>NC_073745.1:139997066-140597066 GCF_029784135.1 Toxorhynchites rutilus septentrionalis
CTGCCAAACCGGATAGTCCTACGGAGAGACCAGCACCGAGATGGATAAAGCCCCTGTAAGGAACAAAGAGAATTAGTGTTATTAGGACGGTTATCTTGACTCTGCGTATGTGGGTTTCGTGCTGCTTGCTAGTTGGAAAGATATCCCCGTATGAATATGTGTTTTTGTGCTAGATCTGGATGACTTAGATTGGACATTATTATCACTAATATGTGACAAACACTTATAAAGAGTAACGAAGTCTTCACGGGCTTATTATTAATTGAGAAATTGATTCAGTTTTAATTTTTAAACTTTCTATTTATTCTATTAAAACGCAGTGAATTTTTAATTAATAATTGCGTGATAATGTTTGCACAATCGTACAAATAAGGTTCCCGTTTCTCCTGTGCATACAATGCTTTGGTTTTCTCTGTATGCGCATAAGCTATAATTTATAGCGAATTCGTTTTTGTCCAGTGCCACACTAACTACTTTCAAAACGGTTTTTATTCACTCAATTTCAACCTAGTTTCGCACTTCAACCCGAAAGCTGTTGGGTTCGCACTGAGATGTTTCACGGGTTCGCACTCGGGTTCACCAATTCATCTAGTCAAGTTCCGAGTATTGTTTAGGAAAATCTTAAAATAAAGACAAAGCAAAAGCCTGCTGCTTTTGCTTTTGTATTATTTGGGAATCGTAATCCAATTCGGATTCTGATTTTTCAAGAGTATTTTCGCATCGACGGCAATAAGCTTTGTGTGCGAATAATAAAAATAATTATAAGCATTGGAAAGCGAATATAATTATGGATTTCCAAGTGAAATAAACATGCTTTTGAAATAAAAATTATCAATGAAAATTTACATTTACGAATCGAATATCTCGAAATCTGAAATAAGAAGTTTTTTTCGAAATTGCAAAAACATATTAAACGGAAACTGTGTCTAATGATGATTTTATATTATAATGGTAATTATTTGTGGAATAAACAGGAAATGCATCGACAAATGGTGAGTGAGTGTTAGGACTGCATATGTTAGGTAATCAAACAACATTAAGTAGAAATTTTCATTCAAACTTTCATAATTTTACACTGCACATGGTCATTCTGATCTGATAGAGAATAATTTACCTCCATTACCGTTTTTTTTATTAAAGAGTCAGTTTGGAACTGACCCAGTCTCAAAAACGATTTCATTATTAGCGTTCAGAATCAGAAAAAGCTAACTTTTGGCGGGTAGTAAAATTGAATTGTAGGGCCCTAAAGGGTGTGTCACATCAAATTGCATCACGGAAAAAACGCTGTAGAAATTCGCCCAGTAGATCGATCCTTTTGAAAATTTTAGACAGTAAAATAAAAACTATTAAACAACTTTTGGCATTTTCTTTTTATTCATACTTCGAGCCCAAGCCTGTATGCTCGCACCTTCCTCTTTACCCCGTCCATAAAGTTCTGTACAACGTCAGGTTGTAGTTTTTTTTTTTAACAGAAATCCATTTTCTCTTGAAGTCCGCCTCCGATTTGACAACTTTTGGGTTCTTCCGGAGGGCCTGCTTCATAATCGCCCAATATTTCTCTATTGGGCGAAGCTCCGCCGCGTTGGGCGGGTTCATTTCCTTTGGCACGAAGGTGACCCCGTTGGCTTCGTACCACTCCAACACGTCCTTTGAATAGTGGCACGAACCTGCCCGTTTACCGTGCCAGTCATCACGAAGGGGGCGCTCCGCTTTCCGCAAGAGCAGATCGCTTGCCACACCATGTACTTTTTGGCACACTTGGATAGTTTCTGCTTGCGAATCTCCTCCGGAACGCTGAATTGTCCTCTGCGGAGAAGAACAACAGGCCCGGCAGCTGACGAAAGTCCGCTTTGACGTAGGTTTCGTCGTCCATTACCAGGCAATGCGGCTTCGTCAGCATTTCGGTGTACAGCTTCCGGGCTCGCGTCTTCCCCACCATGTTTTGCCTTTCGTCGCGGTTAGGAGTCTTCTGGACATTGTATGTACGCAGGCCCTCCCGCTGCTTGGTCCGCTAGACGAATGAACTTGACAAATTCAGCTTATTAGCGACATCCCGGACCGAACTTCTCGGATCACGTCTAAACTGCTTAACTACGCGCTTGTGATCTTTTTCACTGACGGAGCATCCATTTTTGCCGTTCTTCACCTTCCGGTCGATGGTTAGGTTCTCGAAGTATCGTTTTAGTACTCTGCTGAAGGTGGATTGGACGATTCCCAGCATCTTACCGATGTCCCGATGTGACAACTCCGGATTCTCGAAATGAGTGCGCAGGATTAATTCACGACGCTCTTTTTCGTTCGACGACATTTTTCCAAATTTACGAAAAATTGACAGTGAAGCATGGCCAACTGATCTATACACTCTTATCTGATTATAAGCGAAAGCTGAAGATATAGTTCCTAAAAATTAAATTTCTACAGCGTTTTTTCCGTGATGCAATTTGATGTGACACACCCTTTATTCCAGAAAACGAGACGAGCAATTCGTCTTTATTCAATTTTCTATTTATTCAATTTTATCTTAAATAACAATACTCTCTCTATGTAAAGAATTTTTATAAGAGAAGTAATGGCTGGTTTACACTAGGGAGATCTATAGCTATAGATGGATTTATTCACCTGAAAATAGGTGTAAACGGGTGAGAATAAATATGATACACTTATTCGAGGTATATATAACATGAATAAATTCAGCATATGTAAACGCTTGTGAATTTCTCACTAGTGAGAAATCACTAAAGTTGGATGCAGTTCTACTTCAGGTGAATAAATTCACCGAAAATATGAATATATTCATTATACAAGTTCACGCTAGTGTAAACGGTTGATGCGATTTCTATAAATTTCATCAGATTTCTTCACATGATTTTAAATGTCTAAACCCACCCTAACACATTTTCCCCTCCTGATTATTGGATAGACATATTCGAAGGTCACTGTTTTTCTTACTCTATTGCATATAGATTTAAAACTTTTTGTTATAAATTATTGTTTATCCCAATCATCCCATCTCGATTGATGAATTTAAGATATGTTTGTTCTAGGTTTGTTGTTTTTGACGTAGGACTACGTCTTACATTAAGGGTGCCAAATCAGAGAACAGGTCACGTTTTTATGAAATAAAGTTAACGTTAATAACCATTTTTGTTGCGAACAGTTTTTAACGATTTGTATACCATTTTCCTAAGAATTGTTTGATAAGCTATACATTACAATCCCGTAGTCTGTATATGGTTTAAATTGATGAAAATTAGAAGCATTCCCATTTCCCAATACATTTGTGCTGTCCATTTGTGTGATTTCCTGAACAGAGCTGTCAATAACGGGCATCTTATATAGCCGCTAGAATAGAAACAACGAAGGGGGATAGCGAAAAGAGAATATTTGTGAAGTAAACTCCACCCTTGCATAGTAAGTAAGCTCTCGCTAGCGTATAAGCATTGCACCCCTCTGAGGAAAATTCTTAGAATCTTTCTGTGCCCGAAACAACAAAGGTCGTTTATTCTGCTCGTTTTGTGTTTTATGTTTTCCCTCGAGCTGTGAACGCTAGTGAATTTTTCACTTGAAGTGCATCTGGCATTGCAATTAATATCATGGACAGACATACAGCTGTACAAACGTTGTACGTGTACAGACTTCGGTTGTACATTGTACCGTATGTCAAACTGACAATCAGAAATTTTTCCAATTTTTAACCACATATTTCAATGAAAAAACTTTTTATCTGAACTATCAAACACAACAAACAAGTTTCCAATCTGAGCATTTAACTCAAGAGAAAGTCAATGAAAAGAATGTTTACCAAATGTTTCGATTTGGTATATTTATGTTACCCACCACTAACCGTCTATGGCGCTGCGCACAGTACAATTGTAGCCATGTACAGCGGTAAAACAGGTCGGTACAGGTACAGCGATTGTACCGAGTTGCTTGCATGGTCCCAGCGCTGTGCATGGTGACAGACATACAATTTTCGAAGTACAGCGCTAATACAGTTTTATGTCTGTCATAAGTATAACACAACCATCAGAGCCATGGCAAAGCAGCCGAAAAAAGATGCAATAAGCTCCAAGCTTTGTTGAAAAACAACAGCTTTGTTGACGGATTTGACCGAGAGTCGAGAAACAATTTTCCATAGACGGTCATTCTCGCGATGTTTTATTATTTTCACCTGTGTGCATCTGTTAAACGCACATTAGATGCTTGTTGAATGGCGATGCACCGAAGATACATCCCGTTAAATGCTCATTGCAATGCGTGCATTGATATAAAGAAACAAATTGCGACATTGTTCTCGCAAAGGCAAGAAAGAATCGTTGCTTCGCGAAATGATTCTACAAAACCACGCAAGCAAGTTTTTTACTGAAGAGTTGAAATGAAATATGAAATATCGACGTATTCACAAATAACATCCGAAATAATAAACCAACAATTTGAAAAAAAAAGATTGCATAATCCTACGTCCTAAGCGGTCGTGCCTCGGATACAATCCCTCGAATTTTTTCTCAAAATGAAAACAAAACAGGCCCATTGATTGCATTAGGTTGAGCATTTCGTAAGCTACATACCACATTTATCAGATTTGGAAAATCACGCGTTCAGTAGGAGTATCGAAATTGTTCAGAATGCTCAGCGAAAATACCTTATAGCACCAAACTTCAAGTTCATTTTTCTCAAGAATGGTCGAAGCTGATTTTCCAGAAGATTAATCAATGCATGCATGCCTAACGTCAAAACATTGTCTCAACCCCATTTGATCATAGCGTATAACAGCGATGCTTTAACTTTGAGAAGCAGTACACAGTATAAGCAACAACTGGATGCATCTTGTGCACACTTCACTAATTGCCTGCACCTTTCTGTACAGTAGTGCATTTTGTGGTTTGGGATAACAGCAGCTTGAAATACGCTCTGTGCTGTAACGATATACACACACACATCCACACTGCTAAACGTGGCCACAAGCTTGCATGACACATTCAAGTTCATTCGTTCATTTCCTTCCTTTCTAGCGATATAATAATTCTATGAACGGAAGATAATTACTTGTAGAGCGTGTAGGTCGCTGGACTTTCCAAGTTACCGGCGATGAGGACGGCAACGACCAGACCGTAGATAGCAATGATACCCGCCATGACAACGGGAATGATGGACTTCATGATCAGCTCAGGTCTCATCACCGACATGGCAGCGATACCTGTGCCGGATTTTGCCGTGCCATAGGCAGCTCCGAGGGCTGAAATAAAAGAAAATAGTAATAATTGAATCAACATATTCTTCACAAATTTGATATTTATTATAATTTGTAACCTGGTCATATGTTCTCTTCAATTTCACATTGGTATTCCGTGAGGTATGAGAACATACCTTAATCACCCACTGGGAGGCATTCCTTCACTTACAATGACTGTACCAATACGGTTGACTATTTGCAGCGGAATGTTTTGTTTGTTGATTATTTATTGAGTATCATTGAATTATCATAACATTGTGTTACTCTTGCAAAGGAAAGTAAATCCAGACTCCATCCAAGGTAGTCGCAGATACTAGAATAAATTGATTGTTAGTTTAATTAGATTTAAATTTCTCTTCTTAGCAGTACGATCCCAGGGGAACTTTTGCCGTCTCAACGTAACTATCAACTTGCGTCATCTTTATCAGTACTTAGTTGAGATTTTTAATGCCAAATAACACGCCTTGATTGTACTGTGTGGCAAGCTCTAGAATACGCGTTACCACAATGCAAGTTAAAATTACATTTCTTGTTAAAAGCCTCTAACACAAGATGTTCAGAAAAGCAAAATCGGACCCTAAGTAGCACTCTCTCTTCCTATTTCGCGTTTGTCGGTATGCTCCGGTTTGTACATCTGTTTTCAGCGTGTAACAAATAGCGAACATTTCTCCACCACCAACAACGGATGAGAATCCAAAGCAATGGAGAAAAACCGCGCATGAACGCGATTGGTGAGTGACGCAATAGTGAAAGTTTTTGTTTTCGTGCAAATCCGCTACCTACGGACTATTAATCGGTTCGGCGCTTTTGGGGTCAAATAAAATTGCATTCGAATATGCCTCCAAATTGGTCAGGAAATTTTCATGCGAATACTGGTTTTTCTTTCCACGATAGAATTAGTCAGAGGTAGGATTGAGGTACCTATAGCCTTTTTTCAAATTCTCAAGTTCCGCAAAAAAGGTAAATATAAGTGGGCATCAGCTAGTATAATAAACAAATAACTTCGGCTATTGTGATTTTAATTTGAAAATTATTATGTGTGAAAAAAGGAGTGAAATGTTTATAGTAAAATTAAGAGTTAGTCTAATTTTTTGCCTGTATTCTACAGTGTTGTATTCCACTAGCTTTTTCATAAATATTTAGATCGATTGCTCAAACAGTATACGCTCAAAAACCCGATGGTCAAGATGTTAATGTCTCAGTTCTTGATGGCTTAAGTGAAAATGGAATAATTTTGAGAAGCGTGCCGGAGGTTAAAAGTGAATTCCTATTCACAATTAGGGGAACAAGAACTATCGGCATCTTCAAACGGCGCGGAGTTCCCTTTTCTGGCCTGAGGTTATGGCAGGTGGTCTTTTATACATCTCACGGCACTTTCCAGGCATTTTTTTTATTGAGATTTTTTTTACTGAAAGTCTCTTTAACAAAGAGTAAAATAAAAAGTGAGTTAAATATGTTAGAGTACTACTGGGATGTCAACTTCTTGCTTATGCAATATTTCACGTTTACATTTGAGTATGGAGAAGCTTTGTGCTAGGTTCAATCCAGATTTTGAAATTCGTCGATCGTCGCAATGTCTACAATCAACGAAATGAAGTTCCGATCCCCAAATCCAAATAATCACCAGACATAGCACCCATTTATGACCCTCGATTCTATATTTCGTGAATCCATCAGAATACAGAATCGTGGTGATTGGCTCGGAGCATGTGAACATTGAAGATTTTTTGGACAAACTATGATTATAATTTCTCTTTGAGGAAAATCGTTAGAAAACATTAAAATTTGAATAACTTTAACGCCTTATGGCAATATTAGCAACAAGAAACTTGGGGCTTTTCAACAAACACAAACTCGTATAGATTGTATGTGATTTTCATGAAGAAAAATCGATTTGCATTTACTAGTTGCGTGAAAACTCCCTATACAGTAGAACCTCGATTTTCCGCGAGCGGGTGATCCGCGGTGCGGATTATTCGCGACTACGAGTTCCCTAGTAAATCTATAAATCTTCCCGAAATTTGTCAGTGAGTGGTAGACTCATGTTCTTGTGTTTTGGTCATGGCTTTCACATTATCTGATCACTGATGTACACGACCTTACAGATGGATAGTTCAATATTTTCTGTATTGATATTACATAGTTTTCATGCTAAAAATATCTTTTTTCCCTGCTTGCACCTCATTTTTAGTCCTTTATTACGTTATCCGCGATTTTCGTTATACGCGGTGATCTAGCCCGACTATTTCGCGGATAATCGGGGTTCTACTGTATTTGAAAAACCCAGATCATTTAACCTAATCAAATCAGTATACAATCGTGTCCGATTTGTATATATTTTTCGTTTCTTTTTTTGAATATAAAAGAAGAATTTAATTGTTGATTCATGACCTTATCCCTCTACAACCCAGCCCCGCCTTTAGACGGGCTTCACGGATTTTTTTTTTAAATTATTCAGACATTATTTTCAATGTTCACCCACACTAGCACTTCTACAAAATACTTTCATCTATCATACAAACACATTGGTTTTATGTTGGTTATTTTCTGCTAGGAGTATTTTATGTCGAAAGTCAGAAATTCGAGATAAAAGTGGAAAAAAAATAATTCAATTTCGGTCGCGTACTCCAAACGAAAAATACAAACAAACTTTTTGAACATCTCATCGGTGGAAACGGAAATTGGTCGGTGGGTTTATTTTGATTAGTATTTTGCGTTCGACGTCAAGTTTTGTTGTTATGGTAACAAAAAATTACAGTTTTTCGGTAAAAACCATAACTCGCTTTGAGGCGGTGTTGGGCAGTTGAGCGAAAAAAATCAGACTCTCGCTGATTTGTGATCTATATTTTCATGTTTTTTATAGGTTTGTTTTCCAGCACGGTATGGGGACATGACCAAGTAGATCCTGAAGACGACTCCGGGAGCGATGGTGAGTACTACAATGATCAGGAAATTGAAGAACAAAAAAAAATACCACTAAAAACCAAACACCAAATTCACATCGGAAACGCAAGTCATATACCTTAAATGCAACATCAATTTACACCTGCAGTCAACCTAGAACTGTTTTTATGCCTTCCATCATAAGGAATAGGTACTTCGAGCAGTTAAAAAAAAGTTTTTTTTACCGGATACCCAATTAAGACGGATTACTGGTTTTGTAATATAAATAAAAAATCCGTGACTTTGAAAAATTGCCGTTATGTTTTTCGATTTTCTCATCAGAAATATGATCTACTATAGTTTTTTTTAAGCAAATAAAAAAAATGGGTTTTAGAGGGTTAAAGTCAGAAAACAACTTTCTCACATGACAAATAAATTTATCCAGAATCTCTCAGGAGGTGATAAACTCAGAGTGATGGACCTTATTTTGTTTCGGACTCTGCTTACCACGATGCATGACGAGTATGGAGGATAAAGCACAAGTGGATGTCATTTAAACCGACTTGAAGGTGGTATTCGATAAAATTGACAACAACATGCTGCTGCACAAATTGACTCGTCTTGGAATTTCTCCGCAGTTGGTGTCTTGGTTGGAATCCTACCTTACGAAATGAGAACTTAGAGTGACGATTAATGGTTACGTATCACTGCAGTTTTCAAATAACTCCGGAGTCCCACAGGGTAGCAACATCGCGCCTTTGCTGTTCATTTTGCTCTTCAACGATGCTGCGTCAGCTCTTGAAAAAGGATTTAAATTGGTTTACGCTGATGATCTGAAGTTATACGTTATAGTGCGCACGGAAGAGGCTGCTGGCTCTTGCTAAGTTTGCTGACTTCGTTTGACGATTGGTATCAGAGAAATATGTTGATACTGAGGGTTGAAAAAGCGAAGGACTTTTCCGATTCAAATTGTTAGAAGTCATTATACTGCGCACATGCCCGTCCAATTCTGGAAAATGCATCTGTATAAATGGAATAATAAAAAATGCCTCCATATCCTGATAGATACCGATTGTTGGGTTTAAACACACTGCAGCACTGCCGCAAAATACAGCAATCGACGCTAGTGGCCAAATTGATAAACGGAAATCCCGATCTACTGTCAATGCTGAACTTTCGGGTGCCAAATAGATCGCTTCGCAACGCAACCAAGTTTCCGTAGAACCGTTTTTTGATACAATTAACCTCTGTCAAAATGTATGCGTGCGTTTTCGAATGCCGACAATTTTTTTAATTTTTTGAATGAACCTAGACACCTAAACAACTAGACACTTTATAAGTAGAATTAAACTTGTTTCGAATTAGCTTTAACTTAACTCATTGTATCAAGACTAATGTTGAATGAATTATCATAAGTAAATCATTCTGATTGCACAACCTGTGAGTTGAAGCATTAATATATATTACGGTAGGATAACCGTTAAACTTTGAAGTAACATATAGAAATGATCACTAGCTGATGTCAATACTTATTGGTTGGTATAAGCCGATTTATTCAGTTATTCAGAAACATTGCATTGGACAGCATGTTTTCATTAAAATTAATGTTTTGATAAGAGAATCTCAGAGTTACAATATTTTAGTAAATCGTCACATCTCCATTGTTTCGCCGATATAATTAGAAGGTTGATTAATTAAAAGTGTTTCTACGTATGATAAGCGAAGAACAAATTGATGAGACAACGAGAGTCAGAGCTGTCATCAAATATTTGTTAATACTGATCACATGGTTCGCATCGCACGCAAAGTTGGCCTCAATGTTATACCATCCATACTGCACTGAACTCGTGACACGCCGGTAGCAGATATCATCTTATGCAATAGTAGACTTCCTACCTACTACTACACATGTCACTGATTAATAGCATCAGGTGATTAAACGACAACCTTAAACGGGTAGAATGCGATTTCGGATAGCGAATGAATTTGCTAGCTGGCGCCCAGTGTGTTAATTGAGTCCGATGATACCTCTCACATGACTAGTAAATAACCCTGGAAGCAGAGACATACCACGTTGGCAAAATGACACAAATACTTAGCCAACGCGAACCCCGCCGAAATCATATGACGGTATTTATAGCAGAGGCATATAGAAGATAACGCAATTAAATGATGTGTAGAGTTTGTTATTCAGTAACTTGCAATATTGTTTATCGGCTATCCAGTATATTGAAGTGGTGTAGCATGATTCATCGAAACTGACAAACACTTCAATTGTATACACATCGTCATAGCGAGTAGTAATGCATAAACGATCGTGACTTGGTATTTAATGCGATTGTAATGACGTTATCGCTCAATGTCGTTACTAGAAAGTTTCATTGGTTCGTTTGTGAATTTAATCAGTGTTGCCAAGTTCATATTTGCAGAATAATCTAATATCAATTACATTCTTACCACATCACAAGAACATTGCTTAAAATTTAAATTGAACATTGTTCGAAAAGCATACAATTGAATATGTACTCCATTAAAAAAGCATAATTTCAATATAAAATTAATATGGAATTATAAAATTATCTCACACGACTCCACTTAATGATTGCGTGAAAATTAAGTTGACTATGGAAAAGATCAACTAAAATAATCCCGATTATTCATAGTTCATTGCAATCTGTTCGTTATTAAATTTGTCTGTTGCAAACGAAAACATGAAGAAATTCAAACAATTCAACTTATCTCGCTGCGCTGGTCTTGTGGTCTGTCACATGAACACCGATCTCACCAACACACGTCAAAGCTCAAGGCGCCAAGCAAACTTCTACAGGCTAACGAAAGTCGATATATACAAAGAAAAAGAAGGGAGTCAATACAATGAGCGAATGAGAAACAAGAATGACAAGTAATGACGTCACATGATAGTTTTCACTGTGTAAGACGTATTTACTGTTACCGAAGTTACGATATAATTCCGAGAATGCAACCTGTAATGAATTGAACGTTGTGAAATCTTGAAGAAAGAAAGGAGAGTACCAATGCAAATATGATAACGCTCGTTTCTGTTTGTTTCAATGCAACGAGAAAAATCGATAATCTTCTCTCAGATACATCTTTCTCGTCTGTCCTGAGATGAGAGTAAATCTACGGGATGAGAAATTTGTACGAGCATCTAAAATCAATATCAATAATGAAGGCATGCACTACAGAAATCAATACTTTCAAAAGGCTCATTCAATCACAGAAATGATGGAAAAAAACTCCCCTGATGAACATTGCAGTGGTCACGGGACCAGAAAACATGATAAACACATAAGCACTAGTCAATGGAAAACCCCCACACAAGAGGTCCCGTGACCGGAAGATTTGGGCGTAGTATCGTTCGCTTTTCAACTTCCCTCCGACTTAATAATTGTATGGCAGTGCTGACATAATTTGTGGTCACAGTTGTGGAATCCTTGTTGGCCAACAATTTCTGGGCGATGTAAATCCTTGGCCCCAAATTAATCAATAATAATCAACGACGACTGTGCCTGAGCACTTGTCTGCACATACATACATCAGGCTAATTTCTGTCAATCTTCACGGCATACCACAAACACCAATTCATTCCGTGTCTTACAAGAAAAAGTAGGCGATTAAACCTGATATACGAAAATTTTCTCTACCAACCAATTATCGTAGCGCGTAAATGTTATCCTCAACCTTGATAACTTCTTCGTATACACAGCGAATCATGCTTTTATGACCCTCCGCAGCACATGACCAGGAAACAAGCCGATATCCATTTTTTTTCCACCAGACGGGTCGATTTTGAAAATTGGGCTTACCGCTGAAAATGATTGCAGAAGCTGCTCCCATAACTCCGAAGAAGGGAGAGTAGACGGGGTTCTGTTCTCCTAGTGGTTCTGCCATCTTTGATTTGGTTACTGTGCTGATTCCTGTTTTGCTAGGATGAATGTACTGGAGTTTATCCCGCTGGAACTTCTGCTACTGAAGGCTGCTGACTGGTGCTACACCAAGGAGAGCGAGAGGTCTCGGAGAAAGATGACTTACTCGACACACTCACTGTACAAAACTGAATGAATCGACTGGTTGGCAGAGTCAAGCAAATATGGCCTACCCGTTTCGTACTCCAACTGCTGTACAGTATATGTGCCACAATCGAGACGAATTCCTCCTGGTGATACGATATTTTAGCGAGTATTGCTTCGGTCGCTTGTACGTATAGTGCTTGCGGTGGGTGTGGTAGTGACTTTTGTGCAATTGTATCACATGACCATTGGAACTTGGTGGTCGCAGCGGATAGAAGCTGCTTTCTGATTGGTTCAATTTGTGGTGAGTATGAGACAGAGACATCAATCAAGAAATTATTTACACCGTAACTATTAACAAGATTGT
This sequence comes from Toxorhynchites rutilus septentrionalis, assembly GCF_029784135.1. Classification (NCBI taxonomy): domain Eukaryota; kingdom Metazoa; phylum Arthropoda; class Insecta; order Diptera; family Culicidae; genus Toxorhynchites; species Toxorhynchites rutilus. The sequence continues at coordinate 140,009,581 of NC_073745.1, forward strand.
TTCTGAGGTGATTAGGTTTGTCAGTAAAGATTACGTTGCTAAACTCAATTCTGGAGTGGGATTTAGAAATCGAATTGAATTTTGTCTCGTTTGACAAATATTATATTCTACTATTAAAAAAAAAATGATTTTGTTGTTCTCAGGAAACGATTATTGAATACAATTACCATAACGTTGCTCAGAATAATTATTTTTAAAAATAGCAGAATCATATAAGAATAATTTTTGTGTCCCCCTTATTCTGCACCGCGCCAAGTTAGACATATAAAAACTTAGGTCGTGCGGAGTCAGTCAAATTCATTTCAAATTTCAATCAAGTGTATTTTGCTTGTAAAAAAGTTCTTGCGCCTTCTTGTTTCATGCTTCGTGCAGTCAAAAAAAAAGTCCTAAAAAAGGAGCAAACGTTTTCGTGATTTTGTGCAATTAAATTTTTTAACTGATTGATTTTTTTTAAATTGGTGTAATTTGAAAGAAAAATTTTCAAATAATACAATTCTAGAGTTTAGAAAAATAAAATCCAAACATTTAGCGAAAAGTAAAATAGAATTATAATTAAATTAGAAGTCAATAAATACTGAAAAATCAGTATCTGCCAAAATATCAAATACCCTATGATTTGAAACGCTAACATTATTTGATGAAAAAATGTAGTTCGCTCATTTTTTATTAATTCACTGCTATTCGCCTTTGATAACATCATTTTCACGAAGGCAACAAACACATCTCTTTCGAGAAAAAAGCGCCGCCTGGATGACAAAGAGTGCGAGGGGATGGAGTTGCTTTACCATTCTTGGGAATTGCGAAAGTTCTTCAAGAAATTAAACGCCTCGAAAAATAGGCTTTGTTTCGCGGGAAAAAATTGCAGGAACAAGGAAGGAAGCATCAGGACGAACGAACGCAAGGTGAGCGGAAGGTGGAGGCAGCATTACGATGAGTACAGTCAGGGGACCAAGACGGCGTTGTTGGGGACTATACTGTAAGCTACACTGAGAGAAATAATTAGTAAATATAACGATTTTTTTTGGTAAATACCAATCTATAGTCATTTTCGACCGTACTAATAAACACATATGTCAAGCAGAACCATGATTCGGAAGCCCAATATCGGCTACATATTTTCGCCGAAAATGCACGTATCAGAATTATATCCTTATTATATCTCCGTATTGCCTTATGGGAACAATGAAAATGGTTAATACGCGCTTTTCTCACCAATTTTCAGATATGACAATATCCAAGCTTACTAATGTTATCGAGTAAAATATACTAAACTCTGGTAGGGATGCGGGTTTGTTGACAATATGTACAAAAAAATTGTACATTCTACTAATTTTGCATTGCGTATTTAGTAGTTTTCGACCGAGGATTTTTCTAAGGGTATATGCAAGTGAATCGAATGAAGTTTATTCAATGTGTATATATGTTTCAAGGTAGTGTCATATAATGATTGGTTAACGAAGGTTATGCATATACGTTACATCTCTCGTTTTTTTAACAATATTCAAAATCACTGAACTTCTTGACTTTCACAGCACGTCCAGAACTACCCCCCCCCCCTATTCTACACGGCGAATGACGGTGTTCCCGAAGGCGAATTGGGTAACTATAGTTTGTCACTAGTTGAGATTTGAAGTCGTGTCCTCATATGTTACCGACTCTGGTATCAAATAGGAGCTAAAAAGTAAGGTGGTTTCCAAAATAAAGTGAAAAACTTTGCCATCTCGCCGCGCGTGATAAGGGGGACTATCTCTGTCGAGGTCTCGCCGACATGGTCCATCGCCAATGTCGCCTCACAACGATTGTCGTCCAGATTCTCAACCGTTGGTGAAGTAATCTCTGCTGGTTGATTTCCGTCGCATAGCTTACGCAAATGATGAGCATTTCTCCGAACAATCCTGTTACCATCAGTCACATCAGTCAAATAAGAACGGTTTTCGTCTAACTGCCTCGCTATAGTTCCTGGTATCCATCTTCGAGAATTTTGATCCTGTATTAGTATTCTCTCCTGTTCGTTAAACTGAGATGGTTCCTTGGCTCCTCTGTCCGCATAGTTATTTTGAGTTTCCCGTTCGTGCTCCAAGAGTTGTTAAACGTTTATAGTCACCTTAGGTTTCAATGCTTCCAACGTCATCGGCATGTTTGATCGCACTAACTGACCCATTAGTCTTTTATTGAGAGATGGCATGGAGTTAATTTTTTCTACATTTTTTCAGCATCGCTTTGGCTACTTGCACGAATCTTCCTGCCAATCCATTTGCCCGGGAGAAAGGTAAATACAGATTGCTATCGACAACGAATAAAAAATTAAAAATTGATAACTAAAACCGGAATAAGCTTCCAGGCAGCGTAGAGTGATATTGGATCGTTTTATAGAAATCGAGTCGATGAGAATTTCGCTCGTTAGTTCTATTTTACTATTATATCATATATACCGAGCAAAGTCAATAGCATCGACCGTGTGAGAAATATCGGTGCAACTGTTAGAATTTTTCGAGTGGTTTGGTTTGCTTGTCGCATATCTTTAGAGAATTATTTTGTTTTGGTTTGAGTTTCTGATATCTTCCTTTTGGAAACGTTTCAGAAACGCTTAAATATATGCAATATGCAACACACGAAGTTCGAGCTCTGTGCACATCGCCGAAGCTGTGAAGGACGCAATAAAAGCCCTCACCGGGAAACGTTATCGCACCAGCCGTATTTTACAGATCTGTTTCGTCAGATTATCACCTTTTTACTTCAATGGGACATGCACTTGCAGAGCAAAAATACAAAGTGAATCGGAAAATGCGGAAGGTTCTCATCGAAACAAATAAGTTTTATTCAAAAGGAATCCACAATTTGTCTGAGAGATGGTTAACATGTGTAGAATCAAACAGGGATTAATTGGATTAAAATATTTTGAGGTTCTCCAGAATTAAGTACAAAATTATTACAGTTGATTCTCTTCTTGGATGACACTAACGTTCCCAGTGGAACTTTGGCCATCTCAACGTAAGTATTATTTGCGCCATTTTTATTAGTAGTACTTAGTTGAGATTTCTACGCCGAAAAACACACCTTGAATGTAATTATTTATTTGTATTCGGTCTTCAGTGGTACCGTACAGACTAATCCTAACCTATACTAAATTTTTAAGTCTACAGATGAAACATTGTCTGTTTATATTGAAATCGAATTTATCACAGATGACACTGAAAGCTTTGGGACAGAAGCATAGAGAACTGTTGTATCCATAATTAGTCCTGAGCCTAGGAATGGCGATTAGAGCGGAGTGTCGCAGCTGGCGAGGGGATAAGTGGGATTTCACGTAGTATATCGGGACAGTCAATGTCGTTTGTCAGGACGTCGAATATGAGCAGCTGTTGCAGTCTTAGTCGTCGTACCGACAGGAGCTCGAGATTAATCAAGCGGCAACGATCCTGGTAGTCAGGAAGATTTAGGGGATCATTCCAAAGCAGGTTTCGAAGTGCGAAACGTATAAACACCTTCTGGATGCGTTCGATGCGGATTATCTGGTACGTGTACGCCCAGACCGGAACAGCGTATTCTATAATGCTACGCACTAATGCGCAAAAAAGCGATTTCAGTGCATATACATCGGTTAGCTGAGCAGTGCTGAAACGTGCTCATGAGAACGAAGTTTAGAGTCCATTATGACTCCCAAGTCGTGAATAGACTGTACGCGTTCCAATGGAGTATTGTCGATCAGATATACACTCATACCATTCTCTCCATTCTCTCTGCACCAGCTCAGAACAACACCCTCCGTGGGTATTCTGGAGTGGCAAGCTCTAGAATATGCGTGGCCACAGTGCAAATCGGAAGAAAATTTCTTTGGTGAAAAATCCCCCGGATAGAACGGGAATCGAACCCGAACCCCGGAATGAGAATTTGGGATGCTAACCACTTGGCCAAGGGAGCACAATGGTTGACCAATCTACGTGCATACGAATTGATTATTTTATTCTGAAGAGTACAATCAAAACGTATTCCCTCTATCTTTAAAAGGGACGTATTTAAAATATTTTCTATACGAGATGGATAGAATAAAATTGGCAGACCTACGTTTTTCAAAGGAAGTTAGCATTGCAGGAGTTCCCGGTCAAATGGATCTCAAACGCCACAATCTCATTTTTCCACTTAGATCATATGACTACGATCATCTGGTTGGTCGAGATTGTGAGTATTACCGATTCCAGTACATAACCCAGGTTCTGAACAGGATTCTTTGTTGTTATGGAATGTTTTGTACCAGATGATGTGTTTCATGGATGTAATAGAAAAGAAATACAAAGCTCAAAAATACCTTTTTTCGACAGGTGTAAAAATTGTGTGCCCAAAGTCAAGTGTGAACAATAAGGATGTCGAATAACGCTAGGCGCTGGTGAGGAAAAATACCGGACATTCTACTCTCGTTAGTTGGAAATGGGTTTCCGTCTACCACCGATGCCATGTTCCACCTGATCTAACCTTCCCGCTCGCTGGGCTACGCTTTTTTTTGTCCCTACCGGATGCGGCTCGCAACGCAGTCTTTGTTCGATGTGTTTAGTTTCCGTTCTCGAACTTCCGCGATTCTCGAGAACGATAAAGCAGTTCCGTCTCCTCACACTCTTTCTTTTCCAGACGGCGCTTTTTCCCCGAAAGAGATGTATTAGCAGCTTTTGCTTCAGTCAGTATTGTTCCATGATCTGTCGAGCCACCCGTTGCAGTAGATGCTCAAATAGGCAACCCCTTCCCTGTTAGCATACGACCAAAATAGCGATTTGACCATAATGAATTATATCTCAGTCGGCACCGCGAAGTTACTGGACAAAAAGCTAAGCTATACGAGTGAGGTCAAATCTATGCCTGCTAGTATACAATGTAGGGGAAAAGAGGGGAAATTGGACCACCTAAGCAAATCGCCTAATATTTCCAAACCAATACGGTCTAAATCAAAAATGCTACATTGTATACTGAGCTACACTTGTTTTCTCTCAATCAATAATGTTTAATCATTATATCAAGCTTCAAACTACCAAATATACCATAAAATAAAAGAGATGATTTTTGCTCAAAGAAAATCCGTTCTTGACGACCTGAACTCCTCCTTCTTCCAACGTTGTTTGCCCATCCTCTTTTTGTAACTCCCTGACATCTGAAATCAATTAGATCAAAGAAAAGCCTCAAACCTGTAGGACCAATTCACCCCATAAAAACATGTCCATGTCACCCCACACAACATGCGAAAATTAAAATGCAATTGATTTCATTTATTGTTATCAAACTTACAGTTTGTTAGAAAGATATTTGCGACCAGAGGGGTCGCCTTTATTGCGATTATCATGAAAGGGATTGTTAAAAGTGGGAAGGAGTAAGAATCAGGATTTACTAAGGTATGCGATGTGATTCTGTGAACGCGAACTCTCAACCACTCTACGAAATGAATCACGAAAAACGAATATATTTCAATATACGGCGACCGAACATATTTGAATACCTGACAGCGGTAGATATCGATGGGCACCCTGAGAAAGTGGATGAAAATTTACAATAGAACTGACCGACGATGAATATCGCGATTCATTTTCACTTTCGAATAACCGGCGGCAGATGGGCAACCTAGGAAGGTAACCGGGTAACCACATCTGTAATCGAACTGACATAAAGATATACAAAACTGGAAACTCAAAAGTTAAGTGAGGCTTTCTGATAACGATCTTCAATTGATGAGATATATTTTGTTTGAGAACGGGACGATAGTAATTTCCATCTTATGCCATTCTAGCATATAAGCGAGAGAACGTTAATATGTGTCATATTTGCAGTTGAGGAGAATGGTGGATCCGTCACAAATAACATTCAAGATAATAATTACACTAAAATGCCGTTCTTCTCAAGGGTTTCGCTTGCCTTTTAAAAACTGCTATCGCCCATCGAGTCATATGATGCATTTGGTCGACGTGCTTTTACGTAAAACTGTATCATGTGTGCATTCTTCGCTTATATGATAAGCAAATATATAGATAAAGCCTCGTGCTCAATTATCGTGTGATTATGTCTCCCAGTTTTGTTTAGTTTTCTTCGTGCACCCAATTCTACTCCATACAACAAGAGATGGAAATGACGATATGAAAAGTTTGCTAAAAATTATGTGCATCAAAAAGTGCTAATATATAATTCAAACTATTATCAACAGTTGATGTGCTTTTGATTGCACGGTTATAGTTTGGCCTGAACATAAATAGATGACAACGATGTCTCGAGTCTAATAGATTCCTTACGCAATGGTTAATAGAGTCGATAATTTTCTGTTGATTTACGTTTTCAACCGATGACTCGCAGTTTACTCGAGGTTGAAAAAGAAAGCATTTAAAGGGAATTGTCAGGTGAAGAATATGGAAATGGAGTTCCAATGTCTCATCAGAAAGTTTCCGATGGCACTGTTGCGTTATGCATTGTAACCACGGCTCGCGTCAAATGTTTGACAAGTTGTCGAAGGTACTAATAAATAAAAGCATCAAGAAATATAATTATTACACTAGAAATAGGAAAGGAATACATAAATTGATTGTATAAGTAAGTAAGTCAGTGTTGCGGTGAAGACTGGGCACACTGTAGCGGAGTGAATCCACTGACCGTTCCCTCGAGCAAGTAAAGTGTGTGAAGGGAAGAGAGAACAATTAGAAATTGATCGTAAACAAACGAAGTGCTCTTATTAAGAAATCGAATTTGCTAAAGAATATTTTGAAAAGTAGGTAGAAATTAATCGTTGTGAACTGCAGGGAAGTTTATGATTTGTGAGTCCTTGAATACTATAAGTATGGTTTGATTTTATTAATTCCATCCATATTTAGGTCATACTTACATTTCTTACCATCGTGTTAATACCCAAAAGTTAGGTTAGACCCGTATAGGCCCAAGAAACAACTGGAAACACTGAAAATGTAAGATCACTTACCAATATTTGAAACTATGTAAACTGAATTAAATAAATGAATTACAGCTTTGAAGCTGCTTGATAAGCACGCTGAAAAACGGTGTTTGGGTCATCTACGGTAACAGTCAGTAATTTCTCATTAATCTATATAAATAAAAATGTAAGGCAAGATCTGTTGGTAAGCGGAAAGCCCGAAGAAGGGATGGTCCGATTTCAGCCTTCTTTATTTTGTTGTATTCGTCTCTTTATGAGAGGTCGTAGAGTTCTCTGTTCTCTCTTAAGTAAATGTCGAACTAACATTCCTTCCCTTTCCTTAGCAGTTGCAAGGACATGGCCAGGACAATTCTTAACTGTTGGAGAAAACATACCTTCATCTAAGAGATATTACTAATCATCAGCAACGGATGGAGGCTAGTTTTTTAACACTTCAGTTCTGAATTCGTACCACCTACGATATTGTGCAACTAGCTCAATGCTAATGCTAATGCTAATGCTTTATTTTGTTGTATTCGTCTCTTCCCGTAGATCAATATAGTGGAAAGAAAAGTCGGAACATTTTCGGAAAACTCTGAAGGAAGGTCGGAAAATTGAATTTCCACATGTTTTAAAATTACATCATAATAAACGTTGTAAGTCCATTCAATGTTTTCGCTATCGAAATTGATCTTTGTTCGTAAGTGGAAATGGATGTTCAGGCGAAATAACGCATTTCCATATCTTATATCTATATAAATAAAAATGTAAGGCAAAATCTGTTGGTAAGCGGAAAACCCGAAGAAGGGATGGTCCGATTTTAGCCTTCTTTATTTAGTTGTATTCGTCTCTTCCCGTAGATCGAAATAGTGGAGAAAAAAATCGGAAAATTTCCGGAAAATCCTGAAGGAAGGTCAGAAAACTCGGAAAAATGAAGTCCCACATATTCGAAAATTACATCATAATAAGCGTTGTTAGTCCATTCGATATTTGCGCTATCGATATTGATCTTTGTTCGTAAGTGGAAATGGATTTTCAGGCGAAATAACGCATTTTCATATCCTATATCTATATAAATAAAAATGTAAGGCAAAATCTGTTGGTAAGTGGAAAACCCGATGAAGGGATGGTCCGATTTTAGTCTTCTTTATTTTGTTGTATTCGTCTTTTCCCGTAGATCAATATAGTGGAGAGAAAAACCGGAAAATTTTCGGGAAACTCTGAAGAAAGGGCGGAAAATTTGGAAAATTGAATTCCCACATGTTCGAAAATCACATCATAATAAGCGTTGTTAGTCCATTCGATATTTGCGCTATCGAAATTGATCTTTGTTCGTAAGTGGAAATTGATTTTCAGGCGAAATAACGCATTTCCATATCTTATATCTATATAAATAAAAATGTAAGGTAAAATCTGTTGGTAAGCGGAAAACCCGATGAAGGGATGGTCCGATTTTAGCCTCCTGTATTTTGTTGTATTCGTCTCTTCCCGTAGATCAATATAGTGGAGAGAAAAAGTCGGAAAATTTTCGGAAAATCCTGAAGGAAGGTCGAAAAATTCGGAAAATTGAATTCCCATATGCTCGATAATTACATCATAATATTAGGCTGTCAAAAAAGTCCTGCGGTATTTCCGCGAGGTGTCGTTGTAAGCGCGTAGTTCTAGTTGTATTCATTGTATCGAGTCATACTATAGCTTGTTGGAAAGGTATTTATAATATAGCTAATATAGCGCTATAATATAGTCCTTGACAGTGTTTTGTTTGGTTAAGTCGTTCGTGAGTTATAGTGTCGCAAATATGGAGCAAAATAAAGAGAAAATCCGACATTTTACAGTACTACTATGACAAAGGCAAAAATGCATCTCAAGCTGCCAATAAAATTTGTGCAGTTTATGGACCCGATACAGTTTCCATTTCCACCGCACAACGATGGTTTCAACGTTTTCGTTCTGGTGTAGAGGTCGTCGAAGATGCGCCACGCTCCGGAAGGCCTGTCGTCGAAAATTGCGACAAAATCGCTGAATTAGCCGAGAAAGACCAGCATAGTAGCAGCCGTAGCATCGGCCAAGAGCTGGGGATAAGTCATCCAACCGTTATTAACCATTTGAAGAAGCTTGGATTCACAAAGAAGCTCGATGTATAGGTGCCACACACGTTGACGCAAAAAAACATCTTTGACCGTATCGACGCATGTGAATCGCTGCTGAATCGCAACAAAATCGACCCGTTTCTGAAGCGGATGGTGACTGGCGATGAAAAGTGGGTCACTTACGACAACGTGAAGCGCAAACGGTCGTGGTCGAAGCCCGCTGAAGCGGCTCAGACGGTGGCCAAGCCCTCATTAACGGCCAGGAAGGTTCTGCTGTGTGTTTGGTGGGATTGTCAAGGAATAATCTATTATGAGCTGCTTCCCTATGGCCAAACGCTCAATTCGGACCTGTACTGCCAACAACTGGACCGCTTGAAGGTAGCACTCATGAAGAAGAGGCCATCTTTGATAAACAGGGGCCGCATTGTCTTCCATCAGGACAACGCCAGGCCACACACTTCTTTGGTGACGCGCCAGAAGCTCCGGGAGCTCGGATGGGAGGTTATTTTGCATCCGCCGTATAGTCCGGACCTTGCACCAAGTGACTACCGCCTGTTTTTGTCCATGGCGAACGAGCTAGGTAGTCAGAAGTTAGCCACAAAAGAGGCCTGTGAAAATTGGCTATCCGAGTTTTTTTGCCAATACGGAAGCGAGCTTCTATAACAGGGGTATTATGAAGTTGGCATCTCGTTGGGAATAAGTCATCGAACAAAACGGCGCATATTTGACTTAAAACAGATGATTGTAACTAATTTGATGAACAAATGAAAATTTAAAAAAAATACCGCAGGACTTTTTTGACAGCCTAATAAGAGTTGTTAGTCCATTTGATGTTGGCGCTAACGAGATTGATTTTTGTTCGAAAGTGGAAAAGGATTTTCAGACGGGATAATGCATTCCTATATCTTTTATCTATATTAACAAAAATGGAAGGCCAAATGTTTTGGTGTACCCTAAACCCGAGGAAGGAATGGTCCGATTTGAGCTGTCTTTATTTTGTAATATTCTCGGTGTCAAACATGTATTCCATGCAACGGAGAAACATGTTATTTCCAAATGCTTGAAGAATCTTGAACGAGAATTGTGTCTGAACATAATTTTCTATTATAAGGACGAATTTTTGTAGAAGTACTAGACAATTTATAGTAAAAGGAAATTGTAAAGGGTCAATGGGTAATCAATGAAGAATTCAGTGATTGGACTCACTAACGTTAACTTAGTAAGAAAACGTGGATGTTTGAAAATATTCAAATCAAAAAATCTATTTCGGGCGGGACGAAGTTCATCGGGTCAGCTAGTACGAGATAAATCATAGAAAAACAGCTAATTACCATAATTCATACATAATTAGTAGAGAGGGTTTGATTGCTGAAGAGCTTATAAATGCTTATGCCCTGAAAATCTCAGAAGATTCATCGCAAGACATTTTATATGCTCTAAAAAGATTTTCTGCTGTTTTTTTTCGTTTCAAGAACTCCTAAATAGTCTGACATGAACCAAAAAAGGTTGCAATTAGGTCATTTGGATCTTCTTTTAAGTAGTTGAAATGAATTTCAAATCCAGTGTTTGAAAATGCTTTCATGCAAGATAATTTGTAGTTCTATGTGCAGTTTCATCCTTGTCCAAAATCTTTTTTTATGCAGCAACATGTGAAATTACCTCGGATATACATGAGAGGTTAAAACTTGTATTTTTCAATATTTTTATTCAGATGCCTACAGAAGCCTAATGCACTGATTCACAAAGCACCACTGTTATGTCGTCAAATTAGTGAGACACACACTCACTACTCAGATTATCGTCCCTGAAGATAGTTCTTACTCGATCAGTATCAACATTATTTCAATATATCCACAAAATATCATCATCAAATCCATATCAGAAAAAAATCTGTTCAAGATTCCTTGCAGAAAATTTGATACTCTATTGAAGGATATTCATTCCAAACGGAAAATTTTATGGTCGTTCATTATTTTTATATAAAAATGTGTTTGTCTCTGAAATGTAAGCCTTTATTTGCTTCATGCACACATGCAGTTTCTTCCAGTTTCGTATTTGCAAATAAAGAGTCGAATATCCGGCAACCGGATATCTGTAATGCAAATGTAATGCGACACTTTCAATTGGACATTTTTGTAGACATCGAGTTAAATTATGGCCCCACATTGAAAGTCGCCACCAGACGTCGACACTGTACCACTCTCATCACCAATGTCCAGTTACAGGTCAAAATCGCCTCCAATGCGACACCATGTGGTGCCTCGGCATGTCGTATTAAATGTAAATTACTGTAATTGGATATTTTTGCCTCTAATTGGACATTTTTGTAAACATCCTTTGTACAGATTTCTACAACACGATACATTTCTAGGAGTGTTTTGATTATGTATTTTGCACACTTTTCTAATTGTTATTTGGTAGATTTTCAATGATTTTCCTGCTTAATTTGTTTTCGAATTGTGTTGTATTTGTTCATATGATCAATTACAGGTCACAATCTCGTCTCTAATGCGACACTGAGTGGTGTTTTTCATTTTAGTTACGTTTACTGACCAAGTTTATAACCATCATATTCTTTCTCGTTTTAATGGTTTTAATGTGCCAAATTCTTAGCTACATTTTTATTACTATACATAAACATTTTCACTAATTCTATTTTGTTAATAAGATTACCAATTATTCACAAAAGAAAAAAATTATAGGAGGTTGTGTCCAAGATACGACCGCATTGTGACGTAGAACTACGCTGTTATTTTTTATAAGTCGCTTGTTTTTACCTTCGGATATTATTCTATAATGCTGTGAAATTTAGAAACAACTGCTTAGTAGAATAATCTCTGGAATGGTTTTTTCATTGTAGAATCAGTTGACGATAATTGATTGATGATTGATTCTTGCCCTCGCAAAACAATACACTAGCATTGCAATGCATTGGAAATTTACCTCGAACGCTATTCCGGTGGCCTTTTTCGCAATTTACATAGACTCGGCTACAGTCGATTATATACATGTTGCACCAGCACCATCTTATAACTACATCAATATATCTTTGGCACCGCATGGAAACAACAACAACTTTTCAACAATGACAACCGCTGCAAGTATCAAATATCATGCTACATGTTATTTAGTATTGCCTCAAAGGAATCGCACCTCTAGGCATCGTTCGTACAACGTAAACTAAGCGCCAAACAAGCGTTCACCACAGCATGCATACAGAGCCATACATTGGTGGCTTGAAACTACCAGAAATATGAACACTTCTCATTATTTTGTGCTATTCTCAAAAGAAACGCTTCTGTTAATATTACTGGCCTTGAGAAAAGTTGCACTTCGAAACTTCGAAAATAGTAGCAATGCTTCATTATGATCAATATTAGCGCAAATGCAATCCTAGTTGAAGGCAGTTTTGCGACTGGCACGCGAATCCAAATAATTATAACATTTCAGTAAGACATTCAAGATGCTTGATATTCCCCAAATAATTGTTTTGGCGCACAACCTTAACACCTGCTTCGCCATAACGTCAGTTTAATGCATTGATGCATTCTCAAAGGCACCAACGAAGCCCTTATGATGACGGAAAACAAAAAATGTTAACTGCTTGGAAAAAGACTGAATAATGCCACACAGCTTGTACTCTAATGTAACACCCATCGATGCGAATTCGCTGATGAGTTTGTCAAGAGCGACCGCCTTCGCCACCAGCGGGGGGAGCTTGATTTTGGTTGCTGCCTGGGTAACTGTGTTTACATTTTCGACCGACGCACCGAAATCGCCATCGCGTGCATCATTAGATGACGCTTGTCTCGAAGTTTTATTGCCCCTGGCAATGCGTTCGTTTTTCAGGGCTAGCCTGCCTTCCTCTTCTTCTTGCTCATCACACACTAGGCGAAGCTTTAAATTTATGAAAAGAAAAAAAAACACACGATACGAATAACGCGAAAAACGAACAGAAAAAATCACACGATGATATCCAAGTTGGATTACCACTGGTGGGGTCCAATCTTAGATCGAAGCGCAGCGAAAGCAAAGTGAACTGGATTGCTCAACAGTCCGATGCCGAATGGAAGTTTGCCTCAGCGAGATCCACTGTTTATACTCTAGGCAAGTATTCCCCTTCATTCTTCTACTTTTCCTTTGTTCGCGGAGACTTTAAATCCTACGATTTCCCCTCCGTTGGTCGTCGATAAGTTGCTCGTTATTGACAGCTTTGTTCGGGAAAGCACACAAATGGACAGAACAAATGTAAGGGAAAATAGAAACGCTTAAAGTTTTCATGAATTTTAACCATTTACAAACCAGGGGATTCTAATGTATAACATATCAAACAAATCTTACGGTATTTCCGATTCGTTTAGTATGTAAATCGCCAAAATCCGTTCACGGCGAAAATAGTTATCAACGTTTACTTTATTTCATAAAAACGTGACCTGTTTTCTGATTTGGCACCCTTAATGAAAGACGTAGTTCTACGTCAAAAATTAGAATATAAGAACATAACGACAATCACACATGAAGAACGATAGCTCTAAGGAAAACATATATTTGGTACATGTAATCAAGTCTAACCGGCCCAACAAATCTCTCACCGACACATTGGGCTGTCTTCCACGAGCCCGATGGAAATTTTCTAAATTCGATCTGGCGACAAAATACACCTCGCACGACCAAACAAGGTGCTCTATGTCGTGATAACCTTGGTCCTAAACAGAGAGGTTGTTGCCGGCAAGATTGATCTGAAAAAGTAAAGTGTCCCGTCACCGTAAAGTCAACGTAAACGAATGAAATGTCAAATGTTCTTCCATGGAAATCGGTTGGGAATATACGACGAAAGAACAACCTGCATGGATAAAATTTCACGATATGAAATTTTCGATCACCAATGGATTCGTAGCCTTACACCGCATGAGGAGCTGAAAAGATAACAAATTGATCTTTCAGTGGGAACCTCGAGACTCATGGTGTGTGTTGAGGGCGTACATCTCAGCGCAATACGGAGACAAAGGTACTGAATTCGCTCGATGCTCATGAGGTGTATTTTGGCAGCTGATTGAAAACAGAAACTGCCATACTCCATCACTGAGAGAATAGTTGTTCGATACAACATTATAAGATCTTCTGGATGGGCTCCCCACCAGGTGCCGGTAATTGTACGGAGAAAGTTTATTCTTTGTTGACATTTTTTACTCAGATACCTAATATGGGCCCCCAAGTACATTTGGAGTCGAACCAGACCCCAAGATACTTGAATGACATAGCATGAGTGATCGGTTTACCCAAAAGTTGAAGCTTTGGTTTTGCTGGTTTATGCTTCCTAGAAAAGATGACCATCTCTGAGAATTCTATGTCAAATAACACGCCTTGAATGTATTCTGAGTGGCAAGCTCTAGAATACGCGTGACCACAGTGCAAGTCGGAGGAAATTTCTTTATAAAATAGCCCCGACCAAAACGGGAATCGAACCCAAACCCCCGGCATGTTAGGTGTGACGCTAACCACTCGGCCACGGGAGCACAATACTCGAAAGCACCTATCTTGTAGAATAACTCGAATATTTTTTGCACTAGACGAAATCGGGACAAAACCTACGTGCAATTAAAAATCCGTCTATGTGAGTATTCTTCACTTTTAGGCCTTGTTCTCACTGCAGCGGGGCGTCAGCGTGGCTTGGGCGGGGCGTGTGACGCTTACGATTAATCGTGTGTGTTCTTACCGATGTGTTCACACCAGGCTGACGTGTCGTGAGCGTGGCTTTGGCGTGTTCCCGGCGTGCAAACGAAAACAGTTCACGCTGGCGATATTTGTACTTCTCTGTTTCTCTCTTGCATATGTTTGATTGTAGTAGTGACATAATTTTAATCTTCTGTGTTTTTTTTTATTTTTTCTGTTTTTCACTGTCCGTGTTTTGACCCGGATACATTCAACGATGTTGGAATATTTAAAAATAAACAATTTTCATTCTTTCATTCAAAAATACACATTGACAATTTTTATAAAACACGCCGAAGACACGCCGCTGGCACGGTGCAATGTGAGTAAATTAAAAAATCGTGACAAGAAGTGAACACGCCCCTGATGAAGTCGGAAACATTAAAGAACGCGAAGATTTTTTCCATGCTGTCAGACAACCTTATAGATCCCGATTGAGAAGTTGTACTTAACAGGGACAGTTGAGGTTTTTGATGTCCCTTCGAGTGCTGGGTCATTCGAAGGTAAACTATTCCTACGAAAGCCAAGAGGAACCTGATTTTGCACTGGACATTTCAGGCAACTTAACATCACTAATATCAGTATCACCGATGGGACTTGTTGTTGAAATTTGGGAGTGGATTTCTGCACCGGGGATTCCCTTGGAAAATTAGCGGTGTGCCCTCGTTAGCTGTGTCCGCTTCCAATTCATCAACTTGCAGCGTGGCGAAGACATTGTGTGTGAGTTGATTGGCTGCAGCTGTTAGGCCAATGGTGAAGTGCCCTTTAAAATTTCCGCAAATGTGCGCATCGATCGTTCCTTCAACGAGCTTCCGTTTCTGTCAGTGACTCTTGTAAGTTTCACATGCTGGGAACTCGTGTAGGGTTCCCCTGCAATATGGACACTTTTGTTCAATTTGCACTGCAGGGTTCGCCTACATGCTGCTCTCCGCAAGTGGCACAGCACTCTTTGTTGGCGCAATAAGCTGCTCTGAGACCAAATGACTTGTACTTTTGGCAAGTGATTGGCTTCGGCACGAAAAGTCGCATCGGTAGCCTCAATTCTTCCACCATGATGGATCCGGGGATCGGATCCAGCAAAAGAGACTCGAAACGAGCCGGACGGCGTAAATTTCTTTTTTCCCCTTTTTGAAAGATTTTTCCGAGTTGGTTAAAAATGAAGTGCTCCGCGCGATTCTTCAGCTGTGATTTTAATTACAAATCGTCAAGAAAGCTTCCGGATGGGTATCCAAACATCGCTTGCCAAAGGAAACTATCCAACGTAATCATATATTAACATATATGACTCCAGATATTAAACAATACGTGAGCCTCCTTAGCGCGAGCCCTGTTTTATGTTGCCTACGCTCAATTTGCATTGGATGGAATTGGGTTGCCAGAGCCCCGCTTGTTACGAATTGCTATGCGATCGCTGCTTTCCGTCAAAGCTAAGATATCATAGTTGAGAGTGTATAAGTGAATCGTGTCGGACACACTTCGAGTCCAGATTACCTTGTCATACAGGTACCCTGGGGATTCATACAGAATTTACAGATTTTTTTTTCCAAATGACGTTCCAATATTAGTTGTGGCTTGATGTCAATAATATTTTTCCCATCTCACCTATTTTGTGCACCCGTGGCCGAGTGGTTAGCATCTCACATTATCATGCCGGGTGTTCGGGTTCGATTCCCGTTCTGGCCGGAGGATTTTTCGTCAAAGAAATTTCCTCCGACTTGCACTGTGGTTATTCCCTCATTAACGATCCTATTTTTTTGAAGCTCCACCAGATTTCGTTATTCAAAAGGTGATAAAATCACATTTGATTTCGGATTTAAACACTGCTGAAATCGTTCTTCGTACCTTCTAGTCGATGTACGAAGTAACAATATTAATTTAATTTTTTAATATTCGTTTGATAAGTTCCTTTATATTTGTAACACCTATCTTTTACGTTCACATATATCACATGTTTTATCTAGTGCTTATCCAATACCTTTTCTAACAGTTCATTCATACTCGTGAGCAGCATTCGTGGATCCTCCATTAAACCGGCTCCCACCATGGCATTAGAAAACAACTGTTTGGCTAATAAATCAGCTAAGGCTGGATCCGAAGTTGTTAGCTTATGAAGTTTCTTAATAATAGGATGCCTAAAAGCGAAAGAAGAAAAAAACTCAAATGTCGAAAACCCTTCACTGAAGTGTTTTACTCACCTCGGATTAATTTCGAGCTGCGGTTGCAGTAAAGCGTACCGATTTTCCTCACTCATATTTTGGCTCTGAGTTCGAATAAAATGTCTCGCCGCGGCCATCTCCTCTACTGTCACCACACAGGGATGCGATTCGAGTTTGTTTGTCGTCTTAACGGAAGCCACTTTGCCGGTCAACTTCTGCTTGATCCATGGGACCAATTCATCCACTTGGGACTTGAGAAGAGATCCCTCGACCATTTTATCATCGAGTTCATCCGACTTTTCCGATCGACGCATTTCCTTCTCCACCGAGACCAAATTTTTACCAAGGAACTGACCGAGCTGCATCAAAACCAATTCGTCGTAGGCTTCGTAACAGAACAGCACCTCGATTCCCTTCTTTTTTAGTGACTCATAGTAAGGTGATGCCTCGGCGAGTGTTCGATTCGGCGCTGCCAAATAATAGATATCTTTTTGACCATCCTGTTGTTGGTTGCAATACTCGGGAAGACTGACTTTCTTGTTGGCTTCCTTGCTGGTCTCAAATCGGAGCAGTTTGGCAATCTCTTCCTTCTCCTGTGGCTCGGTACTGGTTACAATTCCTTCCTTCAGAAACAGACCATAGTCTCTGTAGAATTTATCGTAATTTTCTGGATCCTTCACTGCACGATCGTGGAGAAATCGAAGGACACGATTGGTTAAAACTGTCCGGAGTTTCCGAATGAGTGCGCTGTTCTGCAACAATTCTCGGCTGAGATTCAACGGTATATCCTCTGAATCTACAACGCCTTTAACAAATCGAAGCCATTTTGGTAAAAGATTTTCGGTCTTCGATTGAATGAGCACCTTTCTGGTGTAAAGAGCAACTCCAACATCCGCGTCTCTCGACATTTCGAAAAGACCTGGTTTGCCTTCTGGGAAATAGAGTAAAGCTCGAATACTCAGTGGAACATCGGTCTTATAGTGAAGTGTGAATCTTGGAATATCGAAAGTATTTCCAACAAATCGGAAAAATTCATTATGTTGCTCCTGGGAAACTTCTTTCGGTTCCATCAGCCAAATAGGCTGAATCTGATTAGCTTGCTTTCCGTTCAGAAATATTGCACTACCGACAAAGTTGCTATACTTTCGAATCACCTCTCGTATCCGATCTTCATCGGCAAACTCGCGGCAATCTGTTTTCAAATGAATAACAATTTTCGTTCCAACTTGCACATTTTCAGCTTCCTGGATTTCAAAATTTCCCGAGCCATCCGAAGTCCACTTGAGACCCGGTGAGTCGAGCTGAGATGATTTCGTGTATACATCTACTTGATCGGCAACCATAAACGCCGAATAGAACCCAACTCCGAACTGACCGATTATGTTCTGTGCATTATCTGCACTAGCCGATTTGTCCTTGATTTGCTCAAGAAATTGTTTCGACCCGGATCGAGCTATTGTACCCAAATTGGAAATCAACTCATCCCTGGTCATCCCTATGCCGGTGTCTTGGATGGTCAACAGTCGATCCTGTTTGTTTGTTCCGATGTGAATTTCCAACGCTCGATCAGGTTCAGCAAAGTTTTTCTCCCCTTCGCCGGCCGTATGAATTGTGTATCGGAACTTTTCCAGTGCATCACTCGCATTGGAAATCAACTCCCGGACAAAAACTTCCTTTTCGGAGTACAACGAGCGGGCCACTATATCCAGCAGCATTCGTGTTTCGGCTTGAAATTCATGTTTGTCACTCGCACCTACCGGCTTCTCCGAATCGCGGATTATTGAATGATAGCCAGTTTTTTCTTGGGCCGCTTGCGTAGTATAATTATGAATTGATCCAAGTGTGACTGGAACTGGAACAAGATACGTACAACATAAGTGAGATTGCGTAAGAATTTCCGTTTCACCATACTTATAGAAAAAGCTAATATTTACCTTTTGACGCATGTGAAACATTGGTAAATCTGTTAAGAGTAATGCTTCGACATGAAAGTAAGGGTTTAGAAGCCCTTTGCATGTGGAGAAATCTGGATGCACTCATTTTTGCCGGAAAAGATTATCTGTTCTAGCTAGATCCTAGCTATGCCTTCTTATCACGCTACTTCTGTCACTGTTGTGTTTTTTTCTTTACACGTGTGTTTATTGCGTGATGCAAACCAAAGGGTGTGCACATGTAGAAACTATAAATTTGGTAATAACAGAATACATGTACTGTGGAATAATTTTGATAATATTTGGTCACAAATTTTTTGATGCAGCTACCATATCTTTAGAAGACGAAGCGTGGACAAAATCTTAACATTTCTTGATTTGGTTTAGCTATGATTCAATATATATTATATATATATATATATATATATATATATATATATATATATATATATATATTGGTTCAAATATATATGGTCCGTGGTTCGAAAAATCAATTTTTCGCATTTTTGCCAGAAATGACTTTTTTTTCAAAAATTCATAACTTTTGAACCACTGAACCAATTCAGAAGTTCGACATATTAAATTAAAGCCAATTAGCTGGTCTTTTCTGGGAAAATACTGCAGTTGCAGAAAGATTAAATTATGTTATCGTTATTGTCGATTGTATTTATTTTTTATAGTTTTCATGGTCTCGGGACCAAAGGCTCTATATCTCTATATATATAAATGTTCTGTTCGTTTTTGTGCGCGTCACAAACTCGAAAAGTGCGGAACCGATTGAGCTCAAAGTTGTACACAATATACAATCCACTTCAAGGATTGTTGTTATGGCATAAAAAAATGGAAAATTGGAAGAAAAATTATTTTATATTTGACCAGAGTGCGTTTCTGAAATTGAACTTCTAATGAAAATCGACTATTCAACAATGAATATGTGTTCTATGTGATGGAAACATCTTTTTTCCACGTGTTTGACAAAATCATGAACTGAATTTGTGTTTCAAAGTGATTTAAAATTTATTGATTTCCCTCATCTATCTTTATATATATACATATATATATATATATATATATATATATATATATATATATATATATATATATATATATATATATATATATATATATATATATATATATATATATATATATATATATATAAATAATAGAAACTAACGAGTTTGATTTGGAAAAAAAATTGTCACTCATAATTTTTATTTTAAAAGCGTGATTATTTCTTTTGTCAACCCATATTGTCATGCATACTCCTCCAATTGCTAGGATACGCCATTTTTGCGTTTTCACATGCGAGAATAGTGGATGAACTGAATAAGAATGAAATTCTACAAAATCATCCCTTCGTTTTCACATAAATTCGCGAAAGCCGAACATAGTAGGTATCGTTCGAATAAGCGTCGTAGCAGTTTGTAGAGAGCCGCCGCCAGCGTTCTGATGATTTTCCTGTTCTTCCGACCAGGTAGAGACTTTCATCAGAGCTGTTTGTAAACAATACCGACAGCAATTCCAATATGGCTGAAAGTGCATTTCATATGATTGTTTCACCTGGTATGTATAGGCGCCTTAGTGCAGAGTAAATAAATTATAATCAACTCTACACTACGTGGACCCCTCGCTCATACGCATGATAAATGATAAAGAAGCACTTTAGACCAAGACGGGTCTATGGCTAGGTAGTGCGGACTGAATCCAAACGGCTGTCAAAGAAGATCCAATTGATATGTCAAAAGAGATCCAACGATCAGGAGTGTTATTTTCCTTATGATAATCAACACTATAAAAGAAGTATTGTTGTCAAGGGCAAAAATAATTAAAATTATAAAATGAACGAACTACTTTTCCGTCAATTGTTTAATTAACCATTGCATCTCTGGAAGAGCATCTCAGCCTTTCACTGAGCAACGGATTTTTAATGTCCCCCTTCTTTGACATAACGTTTTCCCGAACGAATTAAAAACAAACGAAGTCAGAGTCACGTACATGTTTACACCTGCGATTTGAAAATATTCGATAAAAAGTGGAAGGAAGAGATGCCAGATGATTTAAAAAAAAAGTCTGTAAAAACATGTGAATGTCTGTGAAAAATGTGGAAAAGTCTGTAAAAGTGTGCAGATCTATAGAAATGTCTTTTAACGTTAATTTTCACATATTCATTAATACTTTGTACATCGCGATGAACGTAAGATTGTATTTTGTATATATATATACAGCCATTCCATGCCAAACCAATATAGTGGTTCTCAGATCTTCGTCAATAGTGGTAATTTTGTTCGTTATCGTAAAACATTAGACTCGTATTTTTTATTTTTTCATTAGGGTGCCCATTTCCATTTTAGGGTGATCCAAAAAATCAATTTCTTTTCACTTTTTCACAAGTTGACTTTTTTCAAAAATTTATAACTTTCGAACCACTTAACCGATTTAGATGATCGACGTATCAAATTGAAGCCAATGAGCTTTAATTGAAAAATGTTGAACTTGCAGAGAATATGGATCCTATTTTCGTAATTATTGATTGTAGTCGTTTTTTAATGTTTTCATGGCTTTGGCGGGGGCGCTATATTTTTAATATTTTTTCTTGAAAGCTGAGATTTTTTTTTCATAAAATAACTCGATATCAGAGACGTAATTTTTTTCATTTTCGAAATATGATTTCTCAAAACTAATCGTTGGTTCGGAAAATAATTTTTCCCCATTTTTCCCACTAAAAAAAGTCATAACTTTTGAACTATTGGACCGATTCATATCATCGACATATCAAATTAAAGCTTACAAGTTATTTTTCTTTGAAAAAATATTACTTTTGCGAAATTTTTTTTTGTGATTGTAATTTTTGATTGAGTTAGTTTTTCATAGTTTTCTCGGTTAAAGATATGAGCGCTATATTTTTTTATATTTATTATGGAAAGCTGAGGATTATTTACCTAAAATATCTCGATATCAGTGATGCTATATCTATCGTTTTTACATTATATTTTGTAAATTTAATATGTTTTAAGTCTTCGATCAATATTCCTATGTGACTAAACTAGACCTATGCGACTAAAATCCAATCTTCCCGCAAGTGTGATATTTTCCCAAATTTTGATTTTTCAAATCATATCTAAAAAACGAAAAAATAGCATCTCTGATATCGAGATATGTTATGTAAAAAAATCCAGCTTTCAAGAAAAAATATTAAAAAATCTCTCTAGTCCAAAGTCATAAAAAAAATTAAAAACGACTACAATCAATAATTACTAGACGGCGCCAGTGGTTGTATGGTTAGCGTAACAGCCTCACAATCCGATCGGCCTGGGTTCAATCCCAGCTGGCGTCGTTGGGATTTTCTGAGGCGAAAAATCTCTGGTTACGTCTTCCTTCGGAGGGGAAGTAAAAGAAGTTGGCCCGGCTCATGAGTTGTTGAGTCTGATAGGTAGGAACAGGTGGAGTCGCCTCCCTGATGTCGGTGATTGGCACTAAAGTGGCGGAAAATAGGCCGACGAAAAAGAAGCGAAGATAAAAAAAAAATAAATAATTACTAAAATATAATTAATTTTTTTCGCAAGTTAAATATTTTTCAATAAAAGGTAGTTTCAATTTTATATGTCGATTATCTAAATCGGTTCAGTGATTCAAAAGTTATGATTTTCATTTGTGATTTTTGGAAAAAAGTGGAAAAAAGGATTTTTCGGACCGCCCTAAAATGGAAATGGGCACCCTACTGAAAAAATAAAAACTACGGGTCTAGTGTTTTGCGATAAAAAACAAAATTACCAGATTTGACGAAAATCTGAGAACCACTATATCGATTTTGCATGGAATGGCTGTATATATATCCAGCAAACTTTGTTCTGTCATAAAAAATATTTCTAGTGAATATGTTAATTGTAAAATAAAAAATAACTTATGTTTTGTAAGTGTGTTTAAATGTTTCAACGATCTACACATACATACATACACATACATACGAGTTGTTAATTTCTATAAAAATCAGTATTTCTTCGTTGATATGTTGGACATCCCCAAGGCTTGCGGTCTTGTCGTCGGTGAAATTTATAAGAAAATGCAGCGTATATTTTCCATCCGCCATGCAAGGCTATACAAGTTTTAGATCACTACACGGCCATGAACCATGTCTGTGGTAACAATATCGAACAGTAACCCATATTTCGTCATAAGCAGACTCGCAAATGTAAGTTGTTGAAAATAGAATAAAAATTGTTATTCGATGTTGTTTAAATACTTAAAAGACATAGTCCTGACCCTAACTTAACTATTTTTCTATAAATCTCCTTGAATTTCAGCAAAACAATCTTATCCATAACAGAAAATAATTATCAGAGACAATTTTCGTTCAAGATTTTTCCCTATCTGCAGTGGAAGCAATTTTTCATTAATTGTGAATAACATATCCTCTCTTCCGTCTGCAATTATGTCAGGGCAAAAGTACTTATGTGTATGAGTTCCAAACTTCATACACACCAGATGGGCAAATCAGAAAGTCTGCCGGGCCGCAGGTTGAGTATCGCTGGTCTAACGTCATGTGTATCGATATAAACTAAATATAATGACTTTTCTGTATTTAGTTGAAATGTAAATACATAGTAGTTATAAGATAGGTTTAAGAATTGAGTGTGATGAGTGTGAACATTGTCAACATATCCTTATATCCAATCCTGATCCTGATAAAAATATGTCACCCTTCTAAACTCGAGTCTACCGCGAGTAATCGGTTTTCTACCTTATTAACAATAGAATTAAGGAAAATTGTTCATAGATATATATGTATATATATATATATATATATATATATATATATATATATATATATATATATATATATATATATATATATATATATATATATATATATATATATATATATATATAAAGTTAATATGTTTAGTTAAGAATTCAGCTCCTTCAAACTTATTATTAACTAAACTGAGCCTATAAAAATAAACGAATTAATAAAAAATTAAAAAAAAATTCTGTGGAAAAATGTCATATGGTGAGTCAAATGTCTTTGATATGATGAATAGAGCCTCTTATTTTTCAAAAACCTGTGAAATATTGTTATATCCAAAAAGTCTACAACAAACATAAAAAGTTTTACAGATATGTCTGTAAATTTACAAACATATTTGTAAATCTGGCATCTCTGGTGGTCTGAGAATTTATTGCAAGAAATCGCTTGAAAATGAAGTGAATTGAGTCCGCACCACTTTGGTCTATGGTACTAGGTGAGGCCGTTTCGTCACTAAGTTGGTTAGGGGAGCGGTATATGAAAACAGTACGGAAGAAAGCAGAAGGGGAATTTTTTCCTTGAAGTGTGAATGAGTCAGACTGATCACGAGCGAGCTTGGGCACAAGCGTATTGTGTTTTGTTTACAAACAAAACACAGTAGACTTCCAAGATGGCTGAAGAGTGGTTTTAGCAAGTTGACCCACCTTAGGATATACTTCTACGCGCCTTGCTTTAGACGGGAAATATAGAAATTTGAATTATTAATTTAGGAATATTCGTCTAATATTTATCAAGGCGCGTAGAAGTATATCCTAAGGTGGGCCAACTTGCTAAAACCACTCTTCAGCCATCTTGGAAGTCTACTGTTTTGTTTGTAAACAAAACACAATACGCTTGTGCCCAAGCTCGCTCGTGATCAGTCTGTCTCTTTCACGCTTCAAGGAAATAATTCCCCTTCTGCTTTCTTCCGTACTGTTTTCATATACCGCTCCCCTAACCAACTTAGTGACGAAACGGCCTCACCTAGTACCATAGACCCGTCTTGATATTTATTACCGGAGATAAATAAAAGTGGACTTAACCGTCAAAATTATATAATTACATTTAAAATGGTTTCATTTAGTATACAAATGTCACATGATGAAATTACCAGGGGTTAGACATCAATTGAACATAGGATACCTAGAATCAAAATCAATATGGCGTCATTTATTTATCAACATATCATTGCCGAGGATTGAAATCGAAAAATGCGCTGCTTTATTCTAACTGCATGAGCGATTTTCATATTTCGGTTTCACATGGAGGTGTTCACATTTAACATGGAGTTTGAAGTTAGCCACTATTCGACTATATAACCGGACCGAGTTGTAAACAACAGTAATTGATGGAACCAAAATGTCAGTGAACCGCAGCAATATTGGGTACACTGGCAATATGAGGGATTTGACGTTTTAGTCATACCCCTGGAAATTACCGGTTTACTAACATTGGCGCTCGAATCTTATAAATGTATGAGTTAAACCTGTGGAAGATTTTATAGCTCAAACCCTCAATCAGCTGTTGACCAGCTGAAGGTTTTATCGATATATGGGATTGCCCATGTGAATTTAGTGGATTAGGAAGTATTTACATAGTATTCAATATGCGAATGTTCCTTAATACCCGACGGAGTTTTTCCACTACCCGGAAAGTAGCCTCCTTCGCGAAATGGTATAGAGGCTTATGGCGATCGAAACCGGCGAATGAGCCGCCGTATGATCACATCACGCAAGTCGGGGATCCTGTACTGAGACTCAAAGCAACGCCAGTGCCATTAGACGCAATAACATCGCCGGAAGTTAAATTCCTGGTTCAGCGGATGGTGGATGTTATGCGCAAATACGACGGAGTGGGTTTAGCTGCCCCTCAGATCGGTATTTCTCTCCGGGTCCTAGTTATGGGATTCGATGAAAAGTCAAAAAAAGAATACACCGAATCGGAGCGCAAAATCAAAGGGATGAAAACACTGCCACTCACGGTAATTGTATGAATAATTAATTTTGAAAAACTATTGTATCATTTTATTTGTAGGTTTTAATCAATCCAGAAATGAAGATAAAAAATTACGATAAAATATGCTTTCCGGAAGCATGTATGAGTGTCCGTGGGTATAGTGCTGAGGTGACACGCTATGCGGAAGTTTCACTTACGGGTTTTGATGAAACCGGAGTGTCCAGACAGCTAACTCTCGAAGGATGGAACGCACGTATTGCTCAGCATGAGATGGACCATTTGAATGGGATTGTTTATACGGATGTGATGAATCCGAAAACATTTACCTGCACGTGTTGGGAGGCAGTGAACCGGCATCATGGCAGGGTTCGAATTTCATTTCATCAGAAATAAACACACATAAGAGATAGTGCAACCTTCTAAACAAGAATTAATTTAAAAAGATATGTATTCTGTGACAGAGAAATATACAGTGGTAGACATTCGTTTAGTCGCACCCTATTTTTCCTCAATATTTTTAAAAATAATTATTTGTACAGTTTTGTTCATAAAAGACGATTATTGTTTATTTTCATCGAATTCATTTTTAAAAAAAGTATAAATTCACTTTTTGTGACTGCCAGCAGGTCATTCAAGAAGCGGAATGTCCTTCTCGGCAATGCCTTCGATTGCTTGGAAACGTGGATCTATGCATAATCCTGCTGAAAAAACGACATCCTCGGTAGCGTTATTCTCAATATGGTCAATCAAAACGTCCTCCAGTAATTAAAGATACTTTTCGGAGTTCATTCGGGTGAAAATGAAACAAATAAGAAGCTTGCGGTCAGTTTCGGCTTCCCTTGAAGTTTCTTCCACATGATGTTTGGTGACTCATCTAAGATGCGCGCAATATGCTGCCGCTCTTCGCATATCCGTCCCATGTCGATTTTCAATGATTTTGGTTTTTTTGTGGGAATCAGCTCAAAATTATCTCAAGTTTTGAAAAAAATAATAAAAAAGTAGACTTTGTTCGTAAAATATGAAAAATCCAAACCCGTTTGTGTTGTCCCATGTCGAAAATATTCGCATAACAGTCACGTTGACTTCATTGATCGCGGGGAGCTAACTGATGTATTAAATTGTTCATTTTTAAACCGTGCTAAGCAATAGAAGTGCTTATTATGTAAAGTAAAACTTAAATTAAACTCATATTACACACTAAATTTGTTTAAATCCATTTTATTCGAAAAAAAACTCAAAATTTCATTCAAAAGTTACATAGAACTTAAACTTATTGCTCAGGAAGGTTATTCCAAAACAGCTTCTGCTCCTCTTTGATAACTGGCAAAATAGCATTCAACAGCGCCTTCTTACGGTCGGTAGTTATACCAGCTGGATCTTTACGACGCGTTAGGATATTCGCCAAATTGAAATCCTTATGGATAACGATCTTCATCTGCTTCTTAGACATGATGCAACAAGAATGCATTTTTTCGCTGTCATTCACAGCGCTGCTGTAGTTCATTTCGTAGCTGCCTTTTTCGAAAATGATTTTCCTGATATTCTCGATATAAGGACGTGGCTTGCAGTTAGTTAACGTATACTGCGAAACCGTCATTTTCATCTCAAAAAAATCATTGACCGACATATCTTCCACAACAACGTTACTTTTCGCTTTTTGTACAACTCGTTTGAATTCAGGAAATGTGCATACCGGCTCACCATTTCGCATTGCTTTTTCCACAGCAGCGTGAAACGAATCCGCTGCCATAAACGTATGACCGGATTCGAAGAACTTTAGAGTTAGTTGCTTCACTGTAGTTTCCTTTGCATTCAGCAGAAGGGTCAGATAAAGGAACAAATTCCAATTTTTGTTCTGGTTGGAACAATTGTCCAGCCAGAACGTAACTTTTTCCAAGCCATTGCTGCAGCACCAGTCCACAACTTTGTCGAAGCAGCTCGTAATGTCACCAGCTGACCTTCCTGAAGTCGATTCGTCCCATACACAGGCAATAACGGGAAACGCTTTTGAATAATTGTGAACCGGCGCGAAAGTTTCGTTGTATGCTAATAAGCGTTGTGTAAAGACTATCGACTTTATGCCTTCTAGACGGGGAAGCTGGATAACCTGTAATTAGAATTGAAATGAAAGTCGATTCAATTTTCGCATAATTTTTATAACTCCAATTCAAATAAATCACCTTCTGGAGGTCAACTGCAAATACAACCTCTTTTGAGCGGATTTTGTCGCCGTCGTCCTTGTACGCCGATCTGGACATAGATGCCAATCGCAAATGCTCCACATGCGATTTGCATGTCGAACACACTGCAGTAAAATTCTCTTCGTCGGTATGCTCGGCTGTACTCTGGTGTAATGTGGCCGCGACACAGGCCTCGCATTGCTCGTTTCCTAATTTAACCAATGAAATGTTCATGCTCGACATTACATGTGAGTAGAAAGAATAATTGACCTTGAGGTCAGGAGGAGTCGATTCTTGATAGTTGTTGTGCATGGAAACTCCGGTTAAATCTGAAGGCAGATAATACCGGTTCGGCGCGTGGGCTCGTCGGTAGTGCGAAATACTTGGGTTGTAAGTTAAGATGTGTGATTTTACTGCTTCGTGTTTCTGTTGGCTTCTCTCGTATTTTCCACGCTTGGACGGTTTAGGGTTTCCTTCAAAATCGCTCGCGACAGATCGATATATAATGTTTCTACAGATAAAAAAACACTCAATCTTTATGTTTTACAAAATAATATTCATTACCTACCCACAGTTATCTCCATATCCAATCGTGTTCAAGAACAACTTACGACATACACGAACATCCGTTCCATTCAACAGACGGAAGCTGAAAATATATGAACAGCTCTTTTTCGGATTTTTTGCAGTGAATCGATTCCTTAGTCGGAGTGGTTGTGAGCTACGATGCACATTTTCTCTGATGAAATTGGTTTGACCGGCTTGATCGAGTTTCCAGAACTGATCATGAATAATTGCACGTTCGTCCTTGGACACAATCTGGTCACAATTCTTTCGGCAACCGCATGTTGCGCTGATCAATTTGTGAGCCAGCCGGCGATTCTTCGCGATCTTTGCTTTTCTTATTTCTTTTTTGGTTCGGTTCCACTTCCTGTTCTGGGTTGCAAAAAAACTTCCGTCGGAATCCACCTCTTCCCCTTCTGAACTCGAGCATTCCATTGCATTTTCTGTTGATTCATCTGAATTTTGAACCGGTTGTTGAATTGCGTCCGGACCGTATTTTTCCAAAAGGAACGTTTTCAGCGGAAACCTGTCACTTTCGGGTTCTTCAGCAAATCCCATGAAATCTTCTTCTTCTGTATCTTCATCACTGCCGTATCCTTTCAATAATTCCAATGCAGACATAGTCGAAGTGTGGAGGAACTCAAAACATTAACTGTTTCCGGCACGTTACTCATAAACACAGCAAACACAGAACGAATGACTTGTCAATTGTAGACGGACGAGAGTAAATAATGAGAGTAAGCGGAGTCTCGTGAATCTTACGGTCTTGTTCACAAGTTACGTAACGACATAAATATGATTTAATAAATGAGGAAGTATAATAAATAACTTTCAAGTCGCGTTCTACCCCATACTATTTACACGTTTTATCACACATGTTTGCCCCCCCCCCTTTCCCCCTAAAATGTGAACGTAATTTTTGAACGATCCCTACACTTTCAAACCTTCTTGTAAAATACTTTTCTAATTCATAAGCATTTGATAATTATGGCAAAACATTGGGAACAGTAATGCAAGAAAAAATACTTTTCGTTACGTGACGGATATGCGAATATTTAGCTGATCAGATCGAAAATTATTCGCATGTCAGTCACATTGCTGTTTTTCTACTAAAAACATATAATTTATATATTTTTTTTATGTCAATTCAACTGAACATACTTTATCTAACCACTTTATAACAAAAACATACTTGAACAAACTATGCGGACGCGAAATAACCGAAAATTGATAAAATAATTCAATCGACGTTTTCTCCACTTGATGTTTTTTGCTTTGTGACCGACATGCGAAGAGCGGCAGTATGCCTCTTCGTTACTGGAACAACCGATTCTGCCTTAATGTATGAGCAGGACATTGTTTCCTGGTTGCTTCGTGTCTTATTCGACCTTTAAGACGCAAAGTAACTTTGGTGTTCCCATTTGTTGGTCGTTATATCCCTTATTACTGGCCCTTAACCCTTGCACTCGCGTGCAAAATCATAACACGAATACTCGCGCACGGTGTCACAGACCGAAAATTAAAATTCTCTGTAATGTTGCCATTGTGTATTTTTCAGGCTTTATTGGCATTTATTTGAAGAAGAGGGTATGATTGAATGAAAAAACTCCTAAAAATATGTATTCTTCGTCTTTATTATGTTTTAATAGTCATCTAATCCAACCTCATCAAAACAGAGTAATTTTTGATACTCCAACAAAAATAACGAAATTCGAATTTTTCATTGTTATTAATTAAAAGTAAGCAACTGATTATAATTCATGGAAGTATAAAGAGCTATAAAATAACATAAAAACGTATTAATCGATTGTGGTTTCATTGGAGTGAGAATCGGAACATAGCATAACTGCATGCTCGAAGTAAACATATTTTTTACATTTCATGCAGTTGTTGCAGGTTTTTCGGGTTTTGACGTAGGATTACGTCTTTCGGGAACATATTGGGGTACAAATTGAAAATCGAAAATCGAGCACATCGTGAAAATTGTCCAATTTCAAACGCTTATTGCTCAGTCATTTCATGATGGATTGATGAAATTTTTGCGTCAATCGATTTCGGCAACCCAATAACAATTTTTTATATTGAATAAAATAATATATGTCATGAAACTAACTATCGAACAATTGAAAAATCTGAACCCCTTTCCTAACGGAAATATCCACTTCTGATTGGTCGTAATTGACGACACATGCGGCGGTTTCCTAACAGAGACATCCAAACCGAGCTGCCTGGGGGATACCGGCATTGCAAACACATGAAAGTAGAAGGAACTTTTGTTCCTACCGAAATGTATTCCCTAACAGAGACATCTAAACCAAGCTGCCTGGGGGAACTCGACATTACAAATACATCAAAGTACGAGGCGCTTTTGTTCCCACCGAAATATGTTCCCTAACAGAGACATCAAAGCCAAGGTGCCCAAGGGAAATCGGCATTGCAGATATAGTCGGGGGCATTTTTATATTGCAAGTAGGGTGAGTGATACGATTAATAAGGGTGAGAAATACGAAAATGAGTGATACGGTGAGTGATACGATAGCAGTTGTGTTGAAAATGACTTGATATATGAAACGAGTTATTTCAATTTTCATAAATAAAAATCAAGGTGTGTTTCTGCTCGAGAACGAGTCGTTCGGTTTAAGCTGTCTGTTTTGTTGTGTTCATTTTCACCCAAGGAAAATTCATGCGTCGAGAAAAAAAATTGGAAAAGTGAAGAAATATTCGAAAAAGTGATTTCCCATATGCTCTACATATAGTAATTCGCATTGGGTTGCATAAACACTCAGAAAGTAAAAATTTTAAAACAAAACTACCTTTCCCATTTCAAATATGTTTTCTCTATATAAAAGAAACATATTTACTGATGAGAAAAAATGATAATTGTGCTCGGTATCTTCTATTACACTGGTGAGTTTTTTTCTTTATTTCATCCATACATAACACAGGAGTCATCTCGTCACAAAGGGCGGTTTTCATCATATCTCATTCCACTTCGGCATCTTCTATCCGATACGCACTATCCAACGACTGTTTACCATACTTCTGTCATCATCACTCGGCAAACACTGGTGGAGTGAACAAACAATACCCAACAACCAAACAAAATTGCCATTTTCAGAGCCACCAAATCATTATCAAAGAGTTTAACGATGTAATTCTTCAAACATATCCGAAATCAGCAGATAGCCTAACGGAATCCTACGTCAACTATGTGGTCGTGTCTCGGACACAACCCTCCTGTGACTTTTTATATCAAATGAAGAATGTATAACGTATTGTAGATATTTACTAGATGATAAAGGTTCTGGAATATAAAGTTTGCATATTTCTAATATTCTTTGTCTCTTAGTTCTTGGTAAACTAAGAATTAATGCCTTTTTTTAGATGGGGCATAAAGATTATATAAAAGGATTTCTAGGAACGTCCTTTTCTTTTTCTTGTTTTCTTGTAGATATTGTTCGATATAAAAAAAATATCCCCGAAACTGTAACTGTTAAAAATGACCATAAGCCACTGATTAGTTTATAGTTTATTGTTTACAATTCTTCCACAAGTGAAATTCTTTCACAAGTGTGTATATGTATGACCATTATATTTAGCGAATAATTATACGAAAGTCAAACATTCATATTTTGCTTTTGAATGTATGAATCTAACGACGAATATATCGATGAATAGTTAATATATGGATCCGTTCAATCCAGTTACAAAAGGGACTGAAATCAAATAAGAATAGTTCGGTCATTATCTTATGCATTATATTCAATAAATATTCCACGCCACTATCATTAATTTATGCATTTCATTTCAACAATATTCTAGAATATGTAAAATGGCATTTGTCCAAAAAAGTTACTCCTATACTCGCGTCGGTGTGTCAGACCGAAAGTGTTAAAAAAGTGGCACACGTCCCCTTTGTACCAACACATGCGATACGCTAAACGATGACGAACGACGAATAACGAAGCTAGAGAGAATCGCAAAGTCGTAGTGTTGATATTTTCTGAGAAATTAACGAATTATTGATTTCTCGGTCTGACAGACCAATGCGCGAGTATAGGAGTGTTAAACGTTTATAATTTTTGTTCGAAACTGAATACCGGTTTCTCCAATAGTCACAGCGATATCGGGAAAATTTTTTTTAGGTTGGATCTTTTAATTGACTTTAATCGTTTCAAACTGCGATTTGTCCATGGTGGATGCGGCGTTCCACTAGTAAAACAATACATTTGACATGGATGATGTAGCTTTGTCAATGTCATTGTCGTTCAAAATTTCATTCCAATCTATGGTTAGAAAGAAACGGTTCATTGACGAAAAGTTGGCCTTACGATAGTTGTAATAAATTAATTCGGTAGTGCAATCAAAAACAAGCGGCGGTGTAACCGATACAGAGAGTAATAGTGGTAGATGACACTCGATATGATCTGCTGACATCTTGATTTGGGTGGTTGTGTGATGGATGCTGGAACAGTTGAGCTGGTTGAAGCCATTGGACGATGGTTATAAATTACACTGCATTATAAGATGGAGGGTACGGAGAAGCTTCATTTACGATGAGCAGATCTGATGCGTTAACAGAGGCATCCGTTTTGATTCTTTTACTTATCCTGGATGGAGCTATATGAGCTAGGGAACTACTGCTCGTTCTATTACGCTTGTTAGCAATGACATCAGCAGGGCGATCACTATCGATGAGGAATGAATCAAACACTTTGCTGAATTCAAGCAGCATATCGTTGATTTCTTCCTCAAAATTGGGCGAGTCATGTTATACATTTGACCGCGGCCTGAGGTGGTTACAGCAGCTCGAGCGTGGCAGATTTTGGCCATATGCACGACAGAAGGAGCGAGTTACACCAATCTGTGCATAAATAAGCCGAATATGATGGACGAGAAGCGGTCGTTCATTAGAGTTAACACTGATGATTGCTGATCGACGCTATCTTTAGAGTTGCGACTGTGTGCGCACAGCCAGTCAGCACCGGAGCAATCGCGTATTATCTTGTGCTGGTTGCCCGAGATTCCGGCGCACTTGAGATGGTACGGCTTGTCGCATTTCCAGCAAGCGATTCTGCTGCTACGAGCAGATGCTGTAAAGCAAGGGTTTGCTTCGCATCTCTTTGACATTCTCGCACACTAACGAAGTGAGATGGAGTACCACAGAGACGATTTTTTACTTCTTTCGTAAGCGTTAGCTTGGCTTCGCTTAAGCGAGAAACAATGGCACTGTGTGACACTTAAACGGTATTTAGAAACCGTAATTAGTGGTATTTTCACGGACGGATTTCGCTTACTGCTATCGCAAATGCGCTCACGGGAATCACGATCTAATATCTGCATTTTTTTAGCGAAACGATTATGATTTCACAGTAAAATTGTAACTTATCGGAGAACGTCAGAATCAAACTCGGTATATACTCAGAAAATAATGAAGGAAGGAAGGAAGGTATTGTATTATAGAGACTTTAAACTTTTGCAGTTCATTCGTCTCTAGCCTTGAGAAAGGCCCTTTGAAAACTCTACTCTACTTTACTCCAGCGCTACCACCTCCGCCCTCTTGCCTTGAGAAAGGCACTCGATCCCTCGCCATCCAGCCCGTCCAGCAACGATGTTGTCCAGTCGGTGTCCACACAAAGAATGGAAAATAATGAATTATAATCAAGTGTATATATGTTTAGAAGTCAATAATACTGAAATTTCAGTATCTGCCAAAATTAGTCGGACCCTTTGTTCAGTCCGAGAAGCGCACTGAAGAAGAAAACATATCAGATCGTAAGTCCCACCCACTTTTTCTCTTCGTGACGCAACAGACGAGCATAAAAGCAGCCACCCGACCGCGCTGAGTACAGTCTATTATCAACCGTGTCGCAAGCAACAACTACAAGCAGCGAATGCAGTGCAAAAGTGTACACAGCCAACACTTCGTCGCAAAAGTGCGTCAAGAGCAGTAGCAGTAATATCAACAAGAACACCAGCAAAAGTAATAGCATTTCAAGATTGCACCAGCAGCGGCAGCGGCATCGTAAGAAAATTCTACCAGCAGAAGAAAAGGTGGCGCATCCGCATGCGCATCAGCATACAATGTATATAAGTGTCAGTGAATAAAGAGAGAATGAATCTAGTATAGATTGCAAATCCACCATGTTTTCACTCTGCGCTACTCCAATCCGCATCCCACGAAAGGTTTTCCTAAAGCCAATCCAAAAGAGTTTACATGCTCTTTTCAGAGCATGGAGCGGAGCCACAAGGGGCTCCCACCCTGAAGAATAAAGCGTGAGGAACACAAGGTTTCCTTCCACGCACCCGGTTGTCTCCATGAGTGAAGCAACTCACCCTATACAGTCCACCCACAGTTCCCAGCAGACGGAACACCCTTATGATTTGAAACGCTAGCATTAATTGATGAGAAAATGTAGATCGTTCATTTTTAATAATTCGATTATTTTCACCGTTTCATAACAATACTTTCTCTATGTAACGGATTATTGTAAGAAAAATAACACTTTTACCCCTCCTGATTATTGGCAAGGCGCGTAGAAGTATATCCTAAGGTGGGCCAACTTGCTAAAACCACTCTTCAGCCATCTTGGAAGTCTACTGTGTTTTGTTTGTAAACAAAAAACAGGAAGTGGGTTATATCTATGGTATAACCGCAAGGGTGACGTAGGACTATCGTTGATTTAGAGATCATTTGTATGAAGTTGAATCTGAATTCATTCTGAATGAATGAATATTTGGAGAACTTCGAAAACGAGAGCGTTACGTTGGAGACACAAGGTTTTATGCATCCAATATTGGATACGGAAATATCCTACTGATGAGGAAGAATAATCTTCAGAAGCTATCCTGTTGATTGCGATTGATTGAAAAATCACAAAACCTAATGTATTGTCACAGTGTTACATGGATAGAAAACATTCAAATAAACTCTTTCACATGAATGTATTTCTAAATTCCTAGAGGAACTGGCAGATTATTTTCCGGATCTTTCTCGATCCAAACGGAAAGAATTCCGTGCGTGTATGTGTGTGTATGTGTAGCGGCTGCTTCGAGATCTTCCCGGGGAACCGTTTGTAGCATCACTCTCCTCCTGATGGATTCCCTTCTGGCCTAAGGTGCACAAACAGGCTCTTGGTGACACCGTTCATCCGCGCTTTCATGATAAATGAAGAGCTTCACCACAACAGCGACAACATGCTCCAATCGCTGTTCAATTAGAACTGAGTGGATTTCCGAGCGGCGCTCGCTTATATAACGATTGGTGATTTCAATAGCCTATTTTGAAAGCAAATTTAAGACTATTGAAACAAGTTTTTGGATCAGAAAGTAACAAGTATAGAACGCGTAGACATTTTATCTTTCGAATGAAGTGTTTATCATACCATTTCGTTCAGTTGTTTAGGAGCTATTAACACTCAAAATCTCGGTCTTCGGCGTAACGCTTTCGTTTTCGAAACTTTGATTTTACACCCCAGTATAGAAATGAAAGACGTAGTCCTACGTCAACACAGTACGCTTGTACCCAAGCTCGCTCGTGATCAATCTGTCTCTTTCACGCCTCAAGGAAATAATTCCCCTTCTGCTTTCTTCCGTACTGTTTTCATATAACGCTCCCCTACCCAACTTAGTGACGAAACGGCCTCACCTAGTACCCAAGGCGCGTAGAAGTATATCCTAAGGTGGGCCAAATTGCTAAAATCACTCTTCAGCCATCTTGGAAATCTACTGTGTTTTGTTTGTAAACAAAACACAATACGCTTGTGCCCAAGCTCGCTCGTGATCAGTCTGTCTCTTTCACGCTTCAAGCAAATAATTCCCCTTCTGCTTTCTTCTGTACTGTTTTCATATACCGCTCCCCTAACCAACTTAGTGACGAAACGGCCTCACCTAGTACCATAGACCCGTCTTGCTAGTACCATAGACCCATCTTGATTATTGGATCTCTTTTGACATTTCGATTGGATTCGTTTTGACATATTATCACTTATACCACCAGTTCAATGCCGTCAATGCGAATTACCAAAAGCATAGAAAAAATGGGACGAAGGATATAATTTCAAAATTAGAAAAAAAACCAGGATTTTTATTTGTTTTTTATCTTTATTGCCAGTCAAATACTTGGTAATCTGTTCGAATGTTGTTTACATTCCTTTTCGGTACTGCTTACCGTGAGAAAAATCTGTCATTGGTTTACCGGACACTCCACATGTGCCAATACCAACCCGCCCGTTGGCATGTTCCGAAGATGCAAATATGCTCTTGTGCTTAACGCCTGTTTTCTTCGCATTTTTTGCAGAAAATTGAAGCCAATTATTTTTCTCCGATTCCTTCTCTTCATCCAACTCCTTCATCCGAATCAATTTCTTCTGTTTCTTCTTCCTGAGATACTCTTTCTGGTTCGGTCTCATTCGTTTATTGCTGTTCGACGGAAAAACTTCGTTGTCCACTTTGCGCTTCTTCAGCTCGCCAACGGTTGTGGTGCTTCGATTTTGATAGGCATCGAATACTATGTTGACTTCTCCGTTGTCTATGATGGCTTCAATGGTGGCATCGTAATATTTCCCATCCTCGATCCATTTGGCCGAACATTTGTCGCCAACTTTCCAGATAGCAAGAGGTTGGGTGGTCTGTTTTTTCTCTGCTGCTGCTATTAAAGATTCGAAGTAGCTGTTGTTGGTTGGTTCGATGTATGTGCTCTTCTTCTGCTCAGCTTCCTGCTGTGCCCGAATCAGATCCTTTGTCAGATCGATAACTTCTTCCAAATCTTGCCTCAGTTTGAGCAGCTCTGTGTTTTCTGGATCCGTGAGGAGTGCTGCTTCCACTTGCTGCAGCTGTAATTTATAGTTTTGGAGATCATCTGCCATACTTGAATGATATTTGAATACTACTGTGGTAAAGAAATAAAGAAATGTGCTTACCGATTGACTATGAGTCCAGGTATACATCCGAACCGCAGGTAATCATTTTAAGAAGTTCCCTCATCTTATTTCGAATCGAATATAGCCCCAGAGGATATGTTACCCGCATATATAACATTTGCACACATTAACTTTTAGGAATACTCGGGTAACCTTTAGGGTATAGGTGTCACAAAAACATAAAGACGATTTATTAATAAATGTCGTCTAAAAATGAACATGTGAGGCACCGTTTAACAAAATAGTTCACATAAAATTCATTCAGATATCTTTGATTTGTTGGTAAGAGTTTGGAAATCCTGAATTGATTCATAATCCTATACGATTCTGTGTATACAAAGCTAAAAAAAAATTGGGTAGCCAAGTTTTCAAATGTTGCGAATCGTGCATAATGGCTGTAATAAATCGTTAAAGTAACAGCAGACCATGTTGTATTGTAATATATTTTTCGTATTTTTACTGTTAAACATACTGATACAATTTGTTTTTTTTTAATTTCATCATTTATGCTTCGTGTTATACTCTAATAAGCATCATCAGTTGATTTATGGTTTCCTTCTTAAATTTTTGTTTATTTCTTGGTATCTGTTCGACTTACTTACAAATAACATTTTAAACTATATAATAATATTCATGTCATTCAAGGTGTGTGTGTGTGTGTTTTGTATAGTCAAGTTGTATGAGAACGAACGGAACACATTCAAAAGAGCGTACAAAAACGGTTACGCGACCAGTTGCGGATCAAACGTAAAACTTGAAAAGTAGGATCGTACTTTTTGTTTCTCTCCAAAATTTTGAAAGACAAGTCACAACGGGAAAAGCAGTGTTTTTTTTGACGTTCAGCATTGCGAATTGTTTTCGTGTTTTGATTGTTGTTATCAGTATCGAACCAATCTTTCACTAGTTTCTATTTTTTGTTTGTTTCTCCCTTGTACAAAATACCCAAATATAACACCCTTCTCATAACGTGTTGTCTATAATTTCTTTGCAAGCAACTTGTTACCTTTGTTTCTGAATTCTCTCCGTCCCGCCTGAATTTTGCTCTCTGCTGCTTTCGTTTTATTCCTGACGTTTGTTTTCTTCCGTTTTTAAACATTAATGAGGTAGTTCTTTGTTCTAAACTTTCAGCTTGTGTGTGAAGGTGTGAAGTGTTCGTGCAAATTATCGGATTCTGTTCCATTTGAAGTGTTTTGTTATTTTATTTTTGTTGTTTTGTTATTGCTGGTTGCCTGTTTTTTTTACTGTTTTGTGTATGTGATTAGTAGTCTAAATCCAAACTGTGGTCCTCCTTTTCATGTTTCATTTGTTCTTTCATTCTCTCCAACTCCTTTCTTTCTGGCTGTCGCGGTCTTAATTTTGAGCGGTGACTAGCTATTGTGTACTGTTGAGTTCAATTAAAAGGAAGAATCATACAACGGAAACACTTGCACAAATGTAACTAATTCGATCATTCAGAGTATATATCCGATGAAACCTATTCAGAAGCGATATTAGAATTACGATCAGTTTTACTCTACAAAATGACTAGTTCTGTTTGCCATACGTATCCTCATCCTGCTCACTTGCCTAATCCTTAAGTACGAAACAACACCTACTACGAAAAATCTGTTTTCCCTCTCGAAGCGAGACTATCGGGTAGCGAAATGGTATCCCTTCTCGTACCAGCCACTGGTATTTTACTATTTACAGGAAGAGAACATTTCGCCCACTAGAAGAGGAGATCATTTCAATTATATTAAGCTAT
Source organism: Toxorhynchites rutilus septentrionalis (assembly GCF_029784135.1). Lineage (NCBI taxonomy): Eukaryota > Metazoa > Arthropoda > Insecta > Diptera > Culicidae > Toxorhynchites > Toxorhynchites rutilus. The sequence continues at coordinate 140,048,513 of NC_073745.1, forward strand.
ATAACTTTAATATGAGCTTGGTTTACACCATGTTTGCCACAAGCTCCCACCACGGATTGTGTTTAGTAAATAATTTATCTAGTCCCACCAAAGATTAGTATATCGTAGAAGTTTTACTTGCGATCGATCATATCCCTTACACTTCATTCACCTGTTTGCTTTATCTTATCCTCGCAATTTCTAATATCGTTTATTGGAATCAAAATCGGTTTAGTTTTCAAGATAATTAATGCTAAGTATGATTTCACAAATATATTTAGCTTTACTTAAAACGTGCGTCCTAATGTTTTTCAGTGATACGACAAATGATAACACAAAGATTCTTTGTTCCATCATTTCGAATGAAAGCCTTTTTTAAATGTATACATTTTTTATTCTTTACGCCCCGCATCATTTTTGCCATCTACCTTTGAGGACCTGGATTTGGACAAATCTGAATCAGAAATAAAGAACATATCTGTCTGACTTCCCCGATTCTTTTCGCCATTTCTCCCCAACCTCCCCTTCTAGCTTCTTCAACAATTCCAAATATGTGTCCATTCCGAACACGAAGTAGGCACTGCTCAACTGACACCTAGTGATCCCCGATTTTTGAAATTAATCGTTCATCAGCTAATCGAATAGTTTTCAGCAGTTTGTTATTCGATACGATTAATCGGCCCAAATAATCGATTAATCGATTAATCGCCAAACTGAGAGAAATAATTAGTTGATTAACATTTCTCATTTGCTAGAAAGCCATATGGAATCAAAAAAGTGTTCATTCCGCCTGAAAATCAATTATCTTTTACTCACCCCTAAAGTCGTAAACGAAGTTCAATTTACGTTGGCGGCATTGAGCTTTGTTTACGAACTTAGGGGAGTGTCAAAGATAATGATTTGTTTTCAGGATAAAACTGCCGAGGCGGTACGTTTTTTTCTCTCTGAGTTTGGATCGATTAATCGACGTAAATTATTCGTTCGCTTCGATTATTGGTAATGCAGTATTCGTTCGATTAATAATCGATTTCTGTAGGAAGTATTCGATTAATCGATTAATCGAACGATTATCGGGGATCACTACTGACACCTTATTGTTTTTGTTTGTGATAATTAATGAGAGTGTTTTTTTCCTGGTTTATGCTCCCTGAACTAAATAGTCTTCATAAGATTCATAAGAATTGCCGCGTCTTTCAAATTTTATGAAAAATATCTCGACTGGCAGTTTCTCGCGCCTGTGTGTATGTGTGTGCCCTCTAGAATTCGTGCGTACATTGTTCCGTAAGTAACTTACATTGATGATACCTTCGTTCGTCACCTGTGTGTGTAAGATTGGGAAAAACGTAAAAACTTCAATACGTCGAACTATTGCTAACATGCTAACCAATGATTTCCACACGCTTCTAGTTAGTATTTATAGGCATATTCTTGTTATTAAGTCATTGTCTCTGTTTAATTGTATTTTGGGATGATACCTCTTGCACGCGTTTTTATGGGTTCTACTGTAATTGTCTTGGGCGTTCTTCCATGTATTACTTATTGACCTTAATACATTCGATTTCTGCCGATTTGAAGTCCGCTAACGCTTCCAGGCTTTTCAGCTTTTACTTCGTTTTGTTTTTCGAACGTTACCTATTTTCTCTAGAGTCGTAAAAGGTAATTGTAAAACTGGTTTTTTTTTTTTGTATTAATATACAGAGTTTGCTTCTCATATATACTTCATGACTGTAACATATATATTACACTATTGCGTACAGGGTAGATGAGTAATTTGTCCGTTATGTTAAGTCGACCTTTCTTTGCCTGCACTTTTCAATGAGATGTGTTTCATGTTTGACGGAATAGAATTGTCTACGCGTGACGTAACCATAACCAAATACAAATAGGAATGCACGAATCAAAATTGGTTCAACAAAAGTCCCAAAAAACCAAATACTTAATCATCACAAAAATTGAGCTGTTTCTGAATAATTGGTCTGATACCCATACCCATTCGAACTAAAATGGGCCTACGTCAAGATAACGCAATTTATTTTCAAATCGTTTATTTACTCAATGGCATTTGCTTTACGGGACAGACAATTCATTTTTCGTATTTCTCAAAAAAATTAATAAATTATTTCATTTGGTAGTCAATTGTCAGAAGTCAGAAGTTTTGCTGTCAAAAAATGTTAGGGGCATTCTAATATAATTTGAGATATTATAAAAATTGACATTATTTGCGCATAACAAAACTACTTTAAATAAAAATCCTTTTGTTTATCCAATTTCATGATGTTTAACTCTGAAAAAATACGATTAGAAACGTTACTCTGTACAGGCAAACAAATCACGGAAGTCCTCTCAGTTTCATATGACGTTTGACATGTCAGCCCTCTCAAGTTACCTTTGCATCTCAGTTAACGGCGACATCACGACATCACGACAACATAGTATTGTCTTTCTTGAGCCTCAAAAGTACTCTTTTTCGATCCCACTATCAGTATACTGCCGAACTGTGACATCTAATAGTCATCGTAGCCTTCTTCACACCGATGAATGCTGCTGGTTCATTCTGTGGATATGTCTATTCATCGTGCGAATGAATTCACGACTCAAATTGAAACAACGCCCTTGAAGGAACACTAGGAATAATTAAATGTAACCATCGTCCAAGACTTCCATTGTCCAAATTGATTTGTCAACTCAAAAGGGTATTCTGACGTAATAAGTGGTAAAAATCATCATATGAAGCTCGGAGAAATCGCCTTCCAGTGCGTCCACCTATACGAGTATCCGCTTTCTCATTGTCAGAATTTGCGCAATCTTATGCTGCTTGTTGGCTTGTTGTAAATCATCTCCAATGTGAACAACAACATGAACAAGGCTCCTACGGTTACGGAAGGTGTGAGAATTTGTTTTGAAGAAGATATCTTTTGCGATGAAGATTCAATCCACCTCAACAAGCCCCCCTTAAAATGCAATGGTTTCCTTTTAATCACCACAACTTTCCACTCTCCCTCAACCCACGATATCGTCTTCCAATTATGTTGCTTTCGCTTCTGTTAAAACGTCAAACTCATCGTCCCCTTTAGTTGTGCATCCACCCTGTGTCAAAGTCTATCCAGAAAAAGCACTTCAAACTGACCCAAGTCAAACGAAACAGTGCCAGATGTCATTTATATCATAAAAACTCTAGTAAAATAATTCTCTATGATCGAAATTTCAATCGTTAGACCAAACAAACTGCGTGTTGTCGTGGCTGATCGGAAGTATGCAAATGTCATTGCTGACGATCAGCGGTTTACGTTAGAATACCGCGTTTACATCCCTTCTCATGACGTACAAATTTCGGGGAAAATAACCAAAGCTGGTCTGACGTGTGAATCAATTAGAAGTATAGGAGATGGCAAGTTTGAAAAGCCCTCCATGATGAATGTTAGAATCATGAACCTCCTTGCCAATGAAGTGATGGTAGAATAATTTAGGTTACCTGTAAGACTTTCTGTCCCTTAGCCCATGGCATCCCTGAAGTGCAAGACTGTGGGTCACACGGCAGCTTAATGCGCTAACAAGGCGCGCTGTTCCACTTGTGGGGACCAACATTTGGCAGAACCTTGCAAAGATAAGGACGTGATTGTGGAGGAACTCCTCACGATCTCTCTGTATGGGAAACAATCAAAAGAGTAGCAGGGATAAATTGGAACATTCTTTGCTGGAACGTTCCGAGAGAACTTTTTTTTTCAATCATCACACAGAATCACCCTTATTTTTATTTTCATTCCAGATAAGTTCGAAATTTTTTGTCCATTCTTATTCCTGCTTACGTTCGAAAGGTTTCGAACGAAAACGAGTCTTTTCGAGAATGTTTGAATCAAGTCATTCGAACGAAATTCAGATACGACCGTGAACAAGAATAAGGCTGAACGTCTTCGCCACGCTGCGAGTTTCCGAAATTAGAGGGGACACAGCTAAGATGGCCGTACACTGTTTGTTTGACAATTTTTGACAGATGAAGTATGGATTGAAACTTGTACAAACACTATTTTGTTTACCACTCTTCAATTATCAACAGTGACAAACAATGTCAAACATCAAACAGGGAGAAAAATGTACCGACAGGATCGATGAATAGACCGAAAAAATAGTTTATGCATCCCATAACTGAATATTTGCTTGTCGTGTTCTGTGTTGAATATATTTGATCAGTACACGTTGAGGAAATTTTATTTTTCAAAAAGCGTAAAATATTTTACTTCGGTCAAACAGTGTATGAACACTCCAACGAGGGCACGCAGTTCATTTTCCTGTCCTTATTTTGCCATCGAAGTCTAATTTGAACAGAGAGGTCGAAAATATCACTGTTTTGTAGTGGAATTGTCGTAGTGGTATACTTAAATTGAATTCGTTAAAATTTTCAATTCATTACATTATTTGTGATGTTTTTGTTCTGTCCGATACTAGGCTTTCTTCTGGAACTGATCTCTCTTTCCACGATTTTCATATTATACGCTTGGATCGTGCTGACCGAAACGGAAGGGTGCTATTGGAGATCAATGAGTGCTGCTCATTTTTTAGAATCGACCTCCCATCTATTGGAGGGATCGAAGCTGCTGCTTGTCATGCAAACATCAGAGGTAAACTCCTCTGTATTGTCAGCTTGTATTGGCCTCCGAGAATTACGATTAGCCTTGTCTTGTGCTGCTGATTGAAATGATTTAAAGCTAATCAAACACACAGCTTCAAACTTTTAGTTCTGCTTACTCGTTTAGTCTGACTGAACACCGACCATATGACACTATGACTCTATCTAAATAGAATGATTCGATAGTTTCTACTTTCGAAGTAGTGAAAATAGATCTGCATGGAGGTGAACCAGTTCGAGTTTATAGCACTGAATCATGTGAATTCAATAGAATAATTTTGAAATCATCAGTCTTCAGTCATATCCTGCTCGCAGAAACGTTCATCCGTTGTCTTTTCGTTTAAATTACGGAATGATATATTAACACTGCTATACTCGCGTATTGGTCTGTCAGACCGAGAAATCAACAATTCGTTCATTTCGCAGAAAATATCAACACTACGACTTTGCAATTCTATCTAACTTCGTTATTCGTCGTTCGTCATCGTTTAGCGTATCGCTTGTGTTGGTACAAAGGGGACGTGTGCCCTTTTTTAACACTTTCGGTCTGACACACCGACGCGAGTATAGGTGCAACATTTTTGGACAAGTGCCTTTTTTTATACTTCCATGAATTATTTTCAGTTGCTTACATTTAATTAGCAACAGTGAAATATTCGAATTTCGTTAATTGTGTTGGAGTATAAAAAATTCCTCTATTTTGAGGAGGCTGAATTAAATGACTATTAAAACATAATAAAGACGAAGAAAACATATTTTTTGAAGTTTTTGCATTCAATCATACCCTCTTGTTCAAATAAATGCAATAAAGTCTGAAAAATACACAATGGCAACATTACAGAGAAGTTTAACTTTCGGTCTGTGACACCGTGCGCGAGTATACGTGTTATGATTTTGACGCGAGTACAGGAGGGTTAAATAGCGTTGAGATGCTCAATGGTCTTGAGATCATATTCGATTCAAAACTAACGTTCAATGAACACAACACGTCAATCGCCTTAAGCATCCAGAATCCTAGGGTTTCATCTTCCTTATCATACTTTACTATCAAAAATATTTCCAGAAAATCGTTGTAATTTAACATAATCGTGAACGTTACTCTGTGTAATTTGCCTTGAAACTTGGAATCATTCAAATCTTTTAAAGTATTAAGATCGTTGTAGTTCAATTGGGCTAGATTTACTGAGGCTACTGAAAGATGGCCGCTACTTCACATTCTTCGATTTTCACATAACTCGTAAAAGTTTGAAAAGGACATTAACACGTTCCCGCCGCCGCTGTAATTCATGCTCCTCGACATCTGGTGGCTGCACTTAATGCTTTTCGCTCTATCGAACGCTATTCCAGGCAGAGTTTGCCGATTGACCGTTTTTTCTGAATAATTCCCTCTCGTTTGTTCAAATATGATCCTGCAGAAGGTTTTTCCCCAGTGGCATCCGTTTGTTGTTACATGCTACGAATTATGACACAATGACACAACAACGATAAGGCAGTCTAGTGCGGGCCACCGATGGTACGCGCCGGCGTGAACTGTTAAACTTTGCAGTTCACTCGCCTCTAGATGATGGTCCAACTCCAAGAACATCCCCGATCGTTAAACACACGGCGAGAAGACGCCACATTTCCGTTGCGCCGCAGATAATGAAAAGAAAACCGGAATTGATTATTTGCAGCGCACAATTCAATAAGAATTTATCTTTTGGTCACACTAGAAACAGCACGAAGAACGAGATAGCTGAACTGGAGCTCTCGTTGATCCTTGAGGGTAGAAAAATGGTTCTGTCGGTCAAGGTGAAAATTACAGAGTTGGACTCAGAGGCAACTATTGATGATGATGGTCCCAACTCATACCCCACAATGGTTTGAGCAGAACGATTTATCATGAGGATAATTTTTAAAGTTTAACAAAGCGCATCAGGAACCAGTACGCAAAATAAAACGAACTGGTTCTGTTGCAGACATAAATTGCTATCATAAGAACATTAAACAAAATACGGAAACCGAAAAATAAAGATATAATCCCAAGGCATGTCAAGCAAACTTCCAACCCGGGAAGATCCTTGACTGATCGGGAATCGAACCCGAGATCTTCAAGTTTCCACTAGATACTCACACTGAGATCTGCCGCGGTACAGAAAAAAAAACTCGATATAACCATCTGCTAACACGATAGTTTCGAGTATTCCGTCTGGGCTATCCCTGGTTCGAATCCGGTTTCCACTGAAGACCCTAGAACATTTCATTGTATAACGATTTTCGCCAGTGTTCAAAATCAAGTTATCTATGTCCACCGAAACGTGCGCGTGGCTCATGCTTTTGTAGACTACTCATTTATATTTTTTTTTTTCAAAATTTTGAAGATGAACACCATTGTCAAGTAATAAATCCTTTGCTTCACAGATAACCATTGTAGCGCGTCCAACATTATGAGAGAGGAAGTGTACCTATGACATCTTAAAATTAAGCGCATGATTTTATTCTCTAACCGCTGCAACAGCAGAAGTCTGTGTGTGGTGAGACGAGTGATTTATATAGTTTGACTTTACTAACTGCGTTTAACTCATTCTTCAAACGACAAATGACGCCGTACTTTTTAGGAACCTTTTTGATGACATTATCAATGTGAGACTGGACAGTTAGTCTGTCATCAATAACTACTCCCAGATATTTTATTTCTTTAACCCGTTCAATAGTCTCACCATCGATTTCAAAATTACCGTTATATATGGAGTTTGCTGAAGAAATGAGCATGTATTTTGTCTTACTAACATTTTACTTTAATTGCGAGCATTTTACCACCGAGCGAGAGAATGAAGATCTTCGTTCAAGTGCTCCGCATTAACTAGCGTCATTTATTAATACTTAGTTGAGATTCCTTAAGTCAAATAACACGCCTTGAATGTATTCCGAGGGGCAAGAATACTCTAGAATACACGCGACCACAGTGCAAGTCGAAGGAATTTTTTTTGACGAAAAATCCCCCGGCCAGAACGGGAATCGAACCCGAACACCCGGCATGATAATCCACATGATAACCACTCGGCCACGGGTGCACCGGGTTTTCTAATGTGTGCAACATGTTAATAGGGCGGAACCCTTCGGCTTTATCCGTCCCATTAACTTTGGGGATGGGAACCGCAAAAGATTCCTTCCAAACTTCAGGCACGGGCCCAGTTTGCAATGATTCATTTATCAGGCCTAGCAATTCGTGTCCAATAACATAAAAGCAATCTTGTACCACTTTTGCGTTGACATTGTCGATACCAGCCGATTTATGCAAGGAAAAACAAATATCTCTCAACTCTGCAAATGTGATGGGTAGAAAACATTCTAATCTGCGAGTGTTCTTCTGAACCTTCAAAAGTTATGGACCGCGATAAACTATTTTTAGTGTTAAGTAAACTTTTTAGTATTTTCCATAACTCCTTGCTGTTATTCTGGTGTTGATCGATTTTCCTCTGTATATATTCACATCTTGTCTTTTTCAAGGCTTGTGAATATATATTCTGCGCGCAGGTGTACCTTTTCCAATCGTTCTCTATATTACTTCTAAAAAATTTTGAGTACATTTTATCTCGTTTACGTTTGAGACACAAGAGTGATAAGCTGTACCAGCTGTTCGAATTATTCAAATTGATTTGTTTCTCAAAAACTAAGCTATTGGTATACACCTTCAAGATATTAGTGAGTACAGCTGCTTTCAAATCCAGATTGTCAGTTATTGCAGTAAAATCCAGGTTTCTAGCAACAAGATGAGACAGTGCTTCCTTTGAATACTTGTTCCAGCACTTGATTTTATCTCTCTTTTCTTCACGTTCACTCTATTCATTCTCAATATAAATGAAAATTGTTTCATGATGCGTTATTTTAAATTTGGCCTCTATAAAAAAATGAACTGTATTAAAATTAGAGAAAACGTGATCTGTTAAAGATCTACTTTTTTTTTCGAAATTCTTGTAACTTCTGTTACAGTCTGTTTCAAGTTTCAAAAATCAGATAGTTGCTTCAATTGCCTCGAATTCTGCTCGTTGAGCCAGTCGATATTGAAGTCACCAGCAACTACATTCAATTTACTGGAGTCAATGAAACTCTCCCACCAGTTTTCTAAAATTTCTAAAAATCACTAGAACTGGGGGAATGATACAAAATTCCAAAGTTTCCCATCTGCATACCTCTTTACACTGAAATTGCCAGGAACCAACTATTTTCAACAGATTCGTTTAACTGAATGTTAAATTTAATCGATTCTTTTACGTAAATAGCAACTCCTCCAGTGTGTCTGGAATGTGAAAGGCAAAAAGCAACTTTGGTTGGGGAAAAAGAAATGTCGTATATTATCAATATATGGCAACACTTAAACATATCTTGTGTTGTACTTATCGCACCGGGTCATTTAAAGACGACAATCTGTGCTACAAGTGTCGTTTTGACAGTGTTGTGATTGCCTTTTCAGTCTCAAGTTGTAGCGCGTCAAAGATGGAGTCCACCAAGCAAGCAATTCGCCATATTTTACGTTTTTACTACCTGCGAGGTAAAACTGCAACGACGGCGGCCGAAAAAATTCGTGTAGTTTATGGACCCGATACTGTAACGATTCGCACAGCACAGCGTTGGTTTGATCGATTTCGTTCTGATGTAGTGGCTCTCGAAGATACACCCCGTACTGGTAGGCCAATCGTCGTGGAAACCGATAAAATCGTTGAAATCATCCAAGTAGACCGGCATGTGAGCACTCGCTCGATTGGCCAGGAACTGGGTATAGACCATAAAACCGTTTGGAACCATTTGCAGAAGATTGGATTCCCAAAAAAGCTGGATGTATGGGTGCAACACGAGTTGACGCACAAATTTTCTTTTATTGAAATTTTAGGATGCGGCTAAACGAATGTCCACCCTGATTCCACATATTTGAATTACTTAGAAAACAAAAAGTGAATTTATGCTTTTTTTTAGAATGAATTCGATGAAAATAAACAATAATCGTCTTTTATGAACAAAACTGTACAAATAATTGACTTATTTTTAAAAATATTGAGAAAAAATAGGGTGCGGCTGAACGAATGTCTACCACTGTAGTAGCTCTAAAATGACCCTCCAAATTGAAATAATTAATTTAGCTGTAGTTCAAATATCACCAGAGCATTGTAGCGTTGCACCCGAAGTGACACTGGAAATTATGGAAGTAGCAAGTTTCTATATTATTTTGATAATTCTGTGTGTTTGATCTGTATTTTCAGTTTCGATTTCTAGTTGGCGTGTTTATGTAGATGAGTAAGTTTTAACCGCTGTTGAATTAAATTTCAGATAGCCGCGCGAGATAGCTGGTGGATGAAAATCCAGACGACCGGAGTTCGAACCCGCATCGGAGCAGTTTTCACCAAACATCAATCTGTGCCATTTTAAACATTCATATTCCACTCCCAACACAAGTCAATCACACAATTATTATTTCTACGAACATAAATACTCATATATAAAAATGGCGATTCGTGAGGTTGTAATAAACATTTCACGAAAATATTTTGCACCATTTGTTTTTTTCTATGTCTGTAATAAATCGTATATAAGTATGGCAAAAGTCGTATTTGGTGCTTTGACAATTCATGAATATATTCATATTAGATCGCAATTCAATTCCAACATAATCGCTATTATAGCCGGTCAAAGTTGCATATTCATCCAAACAAATTCGGTAAGCATTTGCCATGTATGTATATGGCCTCCACTTTTGCATGCATATGCCAGTTAGGCGCATTATATGCCAACCAAATTTTAGGGCATATGATGTTATATATACGCTTGTTATGCGATTTAATGTTTGCTGGGTAATAATGGATTATATCGCTGTTCTTATTGGTTTTAGAGATGTTTTCACGGTTACCTTTTCAGGTTTCCCAAAAATAACTCTCCGTAGTTGTCGCTGGTCTTATTGGTTTTAGAGGAGTTCTCTCGGCTACCTTCTCGTATTTCCCAAAGGTAACTTTAGCCCGTCGTGTTTGGAGCTCGATAAATGTACGTGTGATAATGAACAGAATATACAGCCGATCCAATTAGTTTCACAGGTTTTCCTTCTCAGGATACCTAAAGATAATCTCCACGTTTTTAGAATCACATCACTTACCGCAGTGAATCTTGATTTTTCTTAACCATTCCCACTAACAACAATCCCTTCCATGATAAACGCTAGGGAACCAAGCTACAGAGGCGACCCTTCTGGCCTTCGGGCGGCGAATATCATACTAATATTCCTTCCCTTCCCCTGTAAGGACGTGGCCGGCGTCGTTATTGACCATTCATAGCTCGAATAACCGAAAACAACGAGAATGATTTGCTAGTCCCAAGCGTCATTCTGTGTATTCTTTGTGCAATTTGGTTGGTTCAGGTCAATCACGGAGAGCAACTACTTCTTCTTCTTCTTCTTTGTTTTTAAGAGGCTTTAAACTTTGCAGTTCATTTGCCTCTATGAGAGCAACTACGAATTGTACAGTCTACCCAAGCTCAAGCTCAAGCTCAAACGGCATTGGTGCGTCGGGTTCATGAAAGGTTCCCTTCAAGGGCACCAGCACCAGCTTCGATAAGGCTTTCCGCTTAGGGAGATAAAGGCTGGGTATTGAAGATAGCCACCACACACACATACGCACAATTCTTTTCGTTTGTTGTTTTGAATTATACAGACTTAAAACTTCTTCAGTTCATTCGACTCTATCAATAGCTTGCTCGCATCAATAGTTTGTATGTAGTGCATTTAATTCATGTTATTTCCTTCCACGAAATGCAAGAAGTTGTATATTACAGTTGTTGAGCGTACGTACCGGAGTAATCAAGATCTGATGCGTCGTTTGATTTTTAATGTTTAACGACAAATTGAAGGCGGAACATCTTCAGGAGGAGAAACCGTCCGATAGTATGTAGCGGTCAGTGGAGTCGTCAAGTTGCTCTTTTGTGGGGAATATCGAGAGAAAACTGAAGGATTTCCAGGGTCCGACTGAAGATCCTGACGATGTTAAATCAAAGGAAGAAAGGGATGGTCCGACGATATTTCGTTGAAGACTACGAGCCCTATCTCCTGCTTTTGACTGAATTCAGGATTACATTGCCCTTAAAGAGGCAGGACAGTGTCGGTTCAACCAAATAGTTTATTTGAACGTACTTTTGCTCAAATTTGATATTAATAAGGTCAACATATGCAACTGAAGCTGATTGGCATGAAACGATTGGGATTGAATCGATTCGTGTGCTACCTCAAGACAACGACTGATTGTGAGCTCTGATACACCTATGTACAACTGGAATGTTTTGTGGGCCGGCAATGTGTTCGATCGCAATCAAGTTCCGATTATTTTTTCAAATTTCGTGGTGGATCCATCTGATATGGCTATCACAAACAAAGGTACGTTGTATTGTCGACCACTGAAGACGAGCATGTATGTTGTATCGGCGGAGTTTCCTCAGGAGCTTCAATGCATTCGAAAGCTCATAGAGCTAAAAAGAAACAATTGAGTTCAAACCGGCCTTTTTCGAGGAGGAGTGTAGACGAAAAGTCTATTCTAGAATTTGCCACACAGAATACACCCAGAGCGTGCTATTTGGCATAGAATTCTCAACTAAGTACTTATCAAAAATAACCCAAACTATTAAGGAACAAATGGTATGATTACAGGTCATCATATAGAAACCGCATTGTTGAAAACACCAGTGAGTGAACCAAATCGATATTTCCATGAATTTGCAACTACAACAATTGTTCGCGCTCTAACATTTAAGTTTGTTCCGACTGTTTACTCATAGTTTTATCGTGTCAAGTATTGATGAAAGAAATATTTGACAAAGAACACTTAAACAACAGAAGAAACAAGAGAATGGCGGTTCTTAAAAGGATAAATGTATTCATGCAACGAAACCCACCACGAGAAGACGAGAAACAGAAACTAACGAAACCAACACATAACAATGGGACATGTGAAAAGCCGATAGAACACAAAAGAAAACAATGATTTGAGAATATTTTCAGCACTTGTATTATTGTATACCATTAAAAATATTATTACTGCGTTAAGAAATAATTACAATTTAACATTTACTACAAGTCTTACATTGTACACATATATTCTAGAGAAGGAAAATATTTTACACTAGAGGTACCGGCTAGTAAATTACGAGCTAAACAAACTAAGAGTATGAAAGCAGCACAATCGATGGTGCGAAAACGAAAAAAAAACACACACAGAACGAGTAAGAAATTAAGTTTCATTACAAGCAAAATGGCCTTTTCCGTTCCGGTGTCGCGCGCCAATCGGTTGAACATGTTAGCTAGAGGAAAAAAATCAAACTAAAATTGTGCTCGAACATTTACTCCTTCCGGGTAATAATGGTGGGACGAATATTGGACGCGCCAGCATATCTAGCGCTGAAATTAGTGATACGAAAAGTGAATTGCTTTAAAACGAAAGAAGCCATGTTCGAGAAATATACTAAAAGTCTATCCAATGTGCTACACGTTACGTGTCACACTTTTTGTTTATAATTTTTCTTACTTAAAAAGTAAGTCCTAGTATCAGACAAAAATTAATTTAATTCAGTTTGCCACGAAATTTTTATTTAATAAAAAAATTTAGCTCAGTCCAAATGTCAGTGAAACTAATGTGTGCATTCATTTCCTTTGATCTTCGTGTTTCGGCAGGAAATTTTGTATGCAGAATCCTATGATGGAGTCGTGAAAAGAGCAGCATACCTCGCGTTTGCTAACTTGGGTGACTTTAAATTTGTGATTATAAACGAGTGCCAGCACTCGACTCTTCTCCCGTCCCGTTGCCCGTCAAAATGAATACTATTCCATAATGGCAGTGGCATATATGTCTATTTTGGTGTTTCCCTCCCTGACTCGATTTCATTGAAACCAATTTGATTTGTTTGTTGTTTTGTTCTTTTTCCTAAATGTTTTGGGATAAATTTAGTTAATTTTGAAAATGTAAGTATATACTTAGTCTATTTTGTTAATTTATGGCAGTGTCAAAATCATTGTTTTAGGTTCGAAATGAGTTGGTTCGAAAAATGGTTACATCACGTGTTTGTTTGGGTTGGTGTGAAACATATTTGGTTGCGCGATGAACACTGCACTAAAACAACAACACAACATGTTGCGCAAATTATTGAAATTGCTCTCCCATTCATCCGACGTGTTTCTTCCGTATTCTTGGCGCACCATTTTCCTGTTTTTTTTCTGTATTCGCTCTTATTTCCTACGGTGGTTTATATTACCACTTAAGTGTTTTGTTTTTCATCTTCACTTGACTTTAATCACTTAATCAGTCATTTGTTTTGGCAGTGATCTTGTTTCGACAGAATACTCCCTTCAACACATCTTCGTAACGAAAGTTACATGTTTTTTCACCTTGTTCTTTAATCTTGTCCTCCCCTTTTCCTCTTACGCGGTTTTCTATTGGATGAAACGAGTGATTAGAATTTAACGCAATTTCTCTGACTCTTTTCATATTGTTCAAAAAATTGTTACTCGATAGACACCGATAGTATTGTTGGCCACCTCCCCCGCGCTATTGATCTTCACGGGTGCACTCTTCCGAGGGGATGCGTGCCGGCATTATGTGCTTGTGTGTGTGTGTATTGATATATGCGTAATATTTGCGACAATGAAATTTTCGTTTTAACAGTACAGAAATGCTCGCGTTCCTCTCCCTCTCATTGGTTCAGCGATACCTAGAACTTAGCTGCTTAAAATCCTACCAGACTTCGTAAACTAAATACACGACGGATAAATAGATTCAAATACACATTGTAATCTCGCGCTCGCGGAAAGACGTTCTTGGGGCTGGAAAAATGGTTTGTGGTTTTTTCTTTGCAAAATAGAAAACTCTGAATAGCACACACTGATCGAGGGAAGCTATGGAAGATTCTCGGCCAGTATTGGTTCAAAGTTGAATTTATGAGATAATGTGTCCGTACGAAAACGGACATTTGGTTAACGGTTCAAGCCGGTTTTTGTTTTTGGTTTGTCGTCGTTTTGGGACGCAGTATTCTGCACAGATTAGCAGAATTGGAGGCGAGCGACATCTGCAGACACGTTACACATTATTCTCTCGGATCATTGCAGCTCTCCTGCTTTTCTGTTGAATGTATTTGCATGTTTTTATTTTTATTTACAGATTGCGATTGATGTGTTAAACTATTTACAAGCGTTAGGTACCAACGCTCGGACAACGGCCGGATGATCGTTTGTCGTTTCGGAGAAAGGAAAATGTGAAGCACACATGCTGAATGAATGGATCGAAAGCTTGCTGTATGAGATTGCAATTTGCTTCCGGGATGCCAGATGAAGTAACCGCAATAATCGGGCATAACGCCCAGACCTCATTGTCCACTAAGAAAGAACTGTGTCATGCTACCAAGACAAGTCTACACTTGAGAGAGAGAAGTACCCTTAACTACCCAGAAGTTCTCAAAGAAAATAGTGTGAATGGCATGCAGAACTAGCGCGATTAAACCCGCAGATATTTACCAATTTGAGCCGAGAGATATCCGTTGTGAACATGGATATCCCTAACGATCGCTATTGGCACCAAAATTGCTGAGTAGCTAAGCTGTCACCCGTAGATACGTTAGCCGCACAAGAAAAACAATACCAAAACAGCAGTGTAACTCCGTCATCGTTCAATGTGTTCTGATTTAGTCCGTTCAATGTAAATATTTCAATTCGTTTATAATTTACGTTCGAAAAAGTGTTCAAGACACGGCCGCATTGTTGATGTAGATCTACGCTATGGTTTAATTCAAGTCGCTTGTTTATAACTGCGGATATTATTTTATAATGCTACGAAAATCTTGAAATAACCATTCTACCGGTTCGGTCGCCCTGAAATGTGTTTCTATTGTAAAATCATTTGACGATAAATGTTTGATGATTCGTTCTTATGCCCGCAGAACAACCCATGCTCGAGATAAGCGCAGCTGTCATCCTTAGTGGAGAAAGTTAGTTGCTACTGGCAAGCGAAACCAAATTACATACATAATTCCAAAACGACATTTACTTTTTGGTGACTAAATAAACAAAAAAACTCTATCTGTTAATCTCAACAACCTCGAAAAGAGTAGCACTGCTTCATTATGATCAAGATTAGCGCAAATGCAATCCTAGTTGAAAGCAGTTTTGCGACTGGCACGCGAATCCAAATAAATTAATAACTTAATATAACTTATTGAATAACTTGGTATTCCCCAAATAATTTTTTGATGCACAACCTTAACACCTGCTTCATCATAGCGTCAGTTCAATACATTGATGACAGAAAACAAAC
This sequence comes from Toxorhynchites rutilus septentrionalis, assembly GCF_029784135.1. Lineage (NCBI taxonomy): Eukaryota > Metazoa > Arthropoda > Insecta > Diptera > Culicidae > Toxorhynchites > Toxorhynchites rutilus. The sequence continues at coordinate 140,064,425 of NC_073745.1, forward strand.
AAACGCCTTGGAAAAAAACTGAATATTTGCCTCAGCAGAGATTCATTACTAATACTCTAGCGTAAATATTTCCCTTCCGCTATCTCCCCTCCTTGTTTATATTTATCATTACGACTGCATAATTTGCAACACAAAACAATCGTTAATCATAGCATTAAAAAAAATAGGCGATTGTTGCATCGTTACAGGGCCACTTCACACGGCAGCAGATACACATGGGGTTTTCAGCGTAGCGAAGATGCACTATTTTTACGTACGGGTTATGAAGCACGCACGTACGCACACAAATATCCAACTAAATATACACACTTATCTCCGTTTTGCGCTCTTCTCATCAGAAGCCCTTTCTGATAATATTGCCAGTCTAGATTAGCTTAGCTGCCATCCTTTGTTGAGAGAGTTCCTCCTCTGAAGTTAGGGGGGGGGGGGAGGTTTTGTGCGGGGGGTTGGTTCCTATAGAAATAATACGCATATTTCAATCAAACATTCCAACCAAACATGACAATTGAAAATTTTCGGAAAACTCTGAAGGAAATGGGAAAATTTGCGAATCAATTCCCATATGTTCTACAATTTCATAGTGACAAGCATTGTTAGTCCATTTGATATTTGCGCTAACGGACCTGATCTTTTTTCGAAAGTGGAAATGGATTTTAATGTGATAAAACGCACTCCTATATCGGCTTCTATCTATATAAATAAAAATGGATCGCCGAATGTGTTGATAAAAGCAAAACTTGAGAAAGGAATTGTCCGATTTAGGGCTGTCTATTTCTTAAGAAATATGTTATTTGCAAGTGGTTGAACATTCTTGAACAAGAATTGTGTCTGAAAATAATCTGATATTATAATGACGTGTTTTGGTAGAAGTGCTAGGAATTTCAAAGTAAAAGGTAATTTTAAGGGGTCGGTCAGAAGATCAATCAATGAAATTCTGCGATTGGACCCATGAACGTGCGCTTAGTAAGAATAAAGTGAATGTGATAACGAAAAATAAATTGTGGGCGGGACGAAGTTTGCAGGGTCAGCTAGTATTATATATATTTTACTACTGATTTGATTGTTTCATTATCTACCTGAAAATTCAAATGCAGAAATTGAAGTAGTTACAACACAAAAAAATTGCTTCTCTACGTTCATCGCAGTGCGTTTTTTCAAAATTGCTCAAATGTTTGTTCGCATGTTCAGCATACGTATTACTTTCATCCCCATTCTGTTTTCCGACGGATTCGTTTGAAACCGTTATTTCGTTCGAGTTCTAATTTCGCATTCCATATTTCGAACGTTTTGCCCATTTAATGTTTGAAGAGAAACAGATCGAACGAAATGCAAAAACAATTCGAACGGAATACAGAATGGAATTTTATCAAGTCGTTTGAAATATTTCGAATCGATCGAGATACAGAATTGGGGTGATTGTGTAGAATGCGTAACAGCGAAAAGGTCGATTTTGTTCATTTTGTCGTTTACGTATCCTATACAAACATGGGCAGAATAGGAAGCCCACAGGAATGGACCATGCATTATCGTATGACGAAACACCGATGAAAGTAAACATCTTTAAGTCAGTTGAAGATATTTACGCTTTAGAATCATCAATGAATCAACATTATAAAACAGTAACTATCCACGAGCAACCTGAAGCCACAAAAGAGTGTTAACAAGGTCAGGTACAAATTTGCACATACAATAGCGACGACAATGACAATTATAATCAATGCTCGCTCAATAAAACCTATAACCAGCGACGGAATAATATTTGATCATGAAGGAACATGATTGCTGAAAAGAGGAATGTCGTAATCCCGCGAGAAGACATCCAAACTATTGTAGGAATAAAGACAAATTTGACTCAAGCTACGAAAAATTCGGAAATGGTATTTGAAGATTCCATCTTAAATCGTATTGCAACATCGCTGGAGCGTTTGTTTTGATGCAATTCAAGAAATCGGACAGCACTCGAGTTCTAGACATCAGACGCAGTAAGAATCAGTTCTTGAATGGAATGATGGAATTGTTCAAGACATACAACATAGGCGTATTTAGTAAGCGAAACCCAAAAAAAAAACTTAGAAGACACGATTTTGTAAATTTTTCGTTCAGAATGCTTTCGGGTTGTCTACACTTCAGTTTTATTGATTTGAAGTGTAACATTATAATCGTATTCGTGGTATTCGTATGAGTAGTAATAATGTAGAAAATTAATAGCTGTGTGAAATAACGAATTTTAGATTCAAGAGTTTTTATAATATACTCGTCGGTGGAAATCGCGTTGTATTCATGTTCGTAAAAATGATAAAACCGCGTGAATTTTTTCCTCGACTGGTTGCAAGAGGAAAAGGGCGGATCTGCAGTAGCTGAACTGTTTTAATTATTAAATCTGGAAATTTCGTGTTGACCTTTTGGATTGAAGGACATTGTTAAGAAGGCTGAGCCTGATGCTGCCTGGTTACCAAACGACGGTAAGGCGCACACTCTGATCGGGTTGTCCATTGAGGATGGCCCATCTTGCCGCTTCATCCGTTCAACAAAAGCACGCGAAATGTTGAAGGCGTTGTCGAAACATCACGCTCGTTCGACGCACTCATCGAATATTCATGTCTTGCGGAAACTTATCCGACTGCAGCTGCCGGAACACGGAAATATATCGCCAAAATCATTCGGCTCTCGAATCGTCTTTCGAGTGGGGGCGATCCACGGAAGAACTATTGGCTGGTGGCAATTATTTTATCCAGTCTGCACGAGTCATACGATGGGTTGATAACCGCCTTGGAAAGTCGACCAGAGAACCACTTGAACTTGGAGTTCGTTAAAGGGAAGCGCGTAGAACAAGAAAGCTCATGCGCAGATGCGGAGATACATACATTCAAGATTGGAGCAAAGCCAAAACAACCCGGGAAGAATAAGGAAAAGGTCTACCACTATTGTGGCAAAGAAGGGCATTTCCGGAGCGAATGCCGAAAGCTGGAAGACGATCGACAAGCGAAAAAGACGACGGAGGAAAATTGAGTTACGAGCAAATCTTCTAATCAGAACGCGCACTAACAGGGTCTTTCAGATTAAACGCTCACGCAAAAAAAAAATCAAATAGCTCCATATAATTTTTTTTTCGCTTCATCGATGGTAACACTGCATTCGCCACTTCGGGACGATAATATTCGGCTACTCGTTCAGTCTGACCGGATGGGTTTTAGTGTCAAGATGTACAATTTACAACAACGTGTATTTTTAGTGAAATCGTATCACTCGAGCAATCGAAGCCTTAATGAAACTTTGTCCTCTTATGGTAAGAATTTCAACATTTCTCGTCGTCGATTACTACCTCTGGAGGTACGTGAAGTTGTGCATGAAGAATTTTGTTCGCCGTTTAAAACGCGTTATCGAAAAAAGGAGTGATCACATCGAAAATGTCCTGAAATAAGCTTTATTTTGGTTTTTTTTAATAAAAATCGGTTCACTTTTGCAGAAGTTAATTAAATTTGTTGCGTGAGCGTTTAATTTGAAATACCCTGTAGTTGTTGCAGGAGATAAACAAGAAGCGGATGAGGTATGTTTGACGGCTGGACCTGTACCGGAATGTGGTTCTACGTTGTGGTTCCTCGACTCAGGGCCCTCATATGACCAGCAACGCATCGATTCCGGTCCGACACAATCACGAGTACTGGCCTGGCCGATGGAGAGATGATCCCTGCAGCGGTGTTGGGTTCCACGAAATTCCCAAGTCCTTCTGAGAAGATAGTAGAATATATCAATATGATGCAGACTCAGTTTGGTAAATCGCCTAGAGTGATTCGTACAGGTGGTACGAAAAGATCCACGGCACAACATTAACGTTTGCATTTCAAAAATTGGACAAAAATGGCCGATTTTTCATGGGTTTATGGGTGTGTCACTTTGTGAACGCCGGATACGTCCGTTCCGGCATCTACAACATCTTGGCACTTTTGTACAACAATCAGAGCATCGGAAGAAATGCCGATTCCGGACGGCCAACGACCCTGAGCGACAAGAAGCTCCAAACGATGCTGAAGAGAAAAATCGAGGGAAAAGTGGCTACATCACTGCGTGCGCTTGGCCGGGAGGTCGGTGCAACCGGCCAAACAGTGAAAAAGGACCTTGCGAACATGGACATACATGTCAGGAAGCGGAAGTTCCGTTCACTGGTCTCGAAGCTCCAGGCAATGACGCAGCGGCAGCGGGTGAATAAGACGATCAAGCCGATTTTCCCGGCGAATGGCAACGTGGCGGTGGTGATGGACGACGAGAACCTAGGCACTTCGTATTTTACTTCTCCCACGAAGCAAGTGAGCTCCGAAATGAAGTTTATTTCACACACCAAGTTCCCCAAGAAGGTTCTGCTGTGGTTGACAATCAGCGAGAAGGAGATGTCGAAGCCGCTCTTCTTTAGCTCCGGACTGGCCTTGAACGGGGAAATTTATAGTACGAAGTGCCTGCCGGAAGTAGCGTCGTTCATCAAGCAATACCATAAGGGCGAAGACACTAGCGTTCGGAAAAACGGAACATCCAGCTAAAAGTTGTTAAAAATGCGACACATTGACTTTCTCCGATTATGCAGCCAATCATCAGCCAGCGCGCTATCACGAGAAAACGGATGATGCATCATGCTCCCGACCAATACTTATTAGAAAAGAACGACTCAACAGCAGCAGCAGCTACAAGCTAGAATTTGGAAATTGTCTAATCATCATCATGTGCCTGTCTCATTCTCCCATAAACTCTGACTTATCCGAACTTAGCACATCATCATCCGATAAAGTGATTATCGTGTAGTTTTCCTTTTTTTTTCACTTACTCTGAGATCAACGAATTTTTGCTCACTTCTAAATTGCTTAAAAGTCTTTTTTTTCCATTTAAATTAAACCTATCGTTTCGCCCCTAACGCGCGCGGGCGAAGGACGTAAAAAATTAGTCTAAAAACTGTTTTACCACATACTCTCACATATGATATTATGTATAAAAAATGCGCGCACCTTAAGCTTACACAAAAACACTTTACGCTTCCTCTAAGAAAAATAGATCTAAGTTAAACTAAATATTTAAATATCCTTACATTTCGCCACGACCCTTATTTGTGAGTGTGCGTGTATTTCCCGCGTCTCGCGTCTTCATGGACTAACTTTTTTTTTTTAAATGCACCTAAAAGAAATACGGAGACAACCCCTTCCGCACAGGTGTTTCGCAAGCGCTAAGCCTTCTGAATGCGGATCGAGGGTCGAAATCATTGATGGCGGCAGTTTCGTGGTTTTGTTTGTTCGCTTACTTGAAATAATTTTACTCTACAGACAAAGACACCCACACTTATCATCGTTCCTATGTACAATCGGTTTTTTTTTCTCACAGCTCGCTCGCTCTCGCTTTTGGTGTATTGTTCCCGGTTTCAACCGATCAACCGTTCGTTACCTGCCAGGGTGACTTTTCGTGTTGTGCGTCGATTGGGGGGACGAGGATATCGAATCCGAAACCGTCGAGAGGAGGGGCAGAATTATTATTACACTCTACACAGCTAAAAGGTGGAAATTTTCGGCTTACAACCTAGTTTCGAATTAATCGGTCAGAAGTTTAGTGGTTTCGCGCCGGCGGATACAGTTGAGTGCCTTGCGCATGCGTTTCTGCGCCAGTGATCCCGAGAGCATCATCTGCAGGGCTGATGAAGGCTGGGCTGACATCGGTGTAGGTCAGGATGAAGAGGACGTGGTACTACTACTGCAGCTGCTGCTGCCGCTCGAGCTACTGCCACTCGAGAGCAGCGATGAGGACGATGACGAGAGCACCGACGAGAGCTTTGAGGATGATGATGAGTAAGGTTCCTTGAGAGGCTTTCTCAGCTTCTTCGGCTCCGTTCGTGAATTGAACGGAATGGGTGTGCTGAGAGAACTTCCGGCGCTGCTGCATCCACTGGATGAACTTCTGGAACTACTACTACTACTGCTGCTGCAGCCGCCGCCACCGCCGCCGCGGCTACTGATGCTGCAAGCAGTGGCATCCGCTTGCAGTTTCAGGTTGAGCTCACGCAGACACAGAAGCAGCTCTGCGTTTTCTTTCCGATTGGTTTTCAGGTGGGCCTCCAGCTCGAACCGTTGGTCTGGATTGAGCTCGTGTAATGAGATCTCTTTCGTGAGGGAAATCGCTTCCGCTTCCGGTATCCAGTCGTCGGAAATGCTGTGAGTTAAAGCGAAAATAGAGATGGGAGTTAGCGCATATTCGTTCGAATTCGAAAAGGATGACTGTATTCACTTACATATCCGCTGGAAGCCACCTCACGTACACCTCCGTCCCAGCGCTGGTAACACGCCGTCCTGCGGCCTGTCCACGGAATGTCACTGTTCCCCGGCGAGCGCTGGCAACACTGCCTGCTAAAATCAGTCTATGCTGCAGTCCTTCCATTACTCCAATGTCGAAGAAATCGAAACGGCGGGCTGTTGGTTGATAGAAAAAAGAAATTATTATTAGCAAGTGCCCAATATGAGTATAATACTAAATAGTATTACCGATCTCCTCTTCGCACTTTGCTTAGAAATGATCTGTGCAAATAAAACTGTAAATCCAAAAACAATCTTCGGAAAATTATGATTATGCGGTGTTGTACTGCCATTGAATATTTAATGTCCATATTATCTGCTTGAGCAGCATTTTGACGAAGTGCAGAAAATCATATGCAAAGCGACGAAAATTAGGCGCCAAACCCGTCAGATTCAAGGCGCCAAGGTAGTAATGCTCTTTTTTCCAGTGCTGAAACCGAATCAAACTGCCACGGGAAAGTTCTACAGGCAACCAATTGATACGTTTCAGCGAACATTCACCAAAAAAAATTACTTGAATTGAGACGACCAGACACGGAGCCGCAATGCACCATCATGATAATGCTTGGCCTTATGTTGCTATACCTTTGTAAATTCAAGGCTAATACTGACATAAGTGCTGCCGTGGCCGAGTGGTGAGCGTCACACGTGATCATGCCGAGGGTTCGGGTTCGATTCCCGTTCTGGCCGGGGCATTTTTTCATCAAAGAATTTCTTCTGACATGCGCTGTAGCCACGCGTATTCTACAGCTTGCCACTTAGAATACATTCAGAGCGTGTGATTTGGCATAAGCCTTCTCAACTAAGTAATAATAAAGATTACACAAGTAACACAACACTGCCCATGTTTGTATAGGAGACGTAAGCGACAAAATGAACAAATTCGACCTTTTCGCCGTTTTGCATTCTACGCAATGTAATACGTTTGCTCAACATGCAAACAAACATTTTTTGTTCGAAAATATTTGAGCAATTTCGAAAAAACGTTTCCGAAAAATCGCGCGACCATATTAACGATGAGAAGTACGACTATATCGAAAGTTTGCCAGATATCCGTGATGTAACGAACATCTGCGGCGGTACTTGGGAGACCTCAGTACAACATCGCGACGGGCACATGTGGTTAAGAAGGGAGGAGGAAAGTTGTGATGAAATTGGAGAGATCCAGCTATCATCGTTGGAGAGAACGATGTTCGCGAAGCCTCGCAGTACTGGACAACACCGGGCGTCGATGGTATTCAGAGCTTTTGAAACAAGAAGCTGACCGTATTTTCAAAGATAGCTGAGTGCTACGTGACCCACACAACCTTTCTGAATTCGATTTTCGTCCGGGTATTGTAGTTCTACAAAATTGACGCGGCCGTCGTGAAGTTCCTTCAACATGCGATGATTTAGTGGAACACGTTTTTGCATCTCAGTGATGGGTAGAATGTGTTGCAGACTAGAACACTGCAGATAAAGAGGGAGATATTCCAAGGCGACTCTTTCAGTCCGCTTTGGTTTTGCTCCTCAGTAGGACGCCCAAGAGAAACGATCATGGCTATGAAACAAGGTATGGCGACGGCGCTCACGAAGATGTGACCCATTCCTTTTACATGGACGTTCTCAAGGTCTGCGCTGATTCATAGCGAATCTTATAAATATCTCGGATTCCGACAGCTCACCACGATTCGTCACTCCGACATCAAGACGGAGCTGAGAGACCAGTTTTTGAGACAAGTGAACTGTGTCCTGAAGACTTCCATCAACGCGAGTAACAAGGTACGCGCGATCAACGCTTTCGCTTGTACTGGCCTTCGGTTTTGGAAAAGTTAAATTAGCTAAAAATGATCTTGAGAGGAGAATGAGGTGAGCATTCAGAGAGACCGGAATGCACCATTCTCAATGGGCGCTGGAGAGAGTAACACGCAAAGGGGGACTTAGAATCATCTACGTATCTGCACTGTTCATTGCCCAGGTATGACAACTGCGCGAGTACCTCGCGGAGCGCGCCAACCAAAACGCGCTATGCCGGGCTGTCTGTGCCGCTGACAGGGAATACAACGTTCTGCATTCGGTGCAAGCGGAATACCAACTCAACTGCACTCTGTAGAGTGCAATCTTGGAAGCAGGAGGCAGTGCATGGTGCACCCCCATCAACTGGATGTCGACAAGGCCGCATCTTATCTTAGACTAACGCGTGGTGAACTCTCTTCAGTAATAGCAGCGGACATGATATCCATCCAGGACAGGATAATGCAGACAAAAAACTGCTGGCGGTACGTTTGGTATTAAGACGTTGATGACATTTACCGGATGTGCCATCAACCCGGAGAAAATAATGAGCAAATTATGGGAGGCTGTCCCGTTTTGGCCAACGCACCTACACCGAGCGCTACAACAACGTGGCCTGCATTATCCATCGACCTAACCTAACTATCGGTGCCTGTCTGCACTGGAAAATGACAGTCGCTATTGCACTGAACCGAAAGCTGGAGGAGACCCACGGTCGCAAAATTTGCAAGTACCGACCGTTGGCCGTGGAACTTGTTCCAGCCGTTCTCTATGAAACTGGAATCGTCCCGAAGACTCTTCTGGAAGCGCCTAAGCGGTGTTGTACATCGAGAAGAAACTGGACGGCATCCGACAATTCCTTGGTCAAGACTAAACGAGCATGTGCATTTTACAGAGTCTAGTCCCCTTTGACATTGAGAAAACCGGAATTTTGGTTGATCTGCTAGATTATGTAAGAGAATGAGCGTGTTGACATCGAATGAGAGATAAGCCAACAAGAATATAAATGCATAATTCATAGGCAATCCTGACAATCAATGACAGCATCCTACTATGTAAATATGACAGTTGTAACTTGTTTTAACAATATTAAAAACAATTCCCTCTCGAGGTAGCTTCTGATTTAATTCTCTAGATAATTTCTGTATAATTTCATTGGTTGAAAAAGAGTCAGAGACCAAATTTGTAGATCGAATACATTAATTACAATATTATCATCACTCCTCATTCCCCTACAAAGGTTTGAGCGGGACGAGTTATCTTATTGATATTAATTATGACTGTGCTTATTTTATGACATCACATTAACCAGTTAAATTGAAGAGAAAACGGACTGGTTATCTCGCCGACTTACTCACAGGCTTTATTTATCTGAACTTGTTTATTTCATGGCATGTCGAGAGAATTACCAACCCGGTAAGACTCTAAACCGATCGGGAATTGGACCCAATATATTAGCCTTGGATTTATAAGGGAAATCCCGCTTTCTAAGATCTCCGGTCCCGGTCTGCAAAAGTGATCGTTTCTAGGAGCTGAACAAACCCAAGTCTAATTCTAGTCGATACTTCGGGCCCATTATTTCACGCATCCCAAGTCAAAAAGGCATCTTTGGAAAAAAAAATTTAAAAAATATTTTTGGACCACCCTAAAATGGAAATGGGCACCTCAATGAAAACAATAAAAAAATACGGGTCTAATATTTAGCGATAAGGAACAAAACTACCAATTGTGATATCAGTCAACTTAATCTGGTACAAATTTCATCGCCATTATCCACAGCATGAGCTTCTGAAAAATGTTCAGAAGTTACTACTCATAATCTATATGCATTAACTTGCTTAAAAATTTCAAAGATTATCTATGACTTTTGTCCAATCACGTGTTGAATCCATCGTAAATATACAAAGCGTAAATATACAAAACTTCAATTTTTAGTTGCCACCTTTTACTTTTAGTTGAGCATTATTAGTAGATCGGCATCTACCCATTACAATAGAAAAGAGTCACGTTGTTTGTAAAAGATTTTGTTTTTGCAAGATAATGCACTGTTCAGGATCGTCACAGCTGCAGAATCCAGTTCCGATTAGGCCAACTAATCGCAATGCGAATATCGATTGTTTCGTTCAAACTGCACACTTACACCTAGAACACTACGCACTGTAATCTTATAACTAGAAATAAATATTCAGTCGTTATCAATAGTCCAATCTATCCAGACGTGTTTATTCAATCTGCAAACGAAACGATTTTGTGTGAATTTGGTCCGTCGATGACCAAGTGATCGTTGAAGTGGTGAGTCGCTGCCAATCCTGTAGGGTCCGCCAAGCCATATCCTGGCACTCTTGAGCCGTTGCCTCAACATAAATTTGGTGCCGTGACCAGAAAGCGGCATTTACGTGAGTGAAAAGTCGCCGACTGTTTCTATCATTACGCCCCGGAACAACGAGTTCCCGTTCGACTCGCCATTTTGGACGCCACGCTCGGAACAAAGAACTTCATTGTGTCCTTTTAAGTGGAACAATTTGAATACCATCGCCATCCTGCGTATTGACCTGAATAGGAACAAAGGCCTCCTATTGTGAACTGGAGTAGCGCCAACCGCCATCATTACCACATCGATCTGGATCATTGAATACCAGCAATTATTCCCGTTCTGGTTCCTGATTTATAAAAATTCAAGGCCTGATTAGATCAGGCAGAAGGTAATTGCAGGTCCAATTGCTCTTCTTTGTATTTCGGGTGCTTTTAGATTTTCTATTTTGCATGTGCATGCTGATTCGCTGCTAATCGATCTGCTACGGTGGAAGTGAACATCCGCCTTCTTCAATCTGCTCCTACGTCGAGCGGTCAACATTTTCCTGCTGGTTGCCGACGATACCCAACCACGCCGTGGTTCTACGTAATCCTAAATTGGACACTGCCAGTTCCAAATTCCGACGACAACCAGTTGTGAATCCTGAAGTTTCTGTGCATGCTGACATCAAGTAGTGGATACGTGTTGACGACCTCTACCTTCCAGTAGAATTATTCCGTGATCTGTGGAGCAAATATTTCGTTGGCGTTCCGCTGTGTTGCTGCGTACTATAAATATACAAGGCAAATTCTTTGCCTTTGTCAGGTGAGAAGCTCTCCAAGTGTATTATTTTCCTACGCCGGTGCTTCCTGGTCTTTTGTTTGCCAGATTTCGCTGCCATACCAGACGTCGGACCATCAGCATCATGGCTGATGCTCAGAGGAAGCAAGTTTTAATATCCCGTCGCGCTATCCTACTCGCCTCGCTGGGCCGTGCGGAGCGTTTCATGACGGAATACCAGGAGGAACGGGACATGCTCGAGGTGGAAGTAAGGCTGGAGAACTTGGACGTGATCTGGAAGGGGTTGGAGGATGCGCAATCCGGATTGGAGGAGATGGAGGAAGACAATGAAGATATGGTGAACAATTTGTCTTATCGTTCTAATTTTGAATCGCTGCTCTTTAAAATAAAAGCTTTTCTACGCTCTAAGCTTCCCACTCTTACTATCATGCACGCAAGCAATCCTCAAACTACTACTACTGGGGCTCCTTCCACTCTAAAGGGTCTGAAACTGCCAACTATCTCTTTGCCCGAGTTTTCTACAAAGACTGGCTAGCTTTCCTCGACACTTTTCTAGCACTAATACACAACAATGCGGATGTGGCGGACATCCAAAAATTTCACTATTTAAGGGCTGCTGTCAAAGGTGAAGCAGCCCAACTTATTGAATCGATAGGCATCAGCACAGCCAATTATCCTTTGGCTTGGGATGCTCTGGTAAATCGTTATGCGAACGAATACCTCCTCAAAAAGCGCCACTTGCAAGCCTTGTTGGACTGTCCAAAGATGAAGCGAGAATCTGCGTCCGCTCTGCATGCCATAGTCGACGACTTCGAAAGGCATGTGAAAATTCTCGGTCAGTTGGGTGAAGCTGTTGATGCGTGGAGCACCATCCTGGAACATATATTATGTACGCGACTTCACGACGATACACTGAAAGTTTGGGAGGATTACGCGTCTACTTTGAATTCCGTTACCTACAAACATCTCATCGAATTTCTTCAGCGTCGTATGCGGGTCCTCGAATCGATCTCGGTGAATCAACATCATCAACCAGCGTCTATGCAGACTCAAGTTTCGTATCCCAGAAAGCCGTTCCCAACGAAAGTTTCCTCCCATGCTGTTGTAGAAAGTTCGTCGTTGAAATGTCACGCCTGCAATCAACGTCATCCGCTAGTAAAGTGCAATAAATTCGAGAAGTTGCCAATCTCAGAGAAGCTGAATATACTTAACTCCAAACGACTTTGTCTCAACTGTTTCAGCAGAGATCATTTCGCCCGGAATTGTGTTTCAAAATATAACTGTAAGGTTTGCCAGAAACGTCACCATTCATTAATTCATGCTGCGTACACTGAGAGTTACATCCGTTCCAACGTCGATTCGTCATCGTCAAGTTCACCTAGGTCCACCGTGCAAACTAATGCGACCACTTCCAAAGAAACATCGCTATTATCAGCATCAACTTTAAAGAAACCAGAGAAGCGTGTATGCTGTGTGCCAATGCAAAGTTGCAATCGGAACGTTTTTATGTTGACTGTTGTTCTCAAAGTCATCGATTGCTATGGTCAGGAGCATCTCGCGAGAGCTCTGCTCGATTGTGCATCCCAGCCGAATATAATCTCCGAAAATATGGCGCAAATTCTACGTTTACGACGTAACAAGGTGAATGTTATGATTCATGGAGTTGGTGAAAATCCGCAGCTCGCACAAAATTCCGTCCGAACCCAAATCCGTTCACGAAAAGAAGAGTTCTCACTCGATGTTGAGTTTCTGGTACTGAAAAACGTCATCCCTAAGCTTCCTGCCTACAATGTATCCGTTGATGATTGGAATCTACCACAGGACTTATTTTACGCTGATCCATACTTCAACAAAAGCTCCAGTATCGATATGATAATCGGAAACGAGCATTTCTTCTCCTGCTTCAAAACTGCTGCTCAGATCCATTTGTCGGAACATTTACCACGGCTAATAGACAGCACTTTTGGTTGGATAGTTTCTGGTGCTGCCAGCATTCCCAAAAATTCCCGAGAAGCATCCGCTTGCTCCATTACGACCGTATCTCTAGTTACCCTCGAAGAAAGTCTGAAAAAGTTTTGGGAGATAGAAGAGCTTCCATCCAGGTAGCGTGACGTAGGTAGGTGACGTTGAAAAAATGTACCGCCAGGTTCTTCATCATCCTGACGACACATCGCTGCAGCAAATACTGTTCAGATTTGACAAAACTGAGAAGGTGCAAACCTATCGTCTTCTGACCGTAACCTACGGCATGGCACCGTCTGCTTTCCTAGCTACACGCACTTTAGTGCAGCTAGCCAATGATGAAGGAGATGCCTTTCCACTAGGAGGACCAGCACTCAGGAAAGGATTTTATGTTGATGATTTGATCAGCGGAGCTCAAACTATTCCTGAAGCAATTCAATTGAGGACCGAACTGGGAGAACTTATGGCAAAGGGTGGATTCTCCTTGAGGAAATGGACTTCCAACAAGCTCGAAGTATTGCAGGGGCTCGAACCTGACCAAATCGGAACGCAATCTGCGATCCAATTCAACAAGGATGACACGATAAAGACGCTGGGAATCAGCTGGATGCCCGAGGCGGATGTATTCCGATTCGAGTCCGCACTGCGATCACTACAAGGACCTATCACGAAGAGAGCCATCTTATCCGGAATTTCTCAGCTTTTTGACCCTTTGGGAATTGTCTCACCTGTGGTCATTCGTGCAAAAATTATGATGCAGCTCCTGTGGTTGCAGCCTTACGGCTGGGATGACGAAGTTTCAAAATCGATCACTGAGAAGTGGGAAAACTACACAAAACAGCTGCCGAGACTATCCGAGTTCCGTGTACCACGCTACGCTCTGCTTCCAAATGCCAACATCCAGTTGCACACATTCTCAGACGCGTCAGAAGCAGCATACGGTGCATGCACGTACGCTCGATCTATAGATACCGAGGGCAATGTAGCTGTTCATCTACTAGCATCCAAATCACGGGTCGCTCCCCTGAAACGCATCAGCCTTCCACGGATAGAGCTTTGTGCAGCCGATCTGGCAACGAAACTTCACGCTAAAATAACCGATGCACTCCACATCGAAATTTCTGATTCCTACTTTTGGTGTGACTCCACCGTAACGCTTCAATGGATCCGCGCTCCACCCAACTGTTGGAAGACATTCGTGGCTAATCGCGTTTCTGCCATCCAGTCAGCAACCATCGGGGCACACTGGAACCACGTAGCCGGCAAACAAAATCCAGCTGACTTGGTATCCAGAGGCATGGAGATTGACGATTTCTTTCAATGCCAGGAATGGAAGCACGGACCGAAATGGCTATTCCTACCCACACAACAATGGCCATGTCAAAGAGTACCAGAGTACCCTGAAGACGGGAAAGAGCGTCGTAAAGCCGTAGTGGCCGCAGCAATCAGAAACGAATCTCGCGTAAATCCCTACTTTGATCGCTTCTCGACGTATACAGGAATGGTTAGCATCACTGCATACTGCCTTCGATTTGTCCGCCACTGTCGTGAGAAAATTCGAACACAACCCTCTAGTAGTAGTCCACTCCACAGCAAACTACTTACACGAGATGAGTTTGCCGCTGCCGAATCAGTACTCGTAAAGCTAGCCCAGTTCGATGGATTTAAGGAAGAATTAAAAGACCTCCGCAGCAGCAATGCAGTTTCCAAAAAATCGTCAATTCGCCGTCTTTGCCCCATACTCGACCCAGAAGGCATCATCAGAGTGGGAGGTAGATTGAATTTGCTAGAGCAGCCATACATAACAAAGCATCCCATCCTCCTACCTAATCCTCACCCCTATACACGTCTTCTCACTATACTTCACCAGCTACGACTAATTCACGGTGGCGGCCGCCTCACCCTGGCCTCCATGCGTGAAAAATTTTGGCCCATCCGCGGGCGACAGTTAGTTCAATGCGTCATACGTGCCTGCTTCCGATGCACCCGAGCAAATCCCGTTCCACAAACCCAGCAACTAGGACAACTTCCAATTCATCGTATCCGACCTGCTCGACCATTCAGCATCGCCGGCGTAGATTTCGCCGGACCTGTATACTTGAGAGCAATCCACAAGCTAGCCCTACCAGCGTACCTTTGCATCTTCGTGTGCTTTAGCATAAAGGCAGTTCACATCGAACTGGTCGGAGACCTGTCGACAGCAGCATTCCTAGCAGCGTTCCGCAGATTCGTGTCCCGTCGGGGTCGACCATCTGATGTCTACTCCGACAACGGAAAAAATTTCGAAGGTGCGAAAAATGAGCTCGAGGAGATCCATCGACTGCTGCGGAACAACGCCGAAGAGATCCACTCCTTCTGCACGAAGGAATCTATCAACTGGCATCTGTGTCCACCTAAGGCGCCTCATTTTGGTGGACTTTGGGAAGCGACGGTAAAAGTCGCCAAAGCCCATTTGTACAAGCAGCTAGGGAATTCTCGTCTCTCGTTCGAAGAAATGTCGACACTACTGACCCAAGTAGAAGCAGCAATGAATAGTCGTCCTTTGGTGCCACTCTCAGAGGATCCAAACGACCTAGCTTGCCTAACTCCTGCCCACTTTCTAATTGGGTCAACCATGCACGCGGTACCTGAGCTGGATCTGACGAAGATCTCTGTGAGCATTTTCGACCGTCATCAAGCAACTCAACGGCTATACCAAAAATTTTGGCATCATTGGCGCAGCGAGTATTTGCAAGAGTTGCAGCTTTCGTTCAAAAACAACAAGCCGAACGACGCGTTCCATCCAGGTCGGCTCGTGATCCTCGTCGACGAACAACAGCATCCTGTGAAATGGCCACTCGCTCGCATTGTCGATGTCCATCCTGGCCACGATCAGCTTATTCGTGTGGTGACCGTGAAAACGCCCCGTGGTATAGTCAAGCGGCCGATAACAAAAATTTGCCTGCTTCCTGGCTATGATCGAGACTCAGATACTGTTATTAGAGACGACGAAAGGCGGAATGACACCGACCGAGATGACAGCTATCAACCACCAATACGAGGAGAATGACAGTAGATACGTCAAGAAGTAGAATGAACTAGTTCACATATTGTTGAGCAAAGATTAATCTTTAGTTGAACTCTTTACTTGAATTTTGTTACATACTATAAATTATAGCATTAGGTTTTTTGAAATTGAGCATTTCAAGGTGGCGGCGATGTTCAGGATCGTCACAGCTGCAGAATCCAGTTCCGATTAGGCCAACTAATCGCAATGCGAATATCGATTGTTTCGTTCAAACTGCACACTTACACCTAGAACACTACGCACTGTAATCTTATAACTAGAAATAAATATTCAGTCGTTATCAATAGTCCAATCTATCCAGACGTGTTTATTCAATCTGCAAACGAAACGATTTTGTGTGAATTTGGTCCGTCGATGACCAAGTGATCGTTGAAGTGGTGAGTCGCTGCCAATCCTGTAGGGTCCGCCAAGCCATATCCTGGCACTCTTGAGCCGTTGCCTCAACATGCACCGTTTCACCGAAAATTTGCATTTCTATCGCATGTATTACGGGATGAATATGGCTTCTACTGTTCCTATAGTATAAAATGGATACTAGCAACTAAAGATTGTACTCGAAAAAAATGCAACACTTTCTGTTGTGTATAGCTTTTTATTGCATGGGTAAACATTGATGAACTTTTTCGTAAAACTAGTTTACAGTGTAATGTTTACATGTGTAAATTTTTGTCACAATCTGTCAAATGATTATCGAGAATCTAACGGTGGGTTTAGACTAGTGATACATTCTTGTGAAGAAATCTTCTTCTTCAATGGTACTAACGTTCCTAGAGGAACTTCGCCGTCTCAACGTAGTATTACTTGCGTCATTTTTATTAGTACTTAGTTGAGATTTCTATGCCAAGTAACACGCCTTGAATGCATGCTGAGTGGCAAGCTCTAGAATACGCGTGATCACAGTGCAAGTCGGAGGAAATTTCTTTGACGAAAAATTCCCCCGACCAGAACGGGAATCGAACCCGAACACCCGGCATGTTAGTTGTGACGCTAACCACTCGGCCAAGGGAGCACTTGTGAAGAAATATGATGAGATTTATAGAAATCGCATCAACCATTTACACTAGCGCGAACTTATATAATGAATATATTCATGTTTTCGGTGAATTCATTAACCTGAAGAAGAACTGCTTCCAACAAGAATGATTTCTCACCAGTGAGAAATTCACCAGTGTTTACAAATGCCTGAATTTATTCTATTCATAGTAGTTATATATCCCTCGAAGAAATGTTTACATCTATTTTCGTGTGAATAAATCCATCTATAGCTATAGATCTCCCTGATGTAAACCCACCATAACAGATGGATCGCAAAACAGTTGGGAATCGACTATTCGACCGCGTCTCGTTTGGTAAAATCGTTCAAGGATACCCAGACAACTAAGCGGCGAGCTAGCTAGTGACGGAAGAAAAGCGAAGACAATCGACACCGTGAATGCATAGAAGATGATGGATTACTTCAAACGCAATAGGCGTCTAACCGAATAACACAAAATACGGTGCCCAAACAATCCGCCAAGGAGCTGTACCGCCAAACAGATCCCCGACCTGAAGTTTTTCGTCTGCAAGTCCCGCCTGAATGTTCTGAAGAAGTTCCGAAAGAAAAATGTCGACAAATTTGCCATGAAGTACTCAGTGTGCCGTCGATCTGTGGGCGCGGTGAATTCCGCAAGTTGTACATAACGATCGGCACCATCATCGGCCAAATATATAAAGAAGAATGCCTCCAGAAACGCCTGCTGCCCTTCCTCCGGTCTCACGAAGGTGACACTTCGTTTTGGCCGGATCTTGCATCGTGCCATTACGTAAAACCGGTGATGGATTGGTACGAAGCCAACTATGCTGTTTTTGTGCCGCCAAACTCGCCAGAACCTCGCCCAATAGAAAAATTATGAAGGGCAAGCTCCGGAAAACAAGGAAGGTCTTCAAAAACGACCAGGATTTGAAGAAAGAGTGGATGAAAGTGTGTATGAAAGATGGTGCAAGTGTTGCACAGGTTTTGATAGGTAGCGTTAGGTCCATGGTGCAAGCATTTAGTCTAGGAGAGGAGGCTGAACAAACCAACTTTGCAAAAACATAGCTAATATGTGTTTAATAATCCATGTAAGTTTCTAAAATTTCCGACTTAAAATGAATTTTGGTGATTATTTTTGTCAGTTGCATTTTTTTTTCGAGTACGGTATGTAGTCCGTCGCTAGCTGCTACTTTTTCCTATTTTCTGGCAAATTACTGATTTCGTCGCGAAAGAAGCGTTCATCTCTGGCTAGTGACCATTCTATCCTGGATTCCTCGAGTCGAGAAAGACGCACCACGCTAGATATGAGGTACAGACTAGGGGGGCGTTGCTGATTAAGGGTCAGCTGCATCCCAATAGGAAGTATCCCGTGTCGGGCACACGTACAGAGCATTGGAGACAGCAACATCCCAATTACGAAACACTTGTAATACTAACCTCGAGCCAACCGCGAGTAATCGGTTACATATTACTAACATAGATAATAAGAAAAATTGTCAAAGTATTGAACTCCCGGCCCCGCGAGGCTAACGCCATATGAGCCTTGATCAAAATATATATTTTGGAAAAAAAAAGCGTTTATCTTTTGAAGCCAGGAAGAATCCAGCCAATTTTTGATACGCTGTTCTGCGAATTCCACTCTGAGCGTTCTACATCGATCGATCAGATGTTAGTCGGAAGGGGCAAGATGTGGGGTATATTGCGGGTGAACCGAAATTTCTCATCCACTATTTTTCAAATTGTTTTGAACTCGAACTGCCACATGAGACCGAAAGTTATTAATATTATCGACTCGTGTATGCCCGCATAATCCGGACGTTTTTCGGCAAAAGCTTGCTTTGAACGGATCAATTGTTGCCTTTAGAAGTCTCCAGTGTGGATCACACCCTTTTGAACCTACCAAATACAGAGCATTACTTCAGCACTGTTGATGTTCGGCCTCGGCTATGCTTCTGCAAGCACCGTTTTACTCGATCACGAATGTCTCTTATTTTTCAACTTCAATCTATTTCTGATGACCGGCACGCTTTTTTATCTTTAACACTGAAATCACTACTTTCAAATGGCTCTACGAAATCCAGCCGATGGTGCATATGCTTCAAATAGCACTCGATGCGCTTCCCGCAAATGGTGCTTATTTGCAACGAAACTCTACATTTTCGACGCAGTAAAAACTGAACTTGTACAAAACTCAAAGACATGTGACTTATGTTTGGTTGACAGATGTCGACACGTCGCAATGCAGCAAAAATCAGCTATTCGACTATTTATTATAACACCTTGAGCGATAACGTGGTTGAACTCGTACTTGACTGGAAAAATACTTCGGGTGCGACTCGGTTCGTGCATCTCTTCCGGCGTACCGCAGGGAAACAACCCGGGCCCAATTCTGTTCATGTTGTTCTTCAACTTGACATCCATGTTCCCCGAAGGACTTTGCGGCAATCATCTCTGCTACAGCCAAGTTTTCATCGAACTCTGTACGGGTATTATAAACCGATGACAGTGATGATTCGTGATTTTCTGTTATGGAATCTGTGTTCGAGCTCGGAGAATCGTCAGACCGATTTAGGAATCGATTGAGGAGAGCATGATTGTTTTCATTCATGTATTTATGTCATGTTTCATGTATGTATTGTCTTGTCTAAGTTTTTATTCGATAACACAAACACATTGTCGGATGAATTATACAATATACAATCTTGGGTAAACGGAACGAATTAAGTTGTACATCCAATAGAAATTTAAGGAGAGGCCTTTCCGGGAGATATATTTAAGCCCTTTAACAAAATATGTTCGAAATAAATTAATGTCCGTTTGGGAGTATATTGAAAAATAAATTTCCTTTAAATTATATGAAGTGTTTCAATACTTTGTACTTCAAGATTCACCAGTCGCTCACGAATCGATTAACGTTCTGAAAACAACGAAGGAATTCTTTAGCTGTTATGGAAAAAATCGGTGGATTGATTCAATCCAGCTTCGAATACATGTACCGATTACAATAATCGGTAGTGTCCTCTATATAGTACATCACAATAGCATCGATACCAAGCGATACGATTGGTCATAAAAAACAAGAAATTCACGTTCACTTTTTCAGAAGTGTCATTATTATTGAATGAATCATAATGAGCGGTTGTTCTAAACACAATTTCTACGTTAGGATCCCCTAATCGATAGACTCACCTGACCACGGTTGACGGCGGTAGCGCAACTTTTTGCCACTCTTGCGCAAAAGTTTCGGCAGCGGCGGATCTGACGATCGCTTGTTCCCACTGACGTTGTCCGTGCTGCTGAAGTGATTGTTGACGTGCTTCTCGAGGGCCAACTAAAAATCAAACCAATAATATCCAATAAATACTCAAAGATATCTCGGGGGCCAATAACAACACTCACCTGCGACCCGAACCGCATTCCGCAACCTGCTACGATGCATTTGTGTGGCTTGGAGCCACCGTGCGAGAGAACGTGCCGCTCGAGCCACCGTCTGCTGCAGGACTCCTTGTTGTGCACCTTGCAGCCATCCCACAGGCAAGCGAACGGCCCGGTCTGGCTGTTGACGTGTTGAATCTGCAGATGATCCAGCAGCTTCGAGCTGCTATCGAACTGGGCGTCACAGTTGCTCCAGTAGCAAACCCCAAACAGCCGCCCATCCGACAGCCGACGGAAGCCTTTGCGGCCGAAATTGTGATGCGCCCCGTTTAGAGCCGGAAAGCGGATCGTCTTCGGCTGCGAGAGGATTGGACTCTTGGCACATTCGGCCAAGTGTGCGGGTAAGTTCAGGAAGTCCGTATCGATGCTCGGCGGGGAAAGATCCGCCGGGGTGGTGGATCGATGCGACTCGGAGGGAGCCGTCGAGGGGGGCTGCTGCTCGTCCAGGGGGCTCTGGCTGCTGGTTAGATCCTGATCGGAGGACATCGATTCCTGTGGCTGGACGTCTGGTTGCTCCGGCAGTTTCAGCTTGATCTGCTCGAGGATCAAGCTCTTGGGAGATTTTTGGCTGGGAGGTAGATTGGCACTGTCCGCACTGTCCATTGCCATGGTTAGCAGAAACAGTGGTGGTGGTGAGGGCTGAGGAGGGGGCGGCAGAGCGGCGGGTGAAACGTCCAGCGCGGTAGCTTCTTCAGGTTCGGGTTCGGTTTCTGCCTGATCTCCATGGTCGTCCTGTTCCATCGGTTCGTCACTCTTGGGACATTGTTCCACCAATTCGGGCATTGATGATGGAGAGAGGGTGGCCTGATCACGACATTCGTCTTCTTCTTCCACTTCTGCTGGTCTCTTCTGGGGTGGAGAGTCCGGAGTTGTGGGCGAGCAGAGATCAATGGTTAGCGACTTGTCCTCGGTGTCGCTGGAGTTGGCAACAATACCACTGTCATTGCTGCTACCACAGTCCAACGAGAGTGGATTCAGCGCCGGTGGTGAATTGTTCTCGAGCGCCCGCGAGGAGACCAATGTCGCTGGCGATGGGATGGTAATCGGAGCGATCGGCGGAGGAGCTGGAGCCAACGACGTCAGCTGTGACAGCGATAGATTTGGTTTCGAGATCTCCTTGAGGGGAACGGTAGCTTGGGTGGCTTTGGTTGCGACCGATGCGGATAGCACTAGCTTCGGAACCGGAGCCGACGGGGCAACCAGCTTTGGTGGATGGCTCGACGACATCACGGGAGTGATCGAGATCGACGGTTTGCCCATTTGCACCGGGACCAGTTTCGGTGGTTCGGTGCTGGAGATGGGTTTGATGACCTGCGGCTGCGGTGGTTTGGCAGAGGCTGACGTTGTTGTGCTGGTCGAGGCGATGGCGATGATCTTCTGACTGTTCAACGTGTTCATGATGGGTTTGTGGGTGGTGGTAAATGTGGGAACGGTGGCAACCAACGGTGGCGGAGAGAGCGGCTGCGCTATCGTTGTGGGTCCAGAGCAGATGGACGAAGTGGAGATCGTTATCGGGGTGGTTAAGGAGCCGGACGAAGAGTTACTGGTGAAGGTGGTAGGCGTTGTTTGGTTGAGGAATAGGTGGGATGAGATAGGAACGAAATGAGGCCCTTGGCCGAGTTTGGCAGAGGCTTGCAGATTCTGGAGAACCGCTTGGGGGATATTGGCCAGTAATTGATGATAGTTTGGCTGTGGCTGAGAAGATTGCGACTGCTGCTGCTGTTGTTGTTGCTGCTGCTGCTGGATAATTGCGGTGATATTTGGTAACTGCGTTGATTGAGGTTGGCTGGGTTGAATCGGATGAAGCGCCGGTATGTTGGCTTGGGCAGCCTGGTTGAGTGCCTGCTGGAGACTCGCTGCGGTCAATCCGGATGTTAGCATCGTTGGCAGAGCGGCTGCGTTGAGAAGAATTCCTCCGGTAGGGGTCATGAAAAGCTGTTGGGGTGCAAAGGCAGTGGCCGTGGCAGTGTTTGTCTGCTGGAACAGCTGAGTCGGCTGCTGCGCGTGCAGTGCATATGTCTTACTTTGCAGCGTTTGTTGTTGATTCGGGTTGACAGACGAGGATGCTGACAGGGCGACTGCGCTTGACAGACCGGGTGGCTTTGATAGAAGCCCGTTAAGACTCATGTTAACTGCGGTTTCCATTGACAGACTCTGCTGGGAGGTTGGGGTCTGCTGTGCGGATGACACCGTTGCTTGTTGCTGTTGCTGTTGTTGTTGCTGGATTTGGTGCAGCTTGATGACTGCCCCATTCATGAATAGCTGCGTTGTTCCGTTGTTCAACCGGGTTGCTGTCAATCCGTGGGTTGCATTGCTCATGAGGAGGCTTGTTGCTGCCGAAGGGCTGCTGGTGGTCGAGGTAACACTGTTGGCAGCTGATGCGCTTATTTTGGGGGCCGAGGAAATGGGTTGCGTTGGGACAAGGTTAGGTATCTGGACCAAATTTGGCATGACGGCTGTGGCTTGTGGGTGAAACTGGAACACAGTGGACCCCAACTTTGTGGGCGTTCGAGGAGGACTACTGATTTGGGGCTGTTGCTGGACCACTTGTTTGAACGCCTGTTGGGCTTGTAGTTGGGCCTGAGTGGCGGCAGACTGTTGCGACTGTACAATTTGGCTAGATTGCTGCGACTGCGTCTGCTGCTGCTGTTGTTGTTGCTGTTGAGGAATTCGAATCGCTGTCAGCAACACAGTAGGCTGTTGAGCTTTCAAAATTTGCTCCTGCTGTGACTTGTTCTGACCGTTGTTTGGAACGCCATTCGCAGAGTTGGAAACCAGTTGTTGGTTAAAACTCAAACCTATGCTGTTGTCCGCTGTTCGAGGAGCAATGGTTACGGGTTTTTTGGGCTGTCCCACCCCGATAACGCCCTGGCTAGTGTGACTGATTTTGCGGGTAAGTGAAACGGTCGGCGCTATTCGCGCCGTCTTGCGTTCCACTTTCTTCAGTGATGTCGATGGGCTTATCGTGGTGGTGAGGGTCCTTACATCGAGGTCCGTTTTCTTAACCAGCTGCTGCTGCTGGAGAAGGTTGAGATATTTCTCCAGACTCGCGTTGGTACCCTTTATCGGGCCGGCACTGGTCTTGATGATGCTCTTCTGCTGCAGCACCGTCGATGTGGTTGTCATCAGTTCGGTGGTGGTCGTGATTTCCGCTTCCGCTTCCGCCATCGCTGTCGTCGTCGAGGAAGCCGTGGTCGTCTTCAGGGTCGTGGCTCGTCCCGCTATAGTTTTAATATTTTTCTTTAGATTATTAAAAGTGTTCGTGGTTTTCATTTGGGACTTGAAGTAACCTGTTATTTTGTTAGCGCTCGCAAGGTCGCTGTTTCCGTTGGCAGTGAAGTTTTTCGTATTTCTCGTGATGGTCGTCGTCGTTCCAGCAGCCGTATGGATTTGCTGGTGCTGCTGCTGCTGATGATGGTTGATGTTGCTGGCGGTAACGATGGCCATCTGGGTGAACTTTTTATTGGCTGCCGAAGTCGCTACACCTACACTACCACCATTCAACGCCGATCCGACCGCAACTAGACCGGGTGGACCGCTGAGGCCTGTGGTGTTCGTTCCAACCGATTTGTTGACTTTCTCCACGCTGTTCGAACGTATCCTTTTGGCACCGTTGGCATTACTGCTGCAGGGTATGGTGTTTGTGGTAGTGGTGGCGACTGCCACGGCAGTGTTATTGCTTCTGCTGGTTCCACAGACCTCCGACTGTACCGCCGCCGATTGTAGCCGTTTCAGCTTGTTGATCGGAGTGACTGATACGGAAGCGGCTGCGACAGCCGCAGCCAAGGCAGTGTTCTGTTGCTGGCCCGTTTGTGATTGTTGCTGCTGTTGCGTCAAACTCATCGCATTGACTGAGGATGAACTGTTGTTCTGGCTGTTGTTGCTATTATTACTAGTGGCTGTGTTGTTGCTATTGTTGTTTTGGGCTGTACTATTGCTATTGGTGGCATTGGCATTGTTGTTGCTGGTGTTCCACGGCCATTGGTGGGGCTGGTATTGCTGTTTTATTGACAAGTTGGTTGCTTGTGTGTGTGGTGCCATTTTGGTACTCATGGAAGCTGCTTCGACGGCTTCGGCGTCGAGGTTGAAGAATGTGGCGCGCGCTTCCGCCTAGAACCTTCCGTTGCAGTCTCGCTTTACGCCACCACAACACCACAATTCATTGCTGGAGCTTTCCTGAGGTGTAAAGTTGCGGATGCGCTGCGCGGGGATCGTTGATGCAACTCAGCGTCGTCAGTACACGACTGTGGGCGAGAAAGAAAGAAAGATAGGCACAATTAGTCACTTGTATATTTCCTGTGATGCTGTGATGAATGAAGCGTGAGACCCACACGTTGTTGTTGAAATACGCCAAACAAAACCATGAATGGATAGGAGAAGAGTCGAGCCCACCTGAATGAGTAAGTGCTCAATCTATAGAAGGAGTAGGTTTACCCATTTAGAAAAAAACTACCAAAATGTTTGTCTGTATGTGGCAATCATGTTGTTTGAAATCGAGACGCGCGAGCCGGAAATGTGTAGGATGTTTTTGGGCTATCAGACAATCTCACACCGTTTCATTCACAAACGCGCCGTTCGAAGCAATCGCTAATCGCGTAGAAGATTTCCCGTGTATTTCAAACCACCATAGAAACGCCTAGAAAATCGGTGTGAACTAACGCCCATGCTAATTTTTGGCATGTTTCGGGCTGTGATGTCACATCCACCCCGCCATATGTATACGCGCTGCGCTCTTTAGCATACCAATTTTTTTCGATTAATCGTTGTGGCCAAAACCGGTTTTCGTCAGGATAGCAGCAGCAACGCAACGTTAGTCGGACCATGCCGTGCCCGATTTGCAATCTGGAGTAAGTTTGCGGGGCCATTCATGCCGCGGCTTCGGAAGCCGCGCGCGTTGGACTATAAATTAAACATGAGGGGTCATAAAATAGGAGCAAATTGGCAAAAAAAGAAGAGCGAGCGAGTTGTGCCTGTAGCGTGTCACCCCGCTCCTGGCAAGGTGTTAACAATGAAGATTTGGTGATTTGTGACTTTGTACGACGAGTTCCAACCAACCGAAGTTTTATTATAATATTGTTCATTTTTAAGATTTTAAAACAGACCAAATCATCCTTTGTGGAATTGGATGGATTAGTTTATTTTCAATCTGAAATATTTCGAATCGAAATGCCGAAAACACATATTTCATACCAATACAATAAGGGCATATGATTAAAAAACTTTATTTCAAGTGTTTTCTAAATAGTTCTCAACCGATACAGAGCATTTGGTTGATCATTCTATGGTTACCTTGGTGGATATTTGGCTTCGGCATTGTAGTTTCTTGTTAACATATTGACTTTCGACTTCTCGCCAGGGTTACCATCAAGTATGGAAAAGTTCATTCGCTCATTCCTCCACACCTAATTATAGATCACTCTTGTATCTGCTCAGAATAATCATGGCGAAAAGAATGCAGCAAGCAATCATGAGATTGCAGGATTAATCATTTTTCACTCTCCGGCCATCGTCATTCGGAACTAAGAGTGAACATAACAAAACAAAGAGTGGAAAACAACATTCAATGAATGAATATTCCTTTGGAAGGATCGCACGAAACAAAATAACGAGTGAGTCAAAATAGAATGAATCTGTGTGTATGTATTTTATTTTCCCTTGTACTCTTTTCCTTGTCAGCATTCAAGTGCACATGAATCCACATTCCTGCTCACCAATAACTTGCGTTAATATGGTCTTTTGCGTTGGCTTAGATCGTTTCATACTACACCCAAAGTTAATTTTAGCACATGTTCTGGTATCCCGATTTATTACATTAAATGAGCTGAAAGATAACATAAAATGTTCTACTCCCCAATACATGTGTATTATTTGTATAATATATATGCTAGAGCCAATACGAGGGAGCGAAACAGGAGACACATTTAAATGAAAGCATATGAGAGCTTTACGTATAGTTTGCCAAATACACAGCCCAGACAGAGAAAGATATATTCTCGTTCATGTTCTTCTTTATCGTCTTAGAAAACACCTTCCAACTAAATTTTATGATGAGGTGTAATATTATCACGTTTCTTTATAATAGCGCTGGCAGCTATATGAATAGCGTGGTCGTGTAAAGTAACTTTGAATTCCAGCCGGCCTTGGTTCGATCCCCATCGACGTCGTATGAACTTTTTTTTTTTGCATAATTCCAAATGAAAAGAGAAAAGAAAACAGAAAGAGATGTCTGCACGCATACATACAAACCATTTTTAAGCTTTCAAAATAGCTCATTATTTGCGCATTTGACTCTCATGAACAGGAAATGGCATCATTTTACTGCCGCGATCGAGGCTTCAATGATTGCTATTTGAGTGAAAAACGAATGATTGTACAGAGACACTCGCTGGCTCAAGCAAAAGTTTCCGATTTGATTCTCTCACCATCTAACGTCATTCCAAGAGGCAAATGAGAGAATGCAAAATTCTCTGAGAATAGATGAGCGGAATCGAGACAGTATTTTTCCGTTCAAATCGAGAATGAACTTTGCGAAGATGATAGGTGAATGTTTTTTGTCTCAAATAAAGTGAGGCATAAACGGAGAATAGAAGGGTGAGTTTTATCTATGAATAAGTGTTGTTAAACGAATTTCGATGCGATTTACCACACCTGCCATACCTGCCCGCTACTTTTTTTTAAATGTTTGGTAATTACTGCTTAATTCATTACTAATAATTTTGCAAAATTACATTGCGTTAGCAACGAGTTTTGATCGAGTAGTGCTTCCAACTCAATGACTTGATTTTTTTTTCAAGTCCAGGTCGTTCCTTTAATTCAAAAAAGTATCTTCGCCAATCGATGACATTCAGATGAGGTTTTCTCTGCAAGAAAGAAGCTCACAAAAAAAGAACTTCGGCAAAAGTAGTTTTTTCTGAATAGTCCATTGATATTTATAAATTAATTTAGGGAGAAATCCCAGTTTTACATTCCTTACATTCCCATTTGATTCGATTTTTCTCCCATTAAACCATTTTTTAACGCTTGGAAACACAAAGATATTACAAACAGCAAATCTGAGCAACACGGCGCTTGTCATAGAAATCAATTCTAATCACAATTTATTTTGTTTCTCCCTTACAATGATGGGCACAAAAAAAATATACACCCATTCGAAATTAAAGTATTTCAATGTTGAAGTTTTTTCAAAAAGTTTTTTCGGTATTCCAGTCAATACTACGTGAAATTTCGTTAATTGGTAGACTATTTTGACATTTCAGTATCGTTGATTTTTTTTTTAAAAAAACCCAAAATGATGTTTGGCTTGGGTACTTGGGTACTTTTGGGTACCCATGGGTACTTTTAGGGTATGACATAAAGTAGTATAGTAGTTTTGAAGTGATAGCGGATAGCGCAATATAATTGCGAATGAAATTCACATGCGATTACATTTTGTTCTATCAACACTTTTATTTAATCAAAAATTTGTGCGTATGATGCAAACATACAGAAGCACTCTCCACAACACGGCATGCAAATCGACGCTGTGCCTCCACCGAACACAATTGCACCAGGATATACGTTGTATTGATATAACAATTTTTTTTTTTTAATAAAAGGCTTCGGTAAAAACGCTACGCACTTATTTCCCAACCCAATAAATCCGGTTTCGCCGAATAGTTCAGAGTTCCCGTTTTCAGAATCACATCAGTAAGTATGGACGTGGCCATAAATATTTGTTTTTCTCCATGAAAAAAAGTCGTGAGTTACGGCATAATTGACGTAGGATTAAGGTACGGTATTAGTTGCATGTTCATTTTGAATATATTTGAGAAAGTCGAAAAAAAGGCAGTCGCATTACTTTCTCTCGCTCGGGGATAACGAGAAAATGGATACTGTATATAATTGGGTTCGCCCTGCACTACGCAACTGGAATAAAAATCAATTTTTAGCGAATGTAACGCTCCTAGCTGAAAAAAATCTACAGGTCAGGGTTCAAAGCATATGACGCAAAAGGCTAAGTTATAGTTATTAGCAGACTATCATCGGTTATGAACCATACTTAAATTATCGGGCACGAAGACTATGGAGAGCGCAACCAGGCCAAATTACCCGGTCGCTACCTCGACCCTCTTCGTTTTTTCATCAAAATGTTGTACAAAAAAGTATTCAAAACCATTAGAGCCATTAGAAACAGCTGGAAGATTGCCATTAAAAAAAACTGGATCTTGTAAAATAGTTTTATTTTAAGAAGTTCGGCTTTGGTTTATAGGTTCGGCTTTGTCTTTGGTATATCAAAAAATTTTTTACCCATTCCAATGCTTGAGAAATAGAATTTCCTTCGAAGCTTCGTGTAGTACAGGTCGGACTCGATTATCCGGAGTATTGATTTTTTTTTCACTCCGGATAATCGAGTCAAAATAATTTTTTTTCTTTGTTTCTTTTGCATGTATTTTTCGTTTTTTGAAAATAAAAGAGGAATTTGATTTTTGATTCATCCCCTTAAAATCAGAAAACACCTTTCTCACATGAAAAAAAATAATTTATCCAGATTCTCTCATTAGGTGATAGATGATCATATTTGATGAAAAAAATCCTATGTTCGAATTTGAACAATGACAGAGACAGAGAACTTTTTTTTCGGACTCTGTTGCTTCATACATTAAAAATTAAAAAGTACGCTACGGAAGACGATTCTGATGATTTCATTTGAAAGGTGAGAAAATTTAGCACAGGATATAGTAGTGGAACAACTAAACTAGTGAATTTCAATAACATTTTGGAAGTGAAACACTCAAAAGTTAACAATTTTTTAATGTGTTATCAATTATTCAATCCTAAAAAATTATATTAAACTAGATTGTTTCTATCAATTAAAATGAAGTTCTTTAACCGCTCCACAATTTGTTCTTTGGCGCACAACTTCTATCTTTATTAATTTGGCTGCAATATCGATATAAACAATTCCTGATGAAAATTCAAGCAAAATCTTCAAAAATCACGATTTTACCCCACTGTACATGTAATAACCGCTTAAACTTCACCTTAACGTTGAAAGTATACATTTCTTCATGCAATAAGTCATATTTGAAATATAAAAAAATATTTTTTTCCCAAACTGAATATAATCGAATCCAAAATTGTATATAATCGAATCACATATAATCGAGTCTGTATATTCGAGTTCGACCTGTACTGTATTCTATTAGTCAAATCATTTCATTTGATACCAATATTGAGGGGATTGCAAAAAGTACAAAGTCGACCATTTTGTGGCGGCGATCTTTTCGGATTTATGTTGTTCATAGTGTAGTGCATTCTCCAAATCAAGCCATTCAGCCATTTTTTTTGCGGCGGCCAAACTGAATTTTTCAAGATCATGGAATACGGAGTTTTATAATGACAGTAGAATTCAATGTATGCTCCAAATTTCAGATCAATCATTCAACAGGAACGGGGTCAATTTTCTATTAATGTGGGACAACCCAACAAACATTCAAACATACATAGAAACAGGTCAAGCTGAATGAAACCATTCAAAAAGTAATTACAGGTAAACTTCGATATAACGTACATTTCACTTTCAAAATTATACGTTGAATCGAATTGTACGTTATATCGAAGCATAATAAAGTACTCACAAACGTGGTCTATAATACATTATTATGTTGCTGTTTTAGTACATTTAATGAATAACTTCAATCAGAAGACGAACCCAGCCTTTCTCATGATGTTTCCCTTCGTACTGTTGATTAAAGATTGATTGATTTAGAATCCGGAATCACAAAACCAGCTGTATTTCGGGATTGATTGAAGGTACAAAACTTGTTTTAGCATCACAATACAGATAATTCATTGTTCTATAAAAAAAAATATTGAAAAAAATTTTCCTTCACACTTTGGAAATGTCTACGTTATATCGAGGTAAAATGTACGTTATATCGAGGGTACGTTATAACGAGGGTACGTTATATCGAAGTTTCCCTGTAATTGTTTGGGGACTGCGGCCATCTTGAAATTGGATTTTTTATCATCTGCTATGTTCTACTAGTCGAGAACTTTCTTTTGATACATTTTGGGCATTTTTCATAAATAACTGTGTTCTACTAGTCAAGCATTTTCATTTGATACCCATATTGATGGAGTTCTGAGAAAATAGGTAATCCGTCATTTTGTAGTGGCCGCCATCTTAGATTTACATTTTTCATAAATAACTGTATTCTACTAGTAAAGCCCTTTCATTTGATACCCATATTGATGGAGTTGTGAAAAAATTATATATGGCGCCATTTTGTGGGGGTGGCGATTTTGGATTTGAATTTTTCATAAATAACTGTATTCTACTAGTCAAGCCCTTTCATTAGATACCCATATTGATGGGGTGTTAAGAAAATATATGTAATCCGCCATTTTGTAGTGGCCGCCATCTTAGATTTGCATTTTACATGAATAACTGTATTCTACTAGTCAAGCTCTTTCATTTGATACCCATATTGATGGGGTTGTGAGAAAAATATATATGGCGCCATCTTGCGGTGGCGGTCATTTTGGATTTGCATTTTTCATAAATAACTGTGTTTTACTAACCAAGCCCTTTCATTTGATACCCATATTGATGGGGTTCTGAGAAAATATGCAATCCGCCATTTTGTAGTAGCCGCCATGTTGGATTTGCATTTTTCATAAATAACTGTGTTCTACTAATCAAGCCCTTTCGTTTGATACCCATATTGATGGGGTTCTGAGAAAATATTTAATCCGCTATTTTGTAGTGACCGCCATCTTGGATTTGATTTTTTCATAAATAACTGCATTCTAAGCCCTTTCTTTTGATACCCATATTAGCTATTCAATATAGAATTATTATACAAATTATTCAAAATTTCCGAAAATCTAAAATAAAATACTCCGGATAGTCGAGTCTAAAATTCCGGATAATCAAAGTCCGGCCTGTGTTTATAAGTGGTTCATAAATAGCGAAAAAATCATTAATTGAACATTCGAGCAGATCAAAATAATGTTTTCCATAACTCGAAGATTACTGTGAAATAATATTTGAGGATTTTTTTTCTAGAACCTCTAGGAAATGTGGTTATATTTGTATAAAACTTGAAAAATCTCGTATTTATTGCTCAACAATAAAAAAAAACTCTGCCTGCGAATGATGGACATGTGGCATCTCCGAAAAAGCATTTGAAACTATTGCGAAACAGAGCAGAGGGCCCAAAGCCCCTAAGGAGAACGGTTGTAATAGTTATTATCCATGGCTATTACGTAAAAAAAGATAACTCCCTGCTGTCGCGAATGAAGTTCGATACAGAGTACGCGCGATTAATAATGGAATATATCGCCGGGAATATTGGTATTAGAGGTGTTCTCTCGGTTACCTTCTCAGGTTACCAAAAGATAACTCTCCTCCGTGGCGAATTAATTTCTATAAAGTGTACGCGCAATGCATAATGGTTACATATCTCCGGGACGATTGTTTCTAGAGGAGTTCTCTCGGCTTCTTAAATTTTCAAAAGATAATGCGAATGAAGTTTTATAAAGTGTATACGCTATGAATAACATGAGATATCGCCGGGATTATTGATTTTAAAGGAGTTCTCTCAGTTACCTTCTCAAGTTTCCCACAGTTAATTTTCCATCATCGTGGATTTTGATTTAAAAAGATGCGATAAATAATTGAATATATAGCCAGTCCAAAAAAAAAGTGTACAGGTTTTTCTTATCAGGTTACCTAAAGATAATCTTTGCCGCATGTTGTGACACAAAAGATTTTCTGATTTTCATTTCGTGAAATGGCCAATTGATGAGAACGGATGTAGATGTTCACCAAGGTAAATACATCTTGGATCGATCGAACTAAAATTGGTCAAAGAATAGGAAGGATGAGGAACGGATAATATTAATGCATTGTGAATTTATTTTACATAAAATTGGTAGAACTGAAGCACACATATAAAAAAGCTGGATCAAACTGGACAATATTTGAAAAACTGGAAGATTTTAGGGTTTGACTGTTTGACTGGATCGAGGAAAAAAACTGGAAGAATCCAGTTTAAACTGGAACATTGGCAACGCTGGCTGACAGTCGCCGCTGACTTGATCAAGATCGTTCGACGTGAATCTCAATCAGAATTGGCTTCTGCATTGAATGTACATCGACCGACTGTTCAAAAGCAAAGCATCGAACGTCAAAAAACCATTAATGAAATGTTTCTTCAACGACAACAAAATACGAGTTTTCTGCATCGAATTATTTCTGGAGATGAGCAATGGATTTATTTCGAGAATCATACACGCAAAAAAGCATGTGTAAGGCCGAGTTAGATAAAAAGAGAGAAAAAAAGGTGAAATGTTTATTTCGACCAAAAACATTGCTTTTGCAACCATGATCAAGTAACGCTTCCAAATCTGCATCTTCGAAAAATCTTCTATCGCTACATCGGTCGTCGACTCCCAAGTCATAGTTCATGAAGTGTTGAAAACACTCACTATCCATAAGCATTCGGGAGCATTCCGTGAACTTCGACCACAGATTTCTTCATTGCGAAGCAGAAAATTAAAATAAATCGAGATAAAATTTTAGATGCAGGCACAAATTGAAAATTCCGTATTCCTATGTTCTACTTTATAGTATAAACCACTTAAAGCCTTCATTGGAAAAAGACAATCACACAATTGCACACCTAAAAATTTATTTTAACCTTTCGTTATCATCGTTCACTCATCTTGAATGCAATAATTCCTGTCACTGCAATGAATTTTGCACCTTTTCTAGCGCCGTCCACGCCATCCGACTGTGAGTCGGAGCTTTGACCACACGAATCTCAGTCAGACCGGCGGCGACGGTGGCAGATGGGCAATAAATTATAAACATTAGGAACAGAACTCTCCCTAATCTTAATTAGCAGCAGCAGCTGTCGAACGGGACAGAATGGGTCATATTTTTATTGACTCGAGATGGAAGAAAAGTCAATAAAGTCGCTCCGTCTGAGAGAGAGAGAGAGGGAAGTCATTGGCACGGATGTAGACTCCTTTTTTTGCTGTTTTCTTCCCATATTTTGACGCTATCAAAGGCGTCGCGACGTCTCTGCGGGGACCGACCTTTCGGGAACACACGCCATGAAAGATCAAAACAAAAGTGAAACCGACCCGGCATGCAATATTCCCATCTAGACTCTCCAGGCGCGCTGCTCCCGGTATAGCTTGAAGCGCACGATCCCCACTGTAAATGCGCATTAATTTCCGTGAGTTTCGCGTGATGTTAATAATTTGGCTGCACGAACGACGAATGCGGATCTGGGCAGACATGCAGTCGAAATCAGCCTAGCAAGTAAGCGCGAATCATCGAGACGAATTCGTCAGAATTTCTTCGGTCCCAGACGTTACGAGAAACACGCGAAGCCTTCTGGTTTTGTGTGAGGGATGTTAAGGACTCAGTTAAGATTGGACGAATGCAGTGACGGGACTATTAGTCGAAAACACCAGACGAAGAAAATAATTTACCACGCAATAACCCAGTTCTTTCCACTGCTCTCCATCATATGTTACGGAGAGTTGTGAACCATTTATTTGAGAGAAGGAGCACGGCAACGGCATCAACCGAAGGTGCAAAGTGGATTCGAACAGAAACTAACCAGCAGATGATGAAAATTTACAAAACATGAGAAAAAAGACTGCCTCCCTATCGTCCCTCACCTCACACCAATTGAACCGCAGTAGAAAGAACAAGTATCGCTTGAAGAAACCGGTTCTGGAAAAAGAAGGTGCATGTGGTGGAAACTGCGTGGAAACACCACCGAATCCACGCATCTTTAGTTCGATCCAGCATCATCACCAAAGTGTGGTGCACGTGTGTGGTGGACGCGCAGTTCCTCCTTATACGCTACTAGACTACTTGTCCCGAGCAGCAGAGTTTGCGAGGTTCGGGTCTTTATCGTTTGTTTAGTAGGTCTTAGGATCAACGGACTCGAGCGCACGGTGAGTTCGTGGAACTACGTTGGTGGGAAGAAAAAAAGATTGGGGCGAAACACAGAATAGACAACGAATAGAGCTGCTGCTGATGATGCTGCAGCATAAACAACAATCCGGGCGAATGAAACCGGTGAATCGCGCCGCGCAGGTATTTAAATCTTTCGGCCTGCCGTCGCGACTGGTTTTATTTTCGGTTCAGGAATAGTAAGAGTTAAATTTTGTCGGTCGATGATCTGCAGAAATGAATGAACATTGCATCGCTCTAGTGAACTTTTGCGCCGCAAATTATATTCTCGCATAATTGGAGGGTGTTGTTTCATTTCAAAAAGTGGTCGGTTCTGTCCTGAACCTCTCCGATTTCTCGATATAATGAAGACAACTCAAAAAGCCCTTTTAATCTCCATGGGATCTTTTTTAACTGAGAGTAATCATTTATAAGAACGTGTCCAAAATTGGGAATTCTTTCGACTATTAGGTGCACAAGTACAGTCATACCTCGATATGAGGCAACCTCGATATAAAGCAACCTCGATATAACGTAACTCGATATAGCGTAACTTTGACCTCGATATAACGTAACTTTTTCAGATGTCTTAGAAGTAAAAATAAGCAATGCAGAAATAGTTTTTGGAGTATGAATTATGTTTCCAGTAAGTTTTCAAACAAATAAGTACCGTGAAATGGGGTAGCATTGGTTTCTTCTCAATGCTTTGTGAATATGTCCTATATAAACCAAATAATATTACGTTTCATATTTTCAAAACAAGTACTAACCTAGTTGAAACGGAAAGAAATAAAGCTCACATTTAAAAAAAAATAAAATATTTAAACTTTTTAAAATAAATGTTTCATGTGCAGTTTTCATTTTGGATCTCAATCTGGATGACGGAATTATTCAATAAAGTTGAATTCAATTAGTTCTGGAAACTTCCGACGCATATCGATACATGGTTGAATTTGTATCTAATGGACATTTCACAAACGTAAACAATGACGCCGATCGGTACATTTAGCTGATTGAAACATTTCAGGAAATATGTTTATCGATTCGTGAACATGTTTCGAGAACAAAATTCAGAGGTAAGTAAGTAAGTCAAACATAGAAACTACAAAATAAACATTGATACTAGAGATGAAAAGGATATCTGGTCTATCCGGCCCATATTTGCTATCCGGACGGATACCGGATATTGGAAAAATTAACAATTAATCATTAACACAACATAAATCATAACAAAATTAGCAAGCTAGTATAGCATAGCAAAACCATTTATCCATAATTAAAAATAAGGTTTTGTTACTGAAATGCCAAATTGTTTTTTTAAATTAATATTTACTCATAACATTGATTTATGAACAGTACTAAAAATTACCCAGTGGTAAATTATGATGAATAAATAATAAATATTCAGATGTTGATAATGATTTTGCTTCGTACATCAGACCAACTTACATTAGAGAACAGTCTTCGCTGTAATACTACTGCCAAGAGGTGAAAGATAAACTCTAGGAATCCTTGCCCTCGATTGATTGCTTAGATTTTAATGACCACCAAATTTTGAACCGACCGCAATCGTCATTCACATTTCGTCGATTTCGTTAGCAACGGTTTTTTTTCCTGAACTCAGCGCTAACTATTATTTTCATTTGCCACTTCGTTGAAACAGTCCCAAAAGATGGGCCGTAAGTTTCGTGTACCGTTTTGTCTCAAAGTACGAACAGTCTCAAATTCCGAACACTTCACTTTTGAATGTAAATTTACTGAACTTTAATGTTATAAATAGTTTAATAAAAAAAAATCCTGACATTCTTTGTGGTATTTTTTTTTATTTCATTTTGACATTATTAAGCATATGCAACGATGAAATGTTCTCGAAATTTGAATCAAGTTTCGAAGAACAAATTACATTTTTTGGGGTATAGTATTTTTCCAAAGAAAAATATGTTATTTGGTTTAATTTTATACATCGATCATCTGAATCGGTCTAGTAGCTCAAAGGTTATGATTTTTAGAAGAAAATTGCATTTTTGCTGTTCGGAATTTGAGACAAATGTAATCAAACATATTTTTAGTTTTTGTATCTAAAAACCACATTAATTCCGCGAAAAAGTAGCATTTTGAGTAATGAGACTCTGTTTAATGGCCAACAAAGCTTAAGAGAGACTTCGAGACAAAGCGGTATAAGGTTTGATTCAATTTCGTCTCTTTTGTTTCATTTACAGGTCTTGAAGACGACAATGAGCTGTTACTCTCAGAAGATTCGTCGCAAGATATTTTATGTACTCCAATAATATTTCCAGCAAGACTGTTTACGTTTCAAGAACTCCTAAATAGTCTGACTTGATCCTCGGGTCTAAAAAGGATGCAATTAAGTAATTCTGATCTTCTCCTAAGTAGTTAAATCCTTATCAGAAAAAACCCTGTTGAAGATGACTTGCAGAAAACTTGAATCTCTATTAAATGATATACATGAAAACGGGAAATTTATTCGTAGTGCATTATTTTTATGTAAAAATGTGTTTATTTGTAATCCTTTATTCGCTTCGCGGAGAAACGCAGTGTCATCCAGTTTGCAAATAAAAAGCCGAATATCCGACTGCCAGACATCCGGCTATCAGGTCTTGTAGCTATATGGTATTCAGACAAACTACTATCCGTTTCATCACTAATTGATACCAATTTCCCTTAAATTTTTTCTTTTTTCTCTACTTAAAACTGATCATGTTTGTTTACGAAAATTATCTTAAATAGGCATAAGAAAGGTTCATAAATTCTGCTGGGTGATTAAAAATTAGTTTTTGCGCATTCTTGAATAATCAAGAACGGTTCTGCATCAATCAACGAAAGGTTTTTTTTTTTGCTGCGATATAACGTAACTGGATATAACGTAACGAGGAAATAAATAAAGTTGCCTTATATCGAGGTATAACTGTATTAGTTTACGTTTTTTTCATACAATATAAAAGGAATCGGTAGCCACAATCTTGGCTCATCGTGACCAAGTTGAAGTCAGATTGTTTTGAAACGAACTAAATTTTTGACATTGCGGATCGCTCACGAGTTTTCTCGTGTTTCGCGTTCCGTCTATTACGGATGAATCACGAAATAACCCGTGTTTTCTACACTTCATGGTTAAATCCTTGATCTGCCAATAACCTAACAAGGCCTACCGATGTCTCATCCACGCCGAAGGAAGCGATATCATTCGTGGAATCCGAACAAATGAAGCGCACGAGGTTGCCCAAAAACGTGCGGTCCTCAATGTGTTAAAACCATTTTAAACAATATCCGAATATATATGGGAACACCTTGCATCATCGATTTTTTTAAAGACTGCGTAAAATCAACGCAAGAAGGAATTAGAAACGTTAACCATTTTAAAGGTTCACGTTTCTAGTTTCAGAATGTTTTATGTTAATAATTGCATCTTGCTGTGTAGATGTAGATGTAGTAGACATAAATAACAAGAAATAAAAAAGTCGATTACGTACTATTTTTTCGAAGCTTTCATAGACTAACACATTTTTTGCTAACTAATTCGATAGAAAATTCAATTAACCTTATCAATCAGCTTTCATTTGTTTCATATAAAAAGTTCCTGAAAGACCTTCTACTGCAAGGATGTTCCTGATTTGATGGGGAACTACTATTTCGTCCTCAGTGATGAATTAGTAATAAAATAGTGATAAATAAGTAATAATCGCACCGCAAATCGGAAAGCAGTTTTGAAAACTCCGATAAATTGTGTACAAGATTCGTTTTGAAAGATGATGAAAATTGATTTTTTTTAATTGTCTACAGCGATTTTCAGTCGTTGTTCTTAGCTAATCGATCAATGTTTAGAGTAAATTAGAGGAGCAATTCACCTCAAATTGTACCAAAGATACAAAGTGCCTCTATAGAGAGCTTCTAATATTTTCCAAATCGTTTCCAGACCATGAGAATGATAAAAACAAAAATAAGGAATTTGGATGCCTTTTTGGAATTCTCCTGGAAATGATACTCATTTATATCTATATAAATAAAAATGATTTGGAGTCCGTTCCTCACGATTTAACTCAAGCAACAGATTTAACAGTCAGTATCAGGATTGATACCTCTTAGTATGCGTCAGGTTTATATCCCAAAAAAGTTATGAAAACCATTCGGAAAGTTGGAAAACTCAGTTCATTCGCTTCTAGCCTTGAAAAGGACCAATTTGAAAATTCAAACTAAACAACTTGGCTTTGCAAAATACCATTTGGAATGCAGGACTGCCGTTCTGGCGCTAGCTAGATGACTAATAAATCGTGAATAACTTATTTGTGCTTTTTTTTTCAAACGATCATACAATTTTCATGAATACTGCAAGTGAACGCAGGACGCAGGATTTGTTTGTTAAAAACCGTTCTGGAAATTGCTATGTCAAAAATCGACCTCGGTCTAACCATCCATTCCCTGAAAAAGTCGAAAAAATTTTGCAACTGGTCTAGCATAACCGGTAAGCAAACTGTCAGGAGATTGCCAATATACTAATAATCAACCGTGTGACAATTTAGAATCATTTGAAAACCACAGAAGCTCTACGCAGATGGAATTATTGAATTACCTAAAATATGGCGAAAGGTTATTATTGATAATGACCAATATATATTTGATTGGAAATCTTATACATAAAATATGTTTGAGGTGTATTCATTTTGCTGTGTTCATCAGAATGATGGAATGAATACACGGATATTGAAGAAATATAGGAAAAAATCGAAAAAATAAATTACGCATATGTTCTGCAGCGAATAGTTTGTCCAATAAAAACACATTTCTTTAATTAGAAATAACGTTGACATTGACAATCGTGTTCCGTTATTGCGAAATATAACTCATCAAAGTGAATAAGAGGTATTAAAGTCAATTGAATTCGAATAGCATTTAATTCATTCACTTAATGAAATTCTAAAGGAATCATCGAAGATGAAAATTACGAATGAAAACTTTCTTTGTTGTACATGTCGAATATCTATTCCATGTAATAGAATAACATGTTTTCTTGCAATGAAATCAAAAATCTTGAACGTGAATTGTGTCTGATAAAAATTTTATATTAGAATGATCAGTTTTGGTAGAAGTATTAGAAAATTTATAGAAAACTAGCTGACCTGGCAAACTTCGTCCCGCCCAAAATTTATTTTTCGTTATCATATTCACGTTTTTTTACTAAGCGCACGTTTATGGGTCCAATCGTAGAACTGTTCATTGATTGATTTTCCAATCTACTCTTCAAAATTACCTTTTATTATAAAATTCCTAGTACTTCTACAAAAACTCGTCATTATAATATCAGATTATTTTCAGACACAATTCTCGTTCAAGATTTTTCAACCTCTTGCAAATAACATGTTTCTCCGTTACATGGAATAAATGTTTTATATAGAAAATATGATAGAATATAGACAGCCATAAATCGGTTAATTCCTTCCTCGAGTTATGCTCTTATCAACACATTCGGCGATACTTTTTTATTGGTATAGATAGAAGAACATATACGAGTGCGTTTCTCACATTAAAGTCCATTTCCAGTTTCGAACAAAGATCAATTTCGCTAGCGCAAACATCAAATGGACTAACAGCACTTGTCACTATGTAATTGTAGAACATATGGGAGTTTAATTTTCCGAATTTTTTCCTTTTTCCTTCAGCATTTTCCGAAAATTTTCAATGGTCATGTTTGGTTGAAATATGGGTAATATTTTCGTGGGGCCCCCTCTCCATTCCAGAGGAGGGAGGCATGTCATACCATCATAGAAACATTTCTCATACCCAAAAACCCTCACATCCTAAATTGTGCTTGATTAGTTCTCGAGTTATGCAAAGGTTTGTATGTGTGTGTCACCTGTAATTTGTGTTTCATGTGTATGGTACCTCCCCCTTAAAGAGGGGGGTGGAGTGTCTAACCACCGTAAAAACATTTATTGCACCATAAAACTTCCACATGTCAAAGGGCCTGGCCGGGTAAGGGAGTAAAAAGTGCCCCCAAACCAAATCACTAGCTGTATGGCAAATATTGTAAAGGATATTAAATAAGAAATTTTGGTGGTTTATTTGAACCCCTATGTGGTTTGACGTAGGATCTATAGTGAAAAACGTACTTTTTCGATTATTTCACGCCATCCTCAAAAGGTCCGAGATAAAAATTTGAAAAAAATACTGAATGTGGATCTTACTACGGGGTATCAAAAAAAATTATCAAAAAAAAATTTCATCAAAAATTTTAGTACTAAAAAAATATTGAAATTTTGAAAAATTTTTTTTTTAGATTTAGAGATTCAGTACTACTCTAATTCATATTTAAATTTGTTTCTACGGCTTTTCTAGATATGTGTGATTTTTTTCAGATTTTTTTCAGTGTTGCGCGGTATCAAAAAATATTTTTTTTATATTTCAAAAGAGTGGTTAGGTAAGGGAGTAAAAAGTTCCCCCAAACCAAATCACTAGCTGTATGACAAATATTGTAAAGGATATTAAATAAGAAATTTTGGTGGTTTATTTGGACCCCTATGTGGTTTGCCTACGTCAAACCACATATTTGAAAAAAAAACAGTTTGAAGATAATTATCAATCCAGAAAAGCCGTAAGAGCACATTTAAATATGAATTAGAGTAGTACTGAATATTTTTTTAGTACTAAAATTTTTGATGAATTTTTTTTTGATAATTTTTCTTGATACACCGTGGTAAGATGTACATTCAGTATTTTTTTCAAATTTTTATCTCGGATCTATTGAGGATGGCGTGAAATAAACGAAAAGTACGTTTTTCACTATAGATCCTACGTCAAACCACATAGGGGTTCAAATAAACCACCAAAATTTCTTATTTAATATCCTTTACAATAATTGCCATACAGCTAGTGATTTGGTTTGGGGGCACTTTTTACTCCCTTACCTAACCACTCTTTGGAAATATAAAAAAAAAATTTTTTGGTACCGCGCAACACTTAAAAAAACTGAAAAAAATCATACATATCTAGAAAAGCCGTAGAAACACATTTAAATATGAATTAGAGTAGTACTGAATCTCTAAATCTCAAAAAAAAAAATTTCAAAATTTCAATATTTTTTTTGGTACTAAAATTTTTGATGAAATTTTTTTTTGATAATTTTTCTTGATACACCGTAGTAAGATGCACATTCAGTATTTTTTCAAATTTTTATCTCGGATCTTTTGAGGGTGGCGTGAAATAAACGAAAAAGTACGTTTTTCACTGTAGATCCTACGTCAAACCACATAGGGGTTCAAATAAACCGCCAAAATTTCTTATTTAATATCCTTTACAATATTTGCCATACAGCTAGTGATTTGGTTTGGGGGCACTTTTTACTCCCTTACCCGGCCAGGCCCTTTGGTTTCATTTGTTTAATTAATTCTCGAGTAATGCAGAAATTTGTGTTTCATTTCTATGACAGCCCCCCTTAGAGAGGGGGGTGGAGAGCATCCTAAAACCTCAATATGCCTAATTTGGTTTCATTTGCTTGATTAATTCTCGAGTAATGTTGATCGGTTCAGTAGTTTCCAAGTGCATAAGAATCAGACAGACAGATAGACAGAAATCCATTTTTATATACATACTAGCTGACCCAACGAACTTCGTCCCGCCCAAAATAGATTTTTTGATTTGAATACTTTATAGATATAAGATATGGAAATGCGTTATTTCGCCTGAAAATCCGTTTCCACTTACGAACAAAGATCAATTCCGATAGCGCAAATATCGAATGGACTAACAACGCTTATTATGATGTAATTTTCGAATATGTGGGAATTCAATTTTCCGAATTTTCCGACCTTCCTTCAGGATTTTCCGAAAATTCTCCGGTTTTTCTCTCCACTACATTGATCTACGGGAAGAGACGAATACAACGAAATAAAGAAGGCTAAAATCGGACCATCCCTTCTTCGGGTTTTCCGCTTACCAACAGATTTTGCCTTACATTTTTATTTATATAGATAGATAGATAGATATAAGATATGGTAATGCCTTATTTCGCCTGAAAATCCATTTCCACTTACGAACAAAGATCAATTTCGATAGCGCAAACATCGAATGGACTCACAACGCTTATTATGATGTAATTTTCGAACATGTGGGAATTCAATTTTCTGACCTTCCTTCAGGATTTTCCGAAAATAATCCGGTTTTTCTCTCCACTATATTGATCTACGGGAAGGGACGAATGCAACAAAATAAAGAAGGCTAAAATCGGACCATTCCTTCTTCGGGTTTTCCGCTTACCAACAGATTTTGCATTACATTTTTATTTATATAGATATAAAATAGATGATTAGGCAAGGGTCAGGACTATGTGTCTCAATCATTCGAATAACACCAAGTAATAATTTTAATTACATTTATACCATTTTGCTTTCGAGCAAAATTATTGCTGATAGAAATAATTACTTCATAACACTGCACATTCGTTATCGCGAATTTATTGCCTTTTTTCTATTAGTTAGGCTTTAGATTGCAAAGTTCATTCACCTTTAACCTTGAAAAAGACCAATTACCAATTAACACCGTAGATCACCGAGATTCCACTGTACTTGATATTATTTAAATAAAATTTAGGCCTTTTATGGCAAACAACGCCTTTAAATGCTCATCCGGAGTAGAGGTGCGCAAACCAGCTCATCATGATGAACAGCTCAGATCAGCTCAGCTCATCTAAAAGAGCTGTTCTGTTGCACCTCAGCTGTCAGTATCGACGTCTGGTGGCGACTTTCAAACTCCCAAACTCGATTGTGTAATCTCTATCAGATT
Organism: Toxorhynchites rutilus septentrionalis; assembly: GCF_029784135.1. NCBI lineage: Eukaryota > Metazoa > Arthropoda > Insecta > Diptera > Culicidae > Toxorhynchites > Toxorhynchites rutilus. The sequence goes on from NC_073745.1 coordinate 140,107,838, forward strand.
AGAAGACACGAAGCCAGTTTTAAAATTTTTAAATTTGTATGAAATTTTTCACAGTACAGGTAAACTTCGATATAACGTACATTTCACTTTCAAAATTGTACGTTGTATCGAATTGTACGTTATATCGAAGCATAATACTCACAAACGTAGTTTATATTACATTATTGTGTTGCTGTTTTAGTAAAGTTAATAAATAACTTCAATCAGAAGACGAAGCCAGCCTTTCTCATGATGTTTCCCTTCGTACTGTTGATTAAAGCTTGATTCATTTAGAATCCGGAATCACAAAACCAGCTGTATTTCGGAATTGATTGAAGGTACAAAACTTGTTTTAGCATCACAATAAAAATAATTCATTGTTCTATCAGAAAAAAATATTGAAAAATTTTTTCCTTTACACTTTGGAAATATGTACGTTATATCGAGGTAAAATGTACGTTACATCGAGTGACGTTATATCGAGGGTACGTTATAACGAGGGTACGTTATATCGAAGTTTCCCTGTATGTTATTAAATTACTTGAAACACGTATTGCTGACTCTCGTTTAATCATTTTTCTATACATTTCCGACATTTTTACTGAGACTTATCATTATAATATAAAGTTGTTTTCAAAAACAATTTTCTTATAGGATTTTTTCACCGCCTACAAACAAAGTGTTTTTCATTCAATTAGAATACTAATTTGATACACAGAAGTGAATTTTCATTCATAATTTTAATTTTAGAAACGTGTTCATTCTGCCTAAAAGTCAATTGTTATCTTTGGCGCCCCCTACACTAGTAAACGAAGCTCAATGCCGTCAACGCGAATATAACAGCTGAAAAGAGGAACAAATGAAACTGAACTAATGTCATAACACGAAAAGCGAGAGGCTCTTTTCCCTCCTGCATCATTATCAAAGTGAGCTGAAGAGCTAACTTTGTTTTTTTTTGCGAGCTGTTCCGTATCAACTCACTTCAAAGGGTCGATTCCTCGGGCGGATGGAACATCTCTAATTCCGAGTCACCCTCTTCGAGTTAATAATGTCGCATATAATTTCTGAGCGCTGCGTCGCCGGCCATCATTTTTACTTAAATAAATTGAACTGTCAGTGCAACAGCGTTTTTTTTTTGTTTCATTTTTATAATAATCAAACTCAGTAAAACATAACGGTAAAAAACCTAGCATTAAACGCAAATCATCAGTGAATAACAAAACAAAAAACACTATCTGTTTCAAGCTAATGAGAGCAGCGAAAAAAAGGCGCGCAAATATTCCAAACCATTCGCACGAAACGAAAGAAAACAGAAACAGGGGCAAAAGAGAACAAACGGAAAAAAAAGTATACACACATCACACCGACGGTCAGCCGATTGAACCCAAGAATCATGAGAAGAGAGAGGACAAAAAACTGCGCTTGCAGCCACTGACCAATAAAGCCAGAAGAGAAAGAGAAAGAGAGAAGAAGTGCAAAACGAACCAAACGGTGTTCGGAAACAACCGACGAAAAAACAGCGTCAGCCAGGTAAGTCATAATTTTTCAACCTGACTTATCGACACTGACTGTGTCGATTCCGTAAGCTGGGTAGGCGCAGGAAGGCAGGAAGCGGTGTGTGAAGTCACTCTTCGTGACCTTGGCTGTTCAGGTACAATGACCGCTTCCCGATTCGAATGCGCGTTCTTTCTCTTCCCTCACACTTTTCTCTCGTGACGGATGCTCCCGCTATTCGTGCTGTTCTACAGACTGCAAATCTTTCTGCACGCGAGCCCTCTTCCTTCAATCGAGGATGGAGGCACTGACGGCTGAAGGCCAGCTCTCACTGAACGTCATGTTAACGCTACCAAATTCACCGTCAGGTATTTTTTCCCACGAAACATTACAATTGTTTTGATACAAATCCATTCCGGTGCCATTGCGTTGGGCGCGGATGGGACTTGATAATGACTGCGATGATAATTGTTTTCCGCTCGGCTTCGGCCAGAACTCGGGGAGATGACCAACGACGCTCGTCGCTACGATCGCTAAAATATGCACCGCAATCTTGTAAGCTTTATGGCTATGTGTCGTCATGAAATCGACATCGTATTATTTTTTTTTGTCATGTGGCCGAACCCGGGTATCATTATGAGAACGAATCGTGTTTCGGTTTTGCTCGGATAATCATCGGCTCCGCTCGATTTCGTTCGGTCAGCGCTCGTGGGTGCGGAATGCAAGCGACATCATACCCTTGGCTTTGCGAAGAATCAAATGCAAGAAATCAAACGAGCTCGAGCAGCTTAAACAATCGCCAAAATTCGTGCCCCGTTCGCGCTAGTAGCGCGACAGTGACAGTATTGCACTCTCGCTCTCGCAACGCCTCGGAAAATATTGTCTCCTTCGCCGAAGCTGGGGGGTTGTTCGCAGATGAGTTCCACTTTTTGTGTCGGTGAGAACCTCTATTTCTCTCTCTCACTATTATATGATTATGCTAATCTCTCGACGTAGGAGCATTTGCCCGGTCTGAGCTGGAACTGAACACTCACACACTAGGAAAAAATCTCCCTTCCGTGAACCTTCGTATTCCTTTCAAGTGTGTGTGAGAGAGAGAGCATTTCTTATGATTTCGTTGCATAAAACAAAATGCCTGTAAGACGAACGAATGCGGGTGGGAATGGTACTCCTATTCTCCATTTCTCGCTTCTTTATACTTCTACTGCCCTTTGCCACCCCCTAACATTCCACTGTATTCCACCCCAACCACCAGAGGTTCGCACTGAAAGCGGCTAGCAATGCTTCTCTCTTCGTGTGATGAAATTTTATCACCATCGGAACGTGACGGTTTCCTACGAAGCCAAGCATCGGATAGCAGCACTACTCTGTCCTGTTCTGGCATTCTTCTTTTTCTTCTTCTGCCAGCGAAGTTACCTCGGGGCTTAGTAGCTGATATATCATCGTCATCATCATTAGCATGCGTGTGTGTGAGTGTGTTATCAATGCGGAAGATGAAAAGCGGGTTAAGAAAAATGATGTTTGCTTTGATCTCCAAAAGTTGTATTATATGCTAGGCGAAGGTGTTTGAAATATTGGTTCTCTTGAATCGGAAGTTGGTTGAAGATGAGAAGATGCGAAGATAGAAGCGGGGAACACAGTTGGTGATGAAAGCGGAAGTGTTGGTGTAGTTCTTGGAATGGCTGTGTGAATTAAAGTGAAATCACGTGTCTGGAGAACTGCTTCCACGAAATTTGTCGGGACGGAATGAACGTGAGCCGAGGAATTGAATAATGTTGTTTCACGTTGTTTGAAGTGGAATCAGTCTGATTCGAAGTATCGCCAATAAAAGATATCAATTGCTAATGATTTGAAGGTTATTTTACTAGCTATTTTTGAAAATTTGTAAACGTATTCTATTTTGAAAACGATCAGTTTTAGGTCCAACGCTATTATCTGATTCTTCATACAAGAATATACATAGAATATTCTGCACTATGATCTCGTAAAGTCATATCTGGAAAACCGGAATTCACATTTTTTATAAATCCGACACGGTTTAACTATACGTTAGATTTTCAGAAAGGCACTCATTAATTTTCAGTTTAAACCAAGGAATGAAACAACTTTCATTTATATGTTTTCTCAATCATTTTTTCGAGGACCACGAAAAAAACATAATTTTTTTAGAGAAAAGGTGACTGGATTCAAATAAGGCTATCTAGGGCGATTCTTTGGGGTTTTGCTTATTTTCAGCGAATCCAAATTCATTTGATCTTTCACTCACTTTCTTCGACATTCGGTTGTCGTATTAAACCACTACAACAAGAAAGAAGCACTGATTTCCACTTACACAAACTTCTTCAACAATCCGATACAAACGCGAACTGTCACTGCATTGGTACTCTCACTGTTAGAAACGCGCGTTGTTGGTCCACGACTTCACAAACAGACTAGAAAAATTTGACTGATTTGTAGAGAACGTCTGCCAAAAGAAAACAGAATCTCTACCTGATGTACCATTGTACCAAAAAGGGTGCGGCATATACAGTATCGAACAAAATTTAATAAACAAATGAAGTTAGGATTCGGTAACAGATGAATTCTATGGATTTAGAATTTGTTCTTACTGCGGGTCACAAGGAACACTTAACTTGACGAGAAGAGATCAAACACTTTGGTTTCAAACTAAGTTTTAGTTAATGCGTGTGCTGAATATTCTAAAACATTAATTAATCAATCTTTAAAAAATCGAAAAACATTTTTTCCATTTTATCTACTTATTGTATATGACTATTGTCATGATTTCATGATTCTATTTAAAAATTTAAAGCAGCTTGTTTCGCTTCATGTTGAGAAGCCACAAAAAAGTTAGATCTTCGAAAACAAATGTTTTCCAGAGCGTTCATCTTGTATCATCATGGATCATCATAAATTAAAAGAAGAAGGGTCTGAGCCTAGGGGCACGGACGGAAGTATGACGTAGGACTGTGATCGTTCAGAACACTTGGTTATTTTAAGTGTAATTCTTTACATTGTTCAGAAATCTCTTAGTTTACCTCTTTCGAAACTCTAAATAGTAGCCCTGAAAAGGGTCGTTTGTTGTATGTACTCATAACCTTCAAACGGTTTGTAACGAACAAAGAAAGGCAATGAGCTTCTGGCAGGAAGTTCAACTGTCTAATTGAAAATAATTAATGAATATCAGTGGAACACATAACAGGGCGGAATGGTAGATGAAGTATATGTGAATGGGTAAACAAAAAAATTATATCGTCATTGATTACATTGAATTTGAAATTTATCGGGAAGAAACGAAAAAAACAAGTTGTAAATACTCACGATTTCGTGATATTTTGAGGTAAAATACACATGAAATCATGAAATTGCTTTATTTTTAATGAATAGCTATGGTATTGTGATTTCTTTCCATTGTCTTTTTCTTATTATTAGGCATCGAGAGCAACAGCTTTTTCGGTGAAATTATGAAATTATGTTTGCAGACTATCACAATCAAATCGTATTGGTTCTACTGCTCAATCTAGCATAGAAGGAATCGAGTCATTGAGAATTATGAATATGAGTCATGATAAGATTATTAATATTTCATTTCGTTTCATTTTTGTGATGCGATGTAATGCCGATATCAATAAGTCCTCGCATGATAATCGCTACCTCCTCCTAATTAATGAACGATCACTGTATGGGTGACACTTCTCTCGTTGCTTTGATGAAATCTTGCATAAAGTTTGAATGATGCATGAAATCTTGCATCTGATTACTTCAACATCTTGCTGATTTGTTAGATAGAACGAATATTGCACGCAATTTTGTGTTACATACAACATTCATGGGAACGAAGTTAGAAGAAAGAATGCATAATGCATGACTTACCTTTGCATCCGCTCGATATAACGTACATTTCACTTTCAAAATTGTACGTTGTATCGAATCGTACGTTTTATCGAAGCATAATAAATTACTCACAAACGTAGTCTATAATACATTATTGTGTTGCTGTTTTAGTAAAGTTAATGAATAACTTCAATCAGAAGACGAAGCCAGCCTTTCTCATGATTTTTTCCTTCGTACTGTTGATTAAAGTTTGATTCATTTAGAATCCGGAATCACAAAACCAGCTGTATTTCGGGATTTATTGAAGGTACAAAACTTGTTTTAGCATCACAATACAGGTAATTCATTGTTCTATCAGAAAAAAAATATTGAAAAAAATTTTCCTTTACACTTTGGAAATGTGTACGTTATATCGAGTGACGTTATATCGAGGGTACGTTATACCGAAGTTTCCCTGTATGCGTTTGAAAACTCATAATAATCGTTACATTTTTCGTAGAGTGACCCCCCTATATAGAAATCAAAGACGTAGTCCTACGTCAAAAAAAAATATTGAAAAAGCATCATTCAGACGTTCTCTACAAATCAGTCAAATTTTTCTAGTCTGTTTGTGAAGTCGTGGACCAACAACGCGCGTTTCTAACAGTGAGAGTACCAATGCAGTGACAGTTCGCGTTTGTATCGGATTGTTGAAGAAGTTTGTGTAAGTGCTCCCGTGGCCGAGTGGTTAGCGTCATAGCCGAGTGGTTAGCGTCATAACTAACATGCCGGGTGTTCTGGTTCGATTCCCGTTCTGGTCGGGGGAATTTTTCGTTAAAGAAATTTCCTCCGACTTGCACTGTGATCACGCGTATTCTAGAGCTTGCCACTCAGAATGCATTCAAGGCGTGTTATTTGGCATAGAAATCTCAACTAAGTACTAATAAAAATGACGCAAGTAATACTACGTTGAGACGGCGAAGTTCCTCTAGGAACGTTAGTGCCATTGAAGAAGAAGATCATTAGACACTCAACAAAAAAAACCTTAGTAGCTGTCGCTAGTTCTGAATTTGTACGGAATTAAATTTTAGTCAGAAAATGAAATATAGGAAAATTGAAACTTTCATAAACAATACAAAAATATATAAATTACGCTGCAAAATTGAAATTCATTCTTCTCAAAAATATATTTGTTTTTAAATTCTTATAGAAACTTATATGAATAGTCTATACAACTACCATTCTGACTCCGATACATCGCAAAAAAGATACTGTTACAAAGAAAAACAAGTAAGCGGTCATTTTACCAATTTATCCTCAATCAACAGTATGAAGGAAAACATCATGAGAAAGGTTAGCTTTACTTTCTAGTTGGATCCTTTCATCATTATTTACTAACTCTGTCCAAACAGCATCACAATAAAGTGATATGAGCTATGTTTTGAGTTCTTTATTATGCTTCGATATAACGTACAATTCAATACAACTTACACCTTTGAAAGCGAAATGTACGTTATATCGAAGTTGCCCTTTACCTACAAAATTTTAGTCAGAGAATGAAGTATAGGAAATAATTAAAAAAATAATAAAAAAATGCAAAAAAAAAAATATAAAAATTACAATAAAAATTACACAATTACACTTGGTTCTCAAATGGGGATCAACATAGGGTAGGAGCCTGCCTGTTGGTCTCAAATGTTCCTATCTCACGCCTCCACGAAGATCATATGACGACATTTTTAGATCGGGCGTGAACTGGAAACACACACCTGGTCTTGGCTCCGAGAACGGGTGTCGAAAGTGGCTAAGTGAGGGGGTGCGAGCGAGTCAGAGCGCTATATCTCTCCCGGGGAAGGCCTCCCGGGTCATGGAGGCCTTGCCAACCCGCTGTCTCCCGGGCAAAGGAGATACACCCAATAACATGGAGCTACGATCACGAAGATTAATTAGAATGCGATCACCCGAGGAGGGTCCCCGAACTGGAGCTGGTCCTGGAACGGGCGTAAGAGCGAGCGGCCAGCGGCTGGAGGGCGATGTGCAAGAGCGGGCCACCAGCCGGGTTCAACCCGAAGAGCTACCGCCACACGGAAACAGCAGCCATCGACATCACCCAAGAAACGCTGCGCCTACGAGACGTGTTGCGACTGCCAGACGACAGTCGTCCACACTTGTGGGTACCACTAGGCGCCGGATCATGTGGACACACGAAATGAATGAATTCGTGATCCGCGCCTATTACATCTGCACTGCTTTGGAGACGGACATGAGCGGTCGCCCTCGAATACTAACAATGTTCGAGGAAGCGTATCCAGAGTTCGTCGGGAGGCTTGATCAGAACGCGATGAACGCGAGGCGTAGAGCGATAGTACGCAACAACATGCTCTCCCAAACGCAAATCGACGAGATCAAGCAGCAGGTGCAGAGAGAAATAAGCTCCAGGAACAACAGAGCAAGCGATGTGTCGAGACGAAGTTCAGTACGGCTGAGCAATTCATTCGCGAGTGGGGCACGCGAATCAGCACCAGTGGAGGCCACAGTACTACAACCCCCTGAGCCGGAAGACCCACAGCCAGATCAACAACTACTACGCGATCTGGTCTTCCACTACGACGAGGCGATCTCACAGTTCCGCGACACAGACCCATTGTCGCGCCCCAGGATCCCGAAGTTGCAGCATTCCCGCAGGCTGACAAGTGCAGTAAAGCTCATGAACGAGCACGTTCTTCCGCTGCACTTGGTTGATGCTGAGAACATGGAGGAGCTGCAACTGAAAGTTTACTGTGCTGCTGTGGCGACCGCCAAAAGTTTAGGATACCGTATTAGGCCAAGAGGCGGACTGCTCCAACATCTCCGTGAAAGGCGTGAGCCTCCATGGCGAAGGAGATTGGAGCAACGGATCCTAAACAAGCGCGCCGCAATTGGAAGACTGATGGCGTACAAAAGAGGCAACAGATCGGCGAAATTATGTCGCCAAGTTGCTGTGATCGTGCGGCCTACTGAACTTCGCCAGCTGGGAGCTCACCAGCTGACGGAAAAACTCGACACACTGGTACAGCAATTGAGCGTCCTAACTAAACGGCTGAAACGTTACTCTGACTCTGCAAAGCGCCAGGAACAAAATCGGATGTTCAGAGATAACGAAAAAGCGTTCTACGACCACATTAGCGACGAGAAGCCCGACTACCGCGAAGGTTTGCCAGATATTAGCGATGTGACGAACTTCTGGGCTGGTATTTGGGAGACCCCAGTACAACATCGCGACGGGCAAATGTGGTTAAGACGGGAGGAGGAGAGTTGTGGTGAAATTGGAGAGATGCCAGCTATCATCGTCGAAGAGAACGATGTCCGCGAAGCCTCGCGGTACCTGAGGAACTGGGCAGCACCGGGCCCCGATGGTGTTCAGAACTTCTGGCACAAGAAGCTGACCGTCGCACATCAAAAGATAGCTGAGTGCTTCAACAAGGTGCTACGTGACCCACACAACCTCCCTGAATTCGCCACCCGTGGCGTCACATTCCTCCTCCCGAAAGACAGCAACACATTGAACCCATCAAAGTACAGGCCGATAACGTGCCTATCGAGTCTGTACAAGATATTAAGCAGCATCATAACCGCCAAAGTTTCTGCCCACTGCGAACAACACCATATCATCGCAGAAGAGCAGAAAGGATGCAGGAAAAATACGCATGGCTGCAAAGACCAGGCCATCATCGACGCAGCCATAGTCGGCCAGGCGGTATATAACCAGCGGAACCTAAGTATGGCCTACATCGATTACAGGAAGGCTTATGACTCCATACCTCACTCGTTTCTCGTCCGGGTATTGGAGCTATACAAGATTGATCCCGTCGTCGTTAGGTTCCTGCAGCATGCGATGAGGCAGTGGAGCACGTCTCTGCACCTCAGTGATGGGGAAAATGTGTTGCAGTCTAGAACGCTGCAGATAAAGAGGGGGATATTCCAAGGCGACTCTTTCAGCCCGCTTTGGTTTTGTCTGGCACTGAACCCCCTCAGTAGGACGCTCAATAGAAACGGTCATGGCTATAAAATAAGGTATGGCGACGGCGCCCACGAAGAAGTGACCCATACCTTTTACATGGATGATCTCAAGGTCTACGCTGATTCACGTCAGCGTCTAGGTGTAGCTATCCGGGTTGTCGAAGACATAAGCAGGGACATCTGCATGGAGTTCGGCCTCGACAAGTGCCGCTGTGTCCATCTGCTGAAAGGGCAGCTTACCGAATCCGGAGGTTACGAGGTCTATGACGGCGAGTTCATAAGAGACATGGTTCGTGGCGAATCCTATAAATATCTTGGATTCCGACAGCTCACCGGGATTCGCCACTCCGACATCAAGACGGAGCTGCGAGACAAGTTCTTGAGTCGAGTGAACTGTGTCCTGAGGACTTTCCTCAACGCGGGGAACAAGGTACGCGCGATCAACACATTCGCGGTTCCCCTGCTGACCTTCAGTTTTGGTGTAGTCAAATGGAGCAAAACTAACCTAGAGGACCTTGAGAGGAGGATGAGGAAAGCATTAAAAGAGGCCGGAATGCACCATCCTCAATCGGCACTGGAGAGAGTCTCACTGCCACGCAAAGAAGGGGGACTTGGAATAGTCGACATATCTGCACTGTGTGTTGCCCAGGTACGACAACTGCGCGAGTACTTCGCAGAACGCGCCAACCAAAACGCGCTATACCGGGCTGTCTGCGCCGCCGACAGAGGATACAGCGCTCTGCACTTGGCGCAAGCGGAGTACCAACTCAACTGCAATCTGCAGACAGTGGAGGAGAAGATTGCAGCTTGGAAGCAGAAGGCAGTGCATGGTGCCCACCCCCATCAACTGGACCGGCCACACGTCGACAAGGCCGCATCTAATCTGTGGCTAACGCGTGGTGAACTCTCTTCAGTAGTAGAAGCCGACATGATAGCCATCCAGGACAGGATAATGCCGACGAGAAACTGCAGGCGGTACGTCTGGCATCAAGACGTTGATGACATTTGCCGGATGTGCCATCAACCAGGTGAAAACATAGAGCACATTATGGGAGGCTGTCCCGTTTTGGCCAACGCAGCCTACACCGAGCGCCACAACAACGTGGCCCGTATTGTTCATCGACAACTGGCGCTCCAATGTGCTCTACTGGAAGACAACGTACCAAACTACCGGTACCTGCCTGCACCTGTCCTGGAAAATGACCGTTTCAAGCTGTACTGGGATCGCACTGTTCTGACCGACCTCTCGATCCACCACAACCGCCCAGATATAATGGTTTACGACAAGAGCGACCGCAAAGTCACCATCATCGATGTCGCTATTCCACTGAACCAGAATCTGGAGGAGACCCACGGTCGCAAAATCTGCAAGTACCGACCATTGGCCGTGGAGCTCAAGGAACTGTGGGGGCTAAGGGAGGTCCCAAGAATTGTTCCAGTCGTTCTCTCTGGAACTGGAATTGTCCCGAAGACACTTCTGGAAGCGCTAAAGGTGTTGAACATGGAGAAGGAATTGGCCGGCATCCAAAAGTCGGTCATCCTTAGCACCTGCGCGATTGTCCGACAATTTCTCGGTCAGGACTGAAACAGCACGAGCATGCAGATACGTGCATTCCGCAGAGCCTAGTCCCCCTTTGGCATTCAGAAGCCCGGGGGCAGGTGAAAATTCTGGCTAGGTTCGCCTAGTTAAGAAGTGAGATAAGTCTGACACAAAACCACACACAAAAACACACAAAAGATATTTTGAAAATTGAAATTCTATTTTTTTTAATTCTGAACGAAAAGTATGTGAATAGTCCTTACAACTACCAACAAATCAAGTACATCGGAAGAAGGGCACTGTTACATGGAATTTTTTTTACATCTATTTACCCTCAATCAAGAGTATGAAGGGTAAGGTTAGCTTCACCCTCTAGTTGAATTTTTTCATCACTATTTACTAACTTTACCCAAACAGCATCACAATCAAGTGATATGAGCTATGTGTCTAAGTTCTTTATTACGCTTCGATATAACGTACAATTTTGAAAGTGAAATGTAAGTTATATCGAAGTTTCTCTGTAGTTTTATTTTTCTTTGATGGCACTAACGTTCCTACAGAAACTTAGCTGCTTCAACGTAGTATTTCCAGCATAATTTCCAACGACTATGTCTTTCAGTAAGGGTATCAAATCAGAATACATTCTTAACGTCACGTTTTTATGAAATAGTTTTAACGATAATAATTTGAATTGCATACGAATCGAATCGATTTTTTTAAAGATTTGTTATAAATAAATAAATAAATAAATAAATTAACTGTGCATTCCCGTGCAATGATGTTTAACTAACGTAGCTGCGGGGCTCAGTTTTATATACCACTTCCATTGAGAAGCCAGTTGGGCGCGGATCGCTCACTAGAAATGCAAATGTATTGTCGAAAGGTGATAAAGGAAAATATTGCATGAGCTCCGCTTTTGCACAAGGTTGAGTATACAAAAAATATCGATTACGATGTTTTCTGTTCACTGTGCGAAAACATGGTACACCTATCTCCCTATTTACACGGTACCTGTTTTACACGATTTCGCTTTTACACGATTTATGAAAAATTTTTTTTTGAAAAACTTGAACATGTATATTTGTAGTTCATATGTAAGCAAGTAAAAAAGGATTATAATTTTGACTACGAGTGCGATTCTATGTTCCAGAGCTGGCAAGTCATCAATTTATTACCATTTTTGGAGTCTTGACGTGTAACTTGCGTCAATTTTTCAAGCTTTTAGAATGCCAAGAACATCGACAAAAATGAAAAGTAAAGGAAAGTTATATCTTCGGCTTTCGACTGGAAATCTCTTTATTAAATTTAATGATAAATAAAGCAAAACAAATCTACGCAGCTGTTAATTGAATCTTCTATCACTTATTCTGAAGTCAAATCTGAGATCTTCCCGAATCCGTCGACTATTGAACCAGAATCGCATCAGGAATGCTGAAGTGATAAAGATGACATCATACTAGTCAGAATAAAAATACTGGTAGTTCCTTAAAGTGGCGAAAGCAAATAAACTTATTACAATTTAGCTTCTTGAAGAATTATCTGTTTATTTTTATCCAGAATCTATAATGAATTCCATAAGTAGATTTTTATAATTGTTTTACTTAAATAAATGCTTGAATTGAGTATATATTGAGGGCTTATTTCGTTTTACACGGTTTTACATAGCAAAATCGGAGATTTCATTCTACACGGTTTTATCGGGAACCGATCTCCAGTGTAAATCGGGGAATAGGTGTACACGATTTTATAGCCCATTGCGTGTTCGTATTTCTCGCAGTAAAGCTCCGTAGTATTTAGAGTGGCTCATGCGCTCCTTTTGACAAGCCGCATCAAATAAGTGGTTCGCGGGCGTTTGTTTATCCCTATATCCTACACTTCATTAAGCAACAAAAATATAATTTGAGCAAATTGTGAAATTACTGAATTAACATTCAGCATCAATATGTAGTGTTGATTGCTCGCTGTCTGGACTATCTATGTAGTAAACAAGTACGTTATTTCTGTATCTTTTTGCAAAATTATATCTCCGACGCTTCCAAAACACCATTTCCCAAAGAAACCACAAATTATGCTACGCAACACCTTCCGCACAACGGCAACAGCAACCGACGCGGGACAAATTTTCACCTTCAGTTTTCCACCGAAAAACACAGCTCTCACCGCTGGAATACTTTCTTCACATCCGACTTGAATAGCGCCGCACAAGCCGCGAAACTGTCTAAATGGTCTTTTTCAAGGTTAAGAGTTCCGATTTTCAAGGTTTTTTGAATTGGCCTGGAGGCGGATGAACCGAAACAGAAACAGTTTAGAGTCTCTGTAATTCGAACATCATCATCATAAGCACCAATAAGTTCGAAGACTCTCCTTAATAAACGCAGGCTCCTATCATTTAATAATTCTTTTCTGCTTTGCTTCTGTACTTCAGGGCAAGTTCTGTGCTATGATTTTTTCGTGCATATTCTGAGAATGCATTTCAAGGTGAAAAATAAACATTTGAAGGGAAGTACTACTTCGATGTTTTGGGAGTTTGCATAGAGTAATTCGGCAGAAGCGAAATGTTTCGTGAATTTTGCATCATGATAGCCTCCCGCCACATAACGTCATGATTACATGATATCTTTATCAGCAACATTTTTATGATCGATCGGGAAAAATCGGAGAAGAGTTTTTAAACCTTATCATATATGTGGTTAACACGTTGAGCCCCGACCGAAATAGGGGACCGGGAGTGAACCTTTCGTCTGGCCCGTGTCGGTCCCAGCGAATCGATAGTGGACTTTTCTAAATATCATTTTGTAACATTGTTGTTACCATTCCCAATGCCGACACTATCCGAACGAAAAGTCAACTGTCGGACCGAACCGGTTAGGCAAATATTTTAGAAGTTTTTACCTAAAAGAAGGCATTGAAAGGGGTATACAATATTTTTTCAGAAAAGCCTATTTTCATATATTTTTTATCTACATTTTAGGAATCGTAAATCATAATCATGCTGTTTCTCATAAACGAAGAAATATACGGAAGGTATATTTTTTATTGTTCTTTTCAATGAAAAAACGGAAAAATTTAAATGACTTTTAGACTTTTTGATTCAAGTTATCTTTGAGGAGAACATCAATTGACGGGGTGTTCAGTTTATTCTGGCTACCACTGTATAATTCTTAGGGAATCCACATCGTGCATGCGGTACAGGTAAAGATATCGTGTACAAGCTGACTACTTTCTGGCAATGAAGCGAGCAAGGAAAACTTTGGGGTTGGTTAAACCGGCACTCAAAATCTGTATTTGGACTTTTAATCCTGAATTGGAAGGAGAACCTGATGACAGGTACTCACAATAAAATGCAGTTCCAGTTTCTGTTCATGTCATTGAAAATTTGACTTATTCTCCACCCATGTTGTGCCCCCGCTACGACAATATTCTAATATGATTTACAGGTTCTTTCTTGATTGAGGATCATGAAAGTGTTGTTTTTCAAATTTATATCTCTTTCCTTCGTCACAGATGTTAAACCGTTTCCGTAGAGTTGTAGGCCAAGAATAACACTTCGGTCAAGGTCAAGGATCACTGTAGAAAGCGACTACATAATTAGGTGACAATGAGGGGAAAATCCCGGTGAAACCCAGGAAGACAACACAGAGGAAATACCGTGAAAAGCAGCAATGGAGAGAGTATCAGCTGACACATTAGGATAAACGCCAGTGAGATTCCGATTACGACATACTGGTCCGTCCCGGTAAAATCATGGCAGACCTCTTGGTACTAGAACCTAGTACCTAGATGTGTTCTGACATACGCTGAACTCCATGGAGGTTTATGTAAACCACAGCAGTACATAGAGGAACTGGTAAAAATTCGGTACCCCATTTTGTTTTTTTGGACTTAACTCTTGGCCAATACTCGGAATTTCTTCATATTACGTCAGCTTATGAAGTGATCTATTGCGGACATTTCCCCGCAAACCGATTTCAAAAATCTTGATTTGGCTCGGAGCTTTGAGCATAGAAGGGTATAAATTTGGCACTCCATTTTTTAATTTTTTCAAATTAAAGGAATCGTCCTGAAATCACTGAAAAATATATTTTTTGACATTTTCATACAAAATAGAAGTGAAGTACACTATCTTACGTAAATTAACTCAACTTTGACGAAAAAGCATGCAATTTTACAAAACAAAGAGGAACAAAAAAAAACGATTTTTTCGAGAAAAAATGAACAAACTTCATCTCGATTTATTTCTAACTAAAAAAGTAAAGTAAAGTAAAATTTTGCTGCATGGGCATGCAATACTTAGTATAGTGTATCATCAACACTATGTTTACATTGGGGTGCCAAATTACCCGCATACCGAATTTTCACTTTGGAATGAAATCTATGAAATTTGTGATTAAAATCTCGATACGCTTACTCGAATTCGTTGAAGAACATCAATTTTTTGATCCAAATCAGCTTTAATATTTAAAATCGGCTCACTATTCGATTTTTAATGATTTTTCAAAAGACGCACATGAAAATTTTTCGAGATTTCAATAACAACAAAACTTGATTTTTTTTTAAAACAACACAGATATTTTGGGTTTTTGGCATCTGACGTTTGTTACTACATTACTAGAACACTTTTTTTTATTCACCACCAGAGTGCGCTCATTACCGCCGCAGATCCGAGTGGGTACCAAATTACCCACGGGGTATCGAATTTGTACCAGTTCCTCTATCAGTAATATGGGCTGTGGCTGCTGAAATGACACTCAGTGATAACATGATCAAGATGAAAACTGAGGATGATGAACTACGACAAGATCATGTTTCCGTGTTTTCCGAAAAAAGAGCTGTTAGAGGAAGGAGAGCTGGAAAAACTAAGAAAGACGATGTAGATAACTCAGAGCAGTCGTATACCAAGAAGAGAAACAAAAGAAGCAAAAAGGAGAGAAGAAACAAGAGAAAAAGAAATGTAGGCCTCGAAGGAGAAGAAGAAAGGAAGATATCCTGATAATTGATAAATGGAAAGGAGTGGCAGACACTGGAAAGTACAGGAGAAGACGTTGAAGAGTTGTTGAGAGTAGAAAGAGTGAAGAGAGAGAAGAAAGAGATAGAAGAAAAAGAGAGAAGAGAAAGAATAAAGAGAGAGAGTGAAAGAGTAAACATTATGAAGAAGAGAGAGAGTGAAAGAGAAAACAGAATGAAAAACAGAGAGAGAGTGAAAGAGAAAACAGAATGAAAGAGAGAGAGAGAGAGAGAGAGAGTGAAAGAGAAACAGAATGAAAAAGAGAGAGTGAAAGAGAAACAGAATGAAAAAGAGAGAGTGAAAGAGAAAACAGAATGAAAAAGAGAGAGAGAGAGAGAGAGAGAGAGAGAGAGAGAGAGAGAATCTTCCAAGGAAGGGGTGTCATCTCGAAAAAAAAAAATTTGGCCGAAAATCGACTTTCTGGGCCTAAGGCAATAAAGGTATGGAAAAAAATAATCTTCGAATTTAAAGAACCGACCATGTACATTTTGTTTATTGGCCCAAAAAAAGGCAAAAAATTTCGATTTCCCAAATTACATGCCATAAAGCCATGAAGAGCTGCGCCGAGATCGAGAAAGTCAATCCCTCGGGAATCATATACCGTAAAGAGATGCCGAAGATCAACGTCCAACGACACCCGCGGAATCGTGTCCCATGTGAACGAAAGTTATCGTGGAGGGGCTCTTCCTGGAGCACGAATCAACGATGTGGCCAACTTCACCATACAGGAAGTAGCAGAACGTTTGCAAGTCTCCAACGAGGAATTCATGGCCTGAAATTGAATAAAAGCGGCCTACCTCGAAGGAGTCCCCAGCGTAGCACTAAGAGTGACGATCCAAGAATCTCCAAACATGTTTAGGATAGTGTTGCACCCTTGACGAAGGTCACTTTCAAGATAAAAGTGAAAACCACCAGGTGGCGCTGTTGTTGAAACCGGGCAAGCCACAAGGAAATCCTACTCCTTGAAGATCCCTAGATCTGCTGGATACACTCGGGAAACTACGGGAGGAAACATTCTCAATTGGCTATCTAAATGCACGGAAGAAGGGGAAGAGAGTTCCCAACGCAGGCAATTCGGATTCTGCAGATATTGGTCGAGAAAGCCGTGCAGTTGTTCGAACATCGATATCAAGGGGAGCGACGTAAAGAAAGCTTTCAATAGCGCCAGAGGTGAGCCTGAACTGATCTACGAAAGATCCGTGGAGCAGAGATCGATGAAGATCACGATAGAAGTGCCACAAGGCTCCATTCTTGCACCTATGCTACAGACCATAATGTAGAACGTTGTTTTCGCGGATGATGTCGTATCAACAGTACTAGCCGAAACACTTGAAGAAGTGGATTTATAGACGATGTCGTAGAACACTTGATGCAGGGCGTGAAGCTCAGGGTGCCAATGGATGTATGGAAAAAAAATCATTATCGAATTTCGAAATCCGACCATGTACACTTCGTTTATCGGCCCGAAAAATGTTCTGTGCAAAGTTTCAGTTCAATCGAATATGGTTTAGGGGTGCCTCAAAGCGCCCAAAGTTTTGATTTTTTCATCCTCGAAAATCTTCCAAGGGGGGAGGTAAAGGAAATTTGGAAAATCGAAAAATTTTTTTCGATGCCAAATGACTTAAAAATGCATAAAACGTCTCTCGTGAAAGCCACTTTAGTGCACAAGGATGCTTCCATTGAATATGAAATCGGCTTTTGTCACGAAAATATCAAGTGCTCTAAGAGAGATCTGCATTAACTTTAACTACCACTGTACGGAAAAGTAAAAGTTCTTCATTCATTCTCTTCACCCTTCATTCCTCACTTCCTCAACTGGTTCAACACAGCCAGCTATTAACCATTAAGCTAAGCTCTATATAAAACTACATCCATTATGCCACTGCTTCCCTATCCCGCTCTCCCTCCCACGCTCGTTGTGTCGATGCTCGGATTGGCTCGCGTTGGAAGCTGAATTACACGTTATAAAAACGTTCTACAACATTAATTGGTGACTTCCTCCAGCCTTCTTCTGTGTTCTTGGGATTCTTGTTTTGTTCCGCGCCCACAGGAGGAAGTGCTAACCACTGCCCCCCTCCACTCTCCCTAGCGGCTGTGGGTCGTTCCTAACCCACATACCGACAACATATACACATGCTGTTATTGGGTCTATAATTAATTAATGCTGGTGCAGTTGCCGACTCTAGGACCGGAAGGTTCACGCATTGAAGCTACCGTGTTCCCCACCGGGAACATGACGATCAATAACGGCGAACGCGCTCGTATTTTGGTTCTGTCTCGTCCCGGTGGGATACGGGCGTGATCATTACATAATTGATTTCAAAATTTTGATTTCACTGAAGAGCCGCGCGGCAAACATCAATGGGAAAGCTAACCCAGCATATGCGTTTTACACGCACACACTCTCACTCAATCTTCCGCCCTCTCTAAGCAAGTTTGGAAAGGGAGTGTTGTGTTACGACGAACGAACTGGTTATTTTTTCGATGCTAACCTGAAGCGAAGTTGTTTTCGCCGGCGGCGGCGGCCCACCAAAACAGAGATCCGGCGAGTTTTTTTTGGGCCACTGCAGAAGTCGCAGCCGCAGCCTGGCGAGATGATGCTGTGGCGGCGGTCAATGATCGATTCGTCTCGGAGGCACAATTTTTTCGAGACTGTCGACGATTTTGCTTTGTCTCGGGCAATCGTGTGTTTGGTCACAGCAATGAAGCAGAAGTGAACCGGTTGTTTGGTCCTTTGATCTTACCTGGAAAGATAGCCAAACAGAACGGGGGAAAGAGAGGAAAATGAAATCATTATATTGCGCTTTAGGATTTAGGAACTTTCGTCGGATATAGATCTAGATATTATAATGTATGCATGCAATGGCAGATGAAGATCGAAAATGTTGTAAACTATCTTTTTAAGAAGTTCCATTCTGTCTTATGTGTTCCGTGGCTAAGTTGCTAACTTTGTTTTTGTAAGTTTGCAACAGAAGAACCGCATAATGAAGTTGTCAACATAATAAGTCAAAATACTAAGTACACAAAAAAACAATAAAGGATGAGAATGTTTAATGGAATGAAAATGGGGTTTCTTTATATATTTCAGTTGCATCGTTCTGCTACACACCCCGATAACGTAGCTTAAATTTGTAATTTCGATTTCAACAAAAGATGACTGATCATGAAAGGATATATTCAAACTGATGTGTGACATGATTTGTCAGCCAAACAATAAAACGTGTAGAATAAGTGGTTTCAAAGTCACTAAACATATTGTCAGAAAATAAAGGTAAATGTTACGATTTCTTATTGAAGTCTGACGGAAAAATAAAAATTTTTGGCGCGACACTCTCCAATTAGAGTGAAACTTCGAAAAATGTTAGTGTCAAGAAAAACTTGGATGACAGGCCAAAAATTTAGAAACACGTAAAACCAATCATGTTTTAGATTAACAGACTAATGACGCTCATTTTTGATTCGGTTTACGTTCGTATTTACGTAACTCTCGACAATAAAGCAAAAAGAATAATTCATTTTTACTCGCACTAACAGTTTCGCGATAGTTCATCCAACTTTCTTGATGCAAAACGATAACTTAAATTTTTTTTTCGAAAATATATGTTGTTGTAGACGGAAAATCATTTTTCCGAAAAAATTAATTTCATTGAAATAATTTTTATAGAAGAAAATGATTCTCAATTGATTTGAGGTATCTTGAACAATCTCATAATATTTATTAGAAAACATCATGGTTTAGTACCAAATTAATAATAATAAAATGAAATTCTTCAAAATCATTTCTTCTACAAACTTTTCGTTGGATTTTTACTGCACCATAGAAAACATTTTCCCTTCTTCAAATGGATTAACCGGAAAAAATGATTCTGACAAAAGGATCTGTATTTATTTGTAATCGAAATCTTTTGATTATTTTTTCGGATGTGCTCATTTTTCAAAAATTCTAAACGGTCTTAAGGAACCGAAGAGACGGTTCTAGTTGTTTATATATTTTTTGGAAAATAGACTTTTTAATACAGGTCGGACTCGATTATCCGGAGTATTTTATTTTTGATTTTCGGAAATTTTGAATAATTTGTATAATAATTCCATATTGAATAGCTAATATGGGTATCAAATGAAAGGGCTTGACTAGTAGAATGCAGGTATTTATGAAAAATGCAAATCCAAGATGGCGGCCACTACAAAATGGCGGATTACATATTTTCTCAGAACCCCATCAATATGGGTATCAAATGAAAGGATTTGACTAGTAGAACATAATTATTTATGAAAAATTCAAATCCAAAATGGCGGCGGTTACTACACAATGGCGGATTACATATTTTCTCAGAACCCCATCAATATGAGTATCAAATGAAAGGGCTTGACTAGTAGAACACAGTTATTTTTGAAAAATGCAAATCCAAAATGGCGCCACTACAAAATGGCGGACTACATATTTTCTTAAAACCCCATCAATATGGGTATCAAATGAAAGGGCTTGACACAGTTATTTGTGAAAAATGTAAACCCAAAATGGCCGCCACCACAAGATAGCGCCATTTATATTTTTTTCACAACCCCATCAATATGGGTATTAAATGAAAGGGCTTGACTGGTAAAATACAGTAGATCATGAAAAATCCAAATCCAAGTTGACCGCAGTTCCCAAATAAACAATGACATTTTTAAGGTTCCTTTCAGCTTGCCCTGTTTGTGTGTATGTTTGAATGTTTGGTAGGGTTGTCCCATATTAATAAAAAATTGACC
Source organism: Toxorhynchites rutilus septentrionalis (assembly GCF_029784135.1). Lineage (NCBI taxonomy): Eukaryota > Metazoa > Arthropoda > Insecta > Diptera > Culicidae > Toxorhynchites > Toxorhynchites rutilus. The sequence continues at coordinate 140,128,420 of NC_073745.1, forward strand.
CCGTTTCTGTTGAATGATTGATCTGAAATTTGGAACATACATTTAAATCTACTGTCATTATAAAACTGCGTATTCCATGATCTTGAAAAATTCAATTGCGCCGCCGCTAAAAAATGGCTGAATGGCTCGATTTGGAGAATACACTACCCTATGAACAACATTAATTCGAAAAGGTCGCCGCCACAAAATGGTCGACTATGTATTTTTTGCAATCACCTCAATATTGGTATCAAATGGAATGATTTGACTAATAGAATACAGTATATGATTAAATTATTCCGAAAAAAGTTAAGTAAGAAATAAAAATTTAAAAAAAATTTCTTGCTCAAGGCTGAGAGTTTTCTAAATTGGCCTTTCTCAACGCTAGAGGTGAATTTACTGCAAAAACTTTTTTTTTTCTATTTCAGAATCGTTTTAGCTAACGAGCAGAGAAAAAAAATAGAGAAATAGTTTGAAAATTTCCAAATTGGCTTTCCAAAGGCTACGAGAAAGTTTCGACGGCTTTTAAACACGATCTTAAAAAAAATCTATTAAAGAGTTTTTATATATCAATACTAATACGAAACCAGTCGCAGCTTAAGTATGATTATACAAAAGCGGAAGGAGAATAAGAAGCAGCGCAATATAATATGCGTTTAGTGCTTGTTTTTCTGTCGCTGCGTGGTTCGGTCGCGCTCATTGCTCGTTGCACCGGACGAGAATACAAAAGATGTCTGTTGCGATTACTACGGTTGATTTTAAGGCTTTTTTTTTGGAGTCTACGAGAGCGTTGCGTTAATATTGATTGGAATACAAACAGTCTTAATACAATGAGATGAGAACTAATATTTGTTTTTTTTTGCATCGTTACCAAAAATGCACATACCAAGAAAAATAATATTTTACAAGATATTTCGTTTTAAAATCTATGTATAATAAAAAAAGCTTTCTTCTTGAAAATCAATTCACGAAAGTTCATAGAAGTAATTATTCAAAATTTGTTCTCTACAACAGAATATACTTCCGAAAAAATGTCACGTTTTTATGGAATAGTTTTAAACGCGAACAACTATTTTCGCTGCGAAAGGATTTTGACGATTTACATACCAATCGAACCGAATAGGAAATTTTCAAATTTGTTCCACATGCGATACACTACAATAAATTGATTCGTAAATGCTCTTAACTAACGACAATTGGAAGCATTCCAATTTTCTCATGCATTTATTCTGTGAATCTCTGCCCGTACCATTAATAACGGATGAGCAATAACGATTTTACACTGTGAAATAGTCACGCGTCAACCGCTCGCTCGAAATGCAAATATAGTGCTTGCACTACGGATACTAGCTAGTCAAACTCTCGATAGCGATCAGCTAACACCGTTTATCAAATCTGAGAGGAAATTTGGGAATATTTGTGCTGTACCGGTTGCTCGCGCCGCGCTGTGGAAGCAATCTAAGAAATGAAGTAAGCAATCGTTGAATAGAACAAGGAACTGCGCTAATGGATTTGTTTGCCAAATCACCTATATTTCCATGAAGAGTTAATTTTATCGGTCAACTCATTCATTTTTCGGATAGATCACCTCACGCAAAAGTTACATTATTATTTGAAAAAATTGAACAAACGAAAATGAAATAATATATTTAGATATTTATATGGACAGCCTTTGGTGTAGTACAATCCGTACGTCAACGCTCAAAACACATTTTTATAGAAAGAAACCACGTTTGTTAAAAAAAGGTATTTAATCAAGGTAGGCTCAATTTACTGCTACAGCCTTTACTCTTTTTTCAGAGAAAATACGGAATCCGTGATACATCTTCATGAACAAGCGAAAATAAGAGGATGGGTAGCACTTCCTAATCCTGTCCATTTAAATATGATTCCGACACTTTACATTAAATTATTTTTCATGTATTATTTAGCCGCTGACACAATAAGGGACCAACTTTCCACCACATTTTCCCGCATTACGCCTGCTATCTTACCACTGACCCGTGATATATTTGTCTTCCAAGGTCTCAATCGTTGCTGGTTTATCCGAGACTTAAGTAACTTTACGTAATCCAAATAAAAAAGTAGTTTGGAGATGTCAATATGCACGATTTAAGGCACCATCTTACAGATCCAAAAAAGTCTAGATTAGCTGCTCACCAAACTCGCCTCTCAATCGATCCATTGTTTCGCGCGCGGTTGGGTAAGTAGCGACTTCTTGATGAATCACATATAGACCAAATCCAATGCTTGCATTTCGAGCCAAAATGTTCGTATGTTTTCGACCGAAAGCGGGCTCCAATGACAAGTAACGTGGTGACTATATTTATCTTTAAAAAAGTCAGGACTAATGCTTCCACCAGACCATGAAAGACACCGGACAGTGCATTTTTTCCTGGTTGCATCAGGCTTTGTGGCTAGAAAAGTTCGCTCACTAAAGGGTGTGTCACATCAAATTGCATCACGGAAAAAACGCTGTAGAAATTCGCCCAGTAGACCGATCCTTTTGAAAATTTTAGACAGTAAAATAAAAACTATTAAACAACTTTTGGCATTTTCTTTTTATTCATACTTCGTGCCCAAGCCCGTATGCTCGCACCTTCCTCTTTACCCCGTCCATAAGGTTCTGTACAACGTCAGGTTGTAGTTTTTTTTGAACAGAAATCCATTTGCTCTTGAAGCCCGCCTCCGATTTGACAACTTTTGGGTTCTTCCGGAGGGCCTGCTTCATAATCGCCCAATATTTCTCTATTGGGCGAAACTCCGGCGCGTTGGGCGGGTTCATTTCCTTTGGCACGAAGGTGACCCCGTTGGCTTCGTACCACTCTAACACGTCCTTTGAATAGTGGCACGAAGCGAGATCCGGCCAGAAGATGGTCGGGCCCTCGTGCTGCTTCAATAGTGGTAGTAAGCGCTTCTGTAGGCACTCCTTAAGGTAAACCTGCCCGTTTACCGTGCCGGTCATCACGAAGGGGGCGCTCCGCTTTCCGCAAGAGCAGATCGCTTGCCACACCATGTACTTTTTGGCAAACTTGGATAGTTTCTGCTTGCGAATCTCCTCCGGAACCCCGAATTTGTCCTCTGCGGAGAAGAACAACAGGCCCGGCAGCTGACGAAAGTCCGCTTTGACGTAGGTTTCGTCGTCCATTACCAGGCAATGCGGCTTCGTCAGCATTTCGGTGTACAGCTTCCGGGCTCGCGTCTTCCCCACCATGTTTTGCCTTTCGTCGCGGTTAGGAGCCTTCTGAACCTTGTATGTACGCAGGCCCTCCCGCTGCTTGGTCCGCTGGACGAATGAACTTGACAAATTCAGCTTATTGGCCACATACCGGAGCGAACTTCTCGGATCACGTCTAAACTGCTTAACTACGCGCTTGTGATCTTTTTCACTGACGGAGCAACCATATTTGCCGTTCTTCACCTTCCGGTCGATGGTTAGGTTCTCGAAGTATCGTTTTAGTACTCTGCTGACCGTGGATTGGACGATTCCCAGCATCTTACCGATGTCCCGATGTGACAACTCCGGATTCTCGAAATGAGTGCACAGGATTAATTCACGACGCTCTTTATCGTTTGACGACATTTTTCCAAATTTACGAGAAATTGGCAGTGAAGCATGGCCAACGTTATCTATACACTCTTATCTGATTATAAGCGAAAGCTGAAGATATAATTCCTAAAAATTAAATTTCTACAGCGTTTTTTCCGTGATGCAATTTGATGTGACACACCCTTTAGGCCGATTGTGAGGCCGATTAGGGCGGCCATAAAATGGCCTAAAATTGAGAAACACATCTTTCACAGAGCACGTATTTTACGTATATAATTCAATTATTTGTTAACGATGCTCGGGAAACAGTATTTTCATTATGGAATGGCATTACAAACTGATCTGGAAGCTCGGAAAATGGACCTCTTAAAAATCATCCATTTGAAAATCATTGTGCTGGTGCTGCCTAGAAACTACGGTTCAGCTGTCCTCGAATGCCCCTGATGGAAGTTTGCAGTAGGATCTTGGATGCGTCTGTATCTGTATGTTAGGAGGAACTAAAATTAAGCCCAGACTCTGAACAGTTTTGTACGTAGACAGAAGGTTGATGTAGGTCTTTCACCAATTTGGAACAGCCATGTGACTTGGAATTAGCTAGTCAATAAATACGCCAATGCTAATCTGGGTGCGGGATCTACGGCGTGTGAACCAGAATGAAACTTTAGGTAGAATTTGTCAAATGAAGGATCAAGTGACTGAAAAAAGGTAATTTAAGGTGAATCTTAGTACGATGCAGGTCTCCTGCATGTTCATGGAATGCCGGCGAAATGTTCGGCGGGAACAAATTCTCGAATATGCGATAAAATGCTTCTGATGGCTCTTATTTACATTGTTACAATCTGCCACAACCTGAAAAGTTCACAACTATTTCCAAGTTTTCAGCACTCGCATACTATCTGAACTGCTTTTCCGCACAGACATATACACCCACTTCTAATGAGTCGGTTTCATGAAATGCGGCAGTCGCCCAGCGAACGGAAAGTGAAAAGTGCCCTCCCATCACGATAGCAGTGTCGTAACTGCATCACTTCCCCAATATCCACACTCACGGCTCGGGTTGTTGGTTCCGATCCGGTCCATGGCAGAGCGGCGAGAAAAAAAGCTCTCCCAGTGACGGTGTAGTCGACAATGGGTAGAAGTACGGTTCATACATTACGTTACCAAGGTTTATTTCTCTCAACAAGTGTTGGCGATTTGTCGGCATTTATCCGATAAGCACCAAGGAGGCGCTACATATGTATTCGTACAGCATAGCATAAAGTGCAGCTGTGAAACGCGCATGCGCGATGATCTTCAATTTGTCAGCCATGGTTGTACCCAAATAACCCCCCCCCCTTCTCTCTCAATCAAATTTTCTGTGACTTCCTCTTCTCGACAGACCAAGAGCAAACCTTACGAACATATGATTCTATCACCTTTCCCTCATATCCGTCCTCTCTTGGTTTCGATTGGAGCATGTTAATTCGAAGTCTATTGCATGTTTTATTCATTTAACCTCACAGTCATTGTGTATATCAAACATACACGAACACAGGCACACATGAACAACATGGGGAAGTTTATGGGTAAGCGTTAGGGTAAAGTTGGGATTGGTTGTCCAGCGGATAGCGATTGCAAGAACTCATTATTTTCTGTTGATAACATATACCAAGGAAAGTGTCCCCATTTCGACAGAAGCCCTCTCGGTCGATATCTAATAATGTAAAACCACTTTGCGCCTATGGTCAGCCTTCCTGTTCTGACCCTTTATTTACAAACTTTGCCGACATAGAATGAGTGCGACGCAAATAAACACACAAATAAACAAACAGAAAAAGCACAAACGCTAGAACTTGGGGCCTTCGTTCCGCCGCTGCAGCCTCATAAATAACGCGATAAATGCAACAGCACGAAATCGACCCACCGAACAACAACATCAGCACCACTAATAATAATAATAACAATAATAACGGCATGCCATTGGAGTGCTCTGCCCTCCGAATCGGACGATGGCGACAACGGGTTGACCGGCGGTCGGAACTCGGAAGGTGGACCGACGGAACAGACGAAAAACCTTCGGAAAGAGAAAAAAAAAGAATAAATCAAGTTTATCGGATTGCATTTTTTTGTCTGCATCCATCGGCTCTCTGTTCTGCTGGCTGCTACATGCGATGTTTGTGTGTCGGCCACAAGTCCTCGACCCACACTCAAATACAGTTAAGCGAGCATTTATACATGCCAACCAACACACACACACCTGAACCCAAGGAAGGCGGCAATTGGGAAGGAAGACATTTTGCGGCTGGAGGAGCTGGAGCGGGGGCGCGAAGTTTCGCTCTCCATATGATTTTCAGGTAGAAAAGTGGAAAAACTACTTTTGCTCGCAGAGGAGTAGAGATGCGGACGGGTTCGTCGGATTGATGGTTTGTTCCGAAAACCGAACGCGAGGGCCAACTGTTTCAATAGCAATTGAATGGTGCAGATTTAATCCCGGGGCCGAAGGGTTGTTAAGGGGAGCGAGGAAATGTGTCATTATTTTCGTTTTTTATCTGCATGTTATTCGATTATTGAGACTGCGATGACAGAGCGTGATGCAATCGAACTGCTGCTGCTAGTGCACAACAATGTCTCGTTGTAGTTCCAAAAAAGGGAGCAAGGACAAGGCTACATCAATATGTGTGTAATGTTGTTGTTGTTGTTGGCGGTGGAAGCGATCGGTCCAACCGGAATGTCTCGTTCAGGGTTGATCCTTTTTTGTATAATTTTGGCTTTAAATGTACGGTTTGCCATGAATGAATTTGGTGTGGCCTGGGGCTTGGTTTGGCCATTTTGCTTTTTGTACGTTTATTCTGGTTGCCAACTATGATGTTCATTTGATACTATTGAATACTACGAACTGTGTAACCTAATTCAATTGAACTCGTTTTTTCGTTTCTCGTCTGTAAGGATAAACCAACAACGATTGAGGCCTTTGAACACAAAATTAAACAAGTCATTGGTAAAATACCAGCCGAAATGCTCGAAACGAGACCTTAAGCATAGTTGCGGCGAGTAGTTGCATGAAAAGAAAAATTCCTACAATTTATGTATTTTATTTTGAATTGAAAAATGAACCTTTGAAAATCATCACCCTCTATTACCAATATTTTCTGCTCCTATGTATTGGTTAGAAATTGTATTTCTGAACTAGTCGTTTTAATTTTTTTGTTGCTTAGGAGTAAGTAAATGTATTGGAGATATAACGCTACTACCACAATGTAGAAAATTATTATTTTTAAAATAAACGATTCAATAATCGTAAAATGACAAGTATTATCTAAACGCGCTAAATTCCACGGTCCCTAGGTAGGGCAGGGAATTAACTGTAAAACTTTAAAGCCTTTAGAAAATAAACAAACAAACAAACGAACAACGGTCAACCTCAGTTTCTGTTGTGCAACCGTGTTGAATGGACGTGCATTTTTTCTGCTTCAGAATGCATTCCCAGACTATGCACAAAGCAAGTATGGTGCGAAGCTTGCACTGACGCGCAGAAGAGAATCACTATAGATTGCTATTCATACTTTAGCCACCGAGCAAAGGTTGAGGGAGAGTTGTGAATGAAACGTAAGGTGGAGAGTATTTGTGTATGATTGAGTTACACCTAGGCATTTCGTACACATATGGAATCATCTACAATGTGTGTGTGTCTAGAAGAAGAGATGCACATCGGCAACAAGGACACAAACTTCAACATATGACCAGCTTGTGTATTGTTCTCGCGAGAATAAGAATCTAAACTCAATCATCTTCGGATGCTTTCATGAAATCACGCCTGCAATCGGACCTTTTCAGGGCCACCAAAACTTTCACTGATGAGTTATATCAACAAGCTCGATGCATTCTAATTGATTGATTTTCATATTTTTTTACCGAGAAAGATTGTGTAAAATTAAGAATGTTTTTGGACATATTGGTTACATTTTTCGATCAGTCATTATATTATCGCGAATTCATGCATTATTTCCGGGTTAAAAACGCCATCAAAGTGCAACGCGTTTCATGTCGGATGTGAAGGACGTATTTTCCAGAGCTGTGTTCTTCGATTCAAAAATGAAAAAAATATTACGCTGCGTTTGCAGTCGCCTCCGCCGGCATCAAACAACTGATTCGGTTCGGATTTTCTCCTGCCGCTCAGTGCTGCTAAGTTATAATTTGTGGATTATTTCTTTGACAATGATGTTTTATGGCAGCATTGGAGATGTATTTTTTTGAAGGTTAGAGACTGTTAGAGGTGCCTTGGACACAACCTCCTATATATATTTTTTAATGGAATGGAAGTCATGGTCCGAGTGAAGTGACGAAGCAAAAGGCTGGAAGTCAACAAAGCTTCAATACACATTCCTTTATGCTCCTAGACTCGATTCATTTCATTTTGTTCAATCTTACAGAGGTTTCTCCGGTGAATTATACTCGAAAGCACAATCGGTTGATCGAAAATTGTGGTCAATCTCTCAAAAACATTTAGCAGGATGACATTAAGACTTCGAGGACAAAATAATTTAAAGACAAGTCGGCACAGGAGTAATACATTGCTGGATGATGAGGTGATACCGGGCAGTACTTCATTCGCAAAAGAAAAAGACGGTCATGTCTAAGTGGGAGAACCTAGGAGGACATCGAGGCCAACGAGGGAAGCAGTGCGATATGTTTCGGGTCAACTATGCAGTGGAGCATGTACTCTTCAACTACCCACAATATGAGGATTCAAGGACCAAGTTCAACACAGGATTCATATTGTTTAAAAGCAACTCAACTCGAGTACCCTAAAATACATTTGAAGGATTTGTATAGATGAGGAAATCAGAGGAACAGAGAAAAAGAGACAGTGAAAGAAGAAAGAGAGAGAAGAGAGACAGAGCGAGAAAGAGAGAGAGAGTGAGAGAGAGAGCGAGAAAGAGAGAGAGAAAGAGAGAGAGAAAGAGAGAGAGAGAGAGAGAGAGAGAGAGAGCGAGAAAGAGAGAGAGAGAGAGAGAGAGAGAGAGAGCGAGAAAGAGAGAGAGAAAGAGAGAGAGAGAAAGAGAGAGAGAGAGAGAGAGAGAAAGAGAGAGGGGGAGAGAGAAAAAGAGAGAGAAAGAAAGAAATAAAAAGAAAAACAGAAGAAGAGAGCGTCTAGTTCAGGTACGAGAGGTAGCAAAGGTCATGGATATGTTGAAAATGCAAGTTTGGACAATAACAATTCCAATTTTATTTTGTTTATCATGTGATGGAGAGTCTCTTATCACTGGTTCAATTGTAGTCGTCAGTGTCAAGTATGATGAGCATAGTGACAGGCTGTCACAGGTGGATATTGAAAACCGCCGAAAGCGTTGATGAAATGTAATAACCACAAATGGACAGTCCCACAGCTGGCAATGGTCTTGAACATTGAACATTGCTTATGGCTTTGATAGAAAGTTGAATCCGATCCAACATACATCAGAGTGGAAAGGAGTGGAAACGTGGGTTCATGAGTACGACACACTATCGCAATATTTGACTACTGGATTGATTTTCGATTTGTTACCAACGACAAAGGGTATTCAACTGAACTTCGAATGACTATTGCTAGACGAAATCTTTTAAAATTTATTTTTCTGAGGCTTTGAAAAGCTGAGACTTTTCTACATAACACATCAAAAATTTAGAAAGATATCTTGGCCAATTTTGACAAATACACTCATTTAAAGAAGTTACTTCGAACCGCTTGATCCATTTCACAGCAAATGAAAGATGTTTAAGTTCAATTTCTTGTTTATCGAAAACTGCCTCAAATGATGTATCCTTTTGGGCCAAATACTGATAAATTTTTTTTATGGTATTCGAGATGTCGATACCACAGAGACCCATGCTTGAATTTTTGATGTGTTATATTGCAGCTTCAGAAAAAGCTAGGATCCCTTTTGCCATAGAAACGTTGGTCGCTCAATATTATTTAACGATATTGAATTTGAATTTTGTAAAGAAAAAAAATCATATCAGAGTCATATCAGGTGAATACGATGATATTTGATATTTGAGTTTTTAGTCTGAAACCACATTGATACAGTGATAGTCTAATGCCGTATTAAGCAGAAGCCATCTCATTATACATTATCATGTTTCATTACTAAAACATTTTCGTTTTGAGTATGCAGAACAGTATTCATTCATGGAATCATACATAGAAATAAAAAATACAGAATCCAAAAAATGGTTTACACATTCCAAATTCTTCGTGGATTATATAAAAAAATATCAATTCACAGAACCGGGTTTTCGCTCGTTGCGTCCCGATGAATCATTGTTGTTACTCACATATATCAGCGAATTATGATGCTCTTCAGCAGCATTTTCATCGGAAAGGAGAGAGTGATATGCTGCTTTTTTTGATTGAAATGATATCGAAAACATTGACAATGAAATATGAAATTGGACATCGGAATGTCCACTACTGCGATTTATATATAGATCATGCATGAGCTCATCCAATTATTCAGCGCTCAAAAAAACATTTCCTTTTTTTTTGTTAGAAAATATTTTATATTTGGTTGCGAAATTCTTGGTGTTGTTGTTCCAAAATCTACAACGGGCTGACTGGTTTATATATGAGTATATGCAAGCCAAATCAGTCTACCGCTGCTCCGGACCTCTCTGATTTTTTGTAGCTTTTGACATATGGTGGCAGCTACTCACAATTTTCATTATCAGATAGCCAATCCTAATTACGAATGATTTTATTTTGAGGGTGCATCAGTAATAATTGACCTTTTCTGCAGAACTCGAAGTACAGAAGTCCGATTGAAATATGATGTACAGGAATGTTGTAGGGAAATCAATGAACTATTTAGGAAAAATAACATTTCAAATACACCAAAATAATCTTTCTCAAAAATTGAATTCAATGTTAAAAACCTTTAATAACTACACACCCTTTCGATAATTTTCCGTATATTGCTAGTAAAAAAATCACTTTCAATTCAATTCAAAGTTTGACGAAGAGTGGTGCCGCGACGGACTCACCAAAATAGAGATAAGAAAATTTTTGAAATTTCAACATTTTGCGAAATCGTAATCATCTAAGAATAGTAATATAAAACATGGAATCAGCATTGGATTTTACATGATAAATTATAGTTTTTTTTTTATCACAGGCCTAGCGGTTCTTGAGAGTTTTTCAAATGAAAATATGTCTGAAAATATCGAAAGTTTATTCTATTGTATGTTATAATAGTTTTCAACATTAAATTCAATATTTGAGTTAGTAAGCGGTGTAAAATGTTATTTTTCCTGAAATTAATCAATGAACTAGGTTTCCCAACAACTTCACCGTATATTATTTCTCGAACATCTGTATTTTGAATTACGATTTTTTTTGCAGAAAAGGTTATGCGCCCCTACGAAAAAAATCTTCCGTAATTAAAAATGGTCAACCGGTGCTTCTGGATAGCAACCACCATATGTAAAGATTGTCAACAAAAACCGGAGAGGATCGCGTCAAAATAAGCCATTTTCGGCAGATTTGACGCGGAATTGGTCATATATGAACCATTGCAAAAAGCAGGAATAGTACCTCTAGCGACATCTTTTGACATCTTTGGGTGCAAATTTATTTACTTTCTCGTGTTGATTAGGGCCCAGAAGCACGCAAAGTGGATATACTCAACGGGATGTCCGAGATCGATAATCAGGACATATTGCATATCGCGAATATTTACCTTTGCACATAGTCCAGCGTCCGCGTCGATCTCTTCGCAAACGACGGCTAAATTTAGAGAGGTGAGAGATTTAGAACTTGATCGAGATTGAAAAACAGTGAGAACTAGATGCTGAGGCTGCCCACGCAATTGATGTGGTTGGGTTGCTTGATGGTTGGTGGTTCTTTTGTGCTACTGCAGAGCAGATCGTGCTGCGAAGGAAGCTGAGAAGCGAAATAAATGTGTGAGTGATAATTACAATCTTCATGTTCACTACACATCTCACTCAAGAATCTAAAATATGTCATATGGTTTCATTGAATGGTCCGAGTACACGTAAAAAAACTGGCTATCAAAAAAAAAAAAAAATCATTCCGTTGCTTTGGGGTCAACAGACAATTGCACATTATTCAAAGTTGTGCTTCCTTTCGAATCATGCGTTGCTTCAACCGTCGGATCCCATTCGACTTTGGTCAATCATTCTTCGTCGCAAGTCAAACACCAATTAATCGATGAGTGATGTATGTGCACACGGTAGATGTTAAAAAATGGTTTTCAAACTCACTTAAATTCATTAATATCAACGTGATTTATTTATTTATAACGTTGCGATAGTTAATTCGACAAAAAGATTGTTTGCGGTAATGAATGTTCCTACATTAACTGCGAAACGGGAGAAGAAAATATTCATTTGTTATTCATTCTCGGGAGCTCAAATTTCAACATATTCGCTATCGGATCAGGGTTAATATCGGATATCATACAGATAAATCTAATTGAGGGAAATTATTGCTCAGTGGTTATAATAGATTGTATAAAAATTGTGCTTTAGAATCTCCATGAAAATTAATTCGGGATGTTTAGTAACGAGATCAGGTTCGTTAGTCACCTAACTTTGTTTTGTTGAACGCCGGAATTAAACCGCTCTTTCACAACAGCTCGCCGTCTCGGTCACTGTCACTGGAAAAAGTCAAATCTAACTAAATTTTGTGTTTTCTTAACCGATTCGATACTAAACAACTGATGAACGAAGCTAACGAATAATTTGTTTTGATCATTCTACTCGAAAACTCAGAGTAAAATACGTATGGCAAATGCAGTTTTTTTCGATGAATCTTTTTGATTGTATTGAATTTTATCATTTATCATCTCATTCCATCTCAACAAAACTCCTTGGTCGGCGCGTCTTTCTTCATTGGATCTTACAATTCGCATTTTTTTTTAATTTGTAGCTTTTGAACCGCTCAACCGATCTTCGATTTTGAAATTGGAAATTAAATAGTATTTTAGTATTTATAAACATATTATATAACACCCCAAATCCCTACTTGTTGCCAAAAATTCAAAAATGTTTTTGTGGTTTTAGATGTGTCGACACCGAAGAGGTCCTGGTTTCTTACATCCTTTTTTGAGAAAGCTGATACTTTTTGTATAAAATATCAAAATATAACGAATGTTTTTTTTTCGTTTTTCAGATATATTATATTTTTCCATGAACATGAAAGAATTTTGTAGGGAGATTTTCAAACTGCGTTATATGTAATGCGGAAATATTATAAAATTTGTTTTCAAAGTTCTGTGTTTGAAACTTTTTTACTTTTTACTTTTTTACATAACATATAAAGAATTCAGGAAACTCTTTGATTTCATTTGAAGTGAATAGATCGAAAATTGGTCAAGTGGTTCCAAAGTTATTATACAAATTTAACAAAAAGAGAAATACAAATAATGCCATTGACTTCGACGGTAACACTAAAGTTTGGGAGCAAGAAGACTCATAACGTGCCAATTTACTCCGCTTTAGGTTATAACGAATTCGTATCAAAGAACAAACAGCTAAAAATATTTGATTAGTTGATGAACGATTAGTTCGACAAATCAGACACCACAAAGTGCATCGTTCTGAATTGAGGTGTTCTGAAAGTTTTGATGCCAATTTTGTCAAATGTACTCATTTCTAAAAATTTGTTACCTTTTAGCCGCAACGAAGGAAAAACATTTGAGACAAATTTTACATATTATTGCACCGTTCCTGGGTCGCACATAGAAGCACTTCAAGTTCAAGTGTTGTCTTTGAGGCAAAACATTTTGAACAATTATTTTTTGTTATGTTTTCGAGATTTTAGAGAAACCATAGTATTATGTATAGTGTAAATTTATAAAGTCAAAAAAATTTTTTTTCCTTATGCGTTTTTTATGCATGTGCTATTCGTTCTTTGAATAAAAAAAAAGAATTTGATTTTTGATTCATCCCCTTGAAGTCAGAAAACTCTTTTTTTCACATGAAAAAAATAAATTTACCCAGATTCTCTCAGGAAGTAATAGACGATCACATTTGATGAAAAAATTCTTCTACGCGTATGTTCGAATTTCAACAATGACAGAGTAATTGAACTTTGTTTTGTTTCGGACTCTGTTGCCTCAAACTGGCTCTACATTGCAAAGTACGTTACGGAAGACGATTCTGTTGCTTTCATTGAGATGAGAAAATTTACTACAGGATATAGTAGTGGAACATCTAAATTAGTGGATTCCAATAACATTTTGGAAGTGAAAATCTTCATAGTTAATGATATTTAATGTGTTATTATTAATTTTATCCTAAAAATTTGTATTAAACTTGATTGTTTCTATCAATCAAATTGAAGCTCTCTAACCGCTCTACAATTTGTTCTTTGAAACCCAACTTCTATACTTTTTAGTTTGGCTGAAATATCGATATAAACAATTCCTGGTGAAAATTCAAGCAAAATCTTCAAAAATCGCGATATTAACCTACTGTCCATGTAATAACCACTTGATTTTCATCCTAACGTTGAAAGGTTACTTTTGTTTGGAAATAAATGTGGTTTATTATTGGAAATATATTTTTTTTAAATTTTTTTCAAACTGTATATAATCGAGTCTAAAATTGTATATAATCGAATCACATATCAATGAGTCTGTATATAATCGAGTCCGATCTGTATTTAATTTGTTGAATAACTCAGACAGCTGGATGTCGAGCTATAATTTTTGGAAAAAAAATTAAAGAGAGCTGTTCTCAAAACACGACCGCGTTGTTGATGTAGGTCGTGTTTTGAGTACGAAGCAGTTCCAGAAAATTCGCTGGATATAATTTCGGATATGTATCATAGTAAAACGAAGCTTGAAAATCAACTCTCCAGTAGAAAGATTGGTTTGTCGCTTGAGAAGTATCAGAAGATAAACTCAACCGTAGAAAATCGAACATAAACACAGGAAACTAGGTGTTGTACAGTTTTCTCATACTGATATGTGGAAATGTACATGCAAAGCGATATAAACACAACACACAAGAGAAGATTTAATGCTTTTTGTCTTAAGTAGCAATGTGAATCAGAATAATCTTCCATGTCAATTTTTGAAGTCATGAATCCTCTATTTTTGTTGTGGAGACATATGGTAATATAATTCAGCATTCCTGATCAGTAGATATTCTCCTAAACAGGCCAACACATTTTTTTACAATTTTTTTGTTCATAACATAAACCTTTTTTATTAATATGATTAGCCTTGAATTGAGCAGATTGTTAGGTGAGCTGCAGTTGCATTGCTTTCATATGCTCCAACCAATCGTAAATGTCGTACACTTCTCACTCTCATATGACAATATCCGCTAACTGGAAGTACGGAAAATGTAAAACATACAACAAGGTCTGAAAAGTCCCGGGATTTTTCAACAGATGGCACCAAATGAACAAATGAACAAGATGCTTTTCGAGAGGTTCATCTATCACTAGCTTATGTGTGTATTCGTATTCGCATTCGTATAGAAAATGGAAAAAGAGGAATATTGAACTAACATTGTTGTTTGAAAAATTCCTGAACAATCAATGCAGTGGTTGACGTAACGTTAATTCACTTTTGTGAACAACAGAACAACTGTTTATCGGTGGTTTAGTGAATTTAAAATGGACCGTACAAGCATCGCAGATGCATCTCGCTCTGAAAGGCCAAAAGAGGCTACGAATCCAGAAATCGTAAAACAAGTACATCGACTCGTTTTGAGCGATCGTAAAGTGAATTTATGCGAGTTGAGGCCTTAGGCATTTAATAAAAAACGAGTGGGACACATTTTGCACGACATTTTGGACATAAAAAGATAACCGCGCGATGGGTACCGCGTTTGCTGACCGTCGACCAAAAACAGTGGCGCGTTGATGATTCATCAGCCGGTTTGGCGTTGTTGAAGCGTAATCGAGTGTACTTCTTTCGACGTTTTGTGGCAATGGATTAGACGTGGATCCGTTACCACACTCCTGAGTCCAATTGGCAGTCTGCAGACGTTTCGTACTACAGAAATGGTAATCGAGATGTTGCAACGTAGCTATACCAAGTGTATTGTCCTTGAAGGAAACTATGTTGAGGTATACATACAGCTTTGCTCAAAAAACGGTTGTTTCATTAAACCGGGACTTTTCAGCCCGTGTAGTATAACATGACTATGTGTTCCCGTGGCCGAGTAACAAGCCGGGGGTTCGGGTTCGATTCCCGTTCAGGTCGGAGGAATTTTTCGTCAAAGAAATTTCCACCGTCTCGCGTATTTCTAGAGTTTGACACTAAGAATGCATTCAAGGCGTGTTATTTGGCATAGAAATCTCAACTAAGTACTAATGAAAATGACGCAAGTAACACTACGTTGAGACGGCGAAGTTCCTCTAGGAACGTTAGTGCCATTTAAGAAGAAGAAGTATAACATGACATCTATTTTGTACGATATTTTAGGTGAGTAATAAATTCATACTGAGCGTCAAAGCTACTGAACAGTATCATACAAATATAGACACTAACAGTTACTTTGTCTCCACAATGTTGTGGGTCTTCAATGCCACATTACTACTATCAGTGAGAAAGTCAACCAATATAAGATTCGGACATTCATGTTTGTGCGCGAGCAAAACGTCATCTCCAATTCCATCTCCGTTTGGCTACATCAGATCCGATTGGGTTGCTCTATACGGAGCGCGCCCATAAAGTGGGCCATCACATTCTCCACTTTGAAGGGAGGGGGCTGGCAAGCACTATTTCCATCCACTGTCAGCACTGTTCCCGCATCGAACTACGCGGAGAGTGAGTGAGCAAACGAAAACGAAGGAACGGAAAGGAAGAGAATAAATATCTTATCGCCAAGGCGACAACTTTTATTATAATAGTAATATTTTCATTAACACATTCCCATCCGTTCCCATCAGCGCGTTCCTCCAGATGACACCACCGTCATGAGGAATACATGGGACGAAGTGAAGTGGGGCGTTCTTTTATGGACCTTCTCGTACTTTTATTATTATTTATGACATCCAGTACACACGATGGTTAGCATCGTGAGCGAATTGATAACAGAGACACAGCAGGAGGGAATGAAGAGGGGGAGGGGGGATCAGTATTATGTCACCGTGATGCACATCCCACATTCCACGAACTCACCCCCTTCTCTGAACGCAACAGATGCCATCGCTCAATTGCTCTGGGAAACCATTGCAAACATCATTACTCATTGGGTCGTGAAACCTCAAGTTAATCCAACCGGAATCGCCAACCGAAGACAGCACGGATAGGAAATGAGAACAAAAAAAACAACAGAATCTTATCGCACTTTTGTGATGCGATGTGGATGTGGTTTTGCTACTTAATCATTGTTTACTACCGCGTATTGGGTTGGGGGTAATCGAGAAGCCGAAATTGATTGAGATTGTTATTGATACCGCGTGATACGCACTCGAATGTTTCGAAGAACCACTTAAGAGTTGGTGAGATATAGAAGTGTGAGATCTTGATAGACTTGCATGATCCTTGAAACTTTCTATCGACAATTGTTACATGATATGTGTACCATAAATAGTATTTCGAAGAATTTCAAACTTTTTTCTTTTTTTTTTCAGATATGAAATGACGTTGTAAAAGATTGAACAAAGAATTTATCAACGAGAACGTTACATACTAGTACAAAAATAAAGCACATCCAGCGGTAGCAAACAGATTCGATTACTAGCCGACAATCAAATTCGATAGAAGTTCCAACGCTTCCAATCGTGGATAGAATATCAATCGGATCTGCCAAGCTTTATATTTAGTGTCTCTCGACTTGGAGAGTAGGTGTATGTTTTATTCAGCGTTGTATGTCTAATTTCAACAAACCAACAACAATAAAAACAAAACAGAAATACATATCTAGTGCTTCCCGAAACCTTAACCGAACACGTTGCTGTGTCGTCGTAAATTCATTGAAAACGAAAACAACGTCTTCCATTCCCACATTCCGTCGGTCATTTGTTTCTCAGTGTACGACACGAAAGTGGAAGACGAGAGTGGCCGGTCCCACTGCACTTCACTCACGCCGTTGATGCTGGTGCATTCGAACAGCACCCATACTTGTCCGGGGCCGCCACAAAGACCTGATCCTTCTGACAAAAAAAAAAGAAACACCTCAACGAATGAGAGGGAGAGGAAGAGTCTTGAATGTTTTTCTTTCTTTCCTCCAATGCTTCAATGGTTCTTCTTGCCTGGTATCCACGCTACCCAAAAACAGACCATAAGGAACAAAACAAGCTGTTTATTTATTTATTTTGGTATGCACCGGTCGTAAACACATATCATCAACCGCCCGCTCGGTGTTGGGTACACAACAATATTAATAGCGGTAATGGGACACCCTGCCGGTAGATTGAGTGAGAATAGAGATGTCTGAATTTTTCGTTTAATCGACTATCGATTAATCGTTGGGCCATTTTTCAATATTCGATTCATTCGAATAATTCTGGGTCAACATGTCAAAAGGGCCTATCTTCTTTGATCGATTCTCTTCATCTACATTCTCTTTCATTAATAACTCATCAGTAACAGGATTTCCTGATGTGTTCAACGACAAGGAGTGTGAAAGGGGACCTCATTTATCAAACTACAAGGCAAAACTGGAGCAAAATTTGTCTGAAAGGCCGTGGTTATAGAAAAAGAAAGACGGTGAAGAGAATCGATCAAAGAAGACAGACCCTTTTGACATGTTGATCTAGAATTGTCTTTTAGTGTTCGATTAACGGAGCGAATACTTCTATCTTGTAATAAAAATGGACGGACATTGATAATAAAAAGACCATGATGTCACAATTTTAGAAGCTACATTAAATATAATTCAAAAATAAACATTGAAGTGCAGAATAATGGTTTTTAAATGAAATGGTGTTACATTATTTTTACCAATTTTATTTACCAAATTTACCAATTCATGATTTTGTGTTCTATTGACTACTTGTATGATAGATTTTCCTTGGCACATTGAATTAGAATACTACCACTGCAGTACGGGAACTTAGACCATTTCCCGGTTCAATCCCGTCTATGTTTCCTAGATCTCCTCCATCACCAGGAGATTATCTTCATGCTTCAACCGTAAATGGTTTAGCATTTTCGACGTATTTCGACAAAGCACCATAACGGGTAAACAAATATTGCACTGCACTTTTTCGCCTTTTTTATTTTTATGTTTCCGAAATAGGTACATGCGGCACCAAATTCATTTTTTGACTGGCTGTCCATTTTTATCTATCATATTCTGCAAAATTCGAAAAAGCTTCACGCCGGGATACACAAACTTTTCCGAAAATCAATAAAAACTAATTTTTTGTAGAAAACTTCGCCTTTGAAGACTGGGAATGCGAGTTTCAATGTTATTTTTATTTCAAAACTATGATGAGTAATGTGAATGAATTTCTTTCAAGAAATATAGTTATGAATAGAATAACAGTAATGAATGAGTTATTAGAAATTTATAAATTTAAATATTGGGCCCTATTGTGTAACTCTAGTTGAACAGAATTTTCTTCGTTAGCTCTATTTTGCTGTCATTGATACAGTTTGGAATAATTTTATGAGCTGTTTCGCTTGCTTGTTGCATTTCTGATATTTTGCTTTGAGAAACATTCGGGCAACATTTCAAAATATTCAATTCGCAACAGATGACGTTCGAGAAAGAACTCGATTCGATAAAATTCTATCGATGTGTGCATGAGGCAAATAAAGGTTTGATTTTTTTTAAATAAATACAAAAATTTACATAAAAATAATGAACTATGATAATTTTCCGTATAGAATGAATATTCCCTAATAGAGTATCATGTTTTCTGCATAGAATATTGAACAGATGTTTTTTTCTATTGATTTTTTTTGTGTGAATATATTGAAATAATTTTAACCCTCCTGACTCGCGCGCAAAATTGTAACTCGTATACTGTGCATGTCTCTGTGATACAGTTATTGTGTATTTATTTAAATTATTGATATTTATTTAAAGAAAAAAGTATAAATGAATGAATAAACTTCAGAAAATATTTTTTCTTTAACTTCATTTAGTTTTACTAGTCATTTAATTCAGACATTGATTATCGGTCTGTCAGACCGTATGCGAGAGTATGGCAGGGTTAATACTAGTTGAGTAAGAGTAAGTACTACGAATTAAAAAAGACAAAGTACATAATTGATTTTTTTTTTTAAAAAACTTGAAACTGTTTTCAGGGATGATAATCTGAGAAAAGGTACACTTACTTCACCACAAATCAACTTAAACGAAGCAAAAGAGACGACACTGAACTAAACCTTACAAGCGAAACTCATGGCACCTTTTGGGACAGTTTCAACGAAGTGGGAAATGAAAATAATATTCAGTTTCCATTGAAAAAAGTAGAAGGGTCTGAGCCAAGGGGAACGGACGGAAGTTTGACGTAGGACTTTGATTGTTTAGAACACTTGGTTATTTTAAATGTGATTCTTTTCATTGTTCAGTAATCTGTTAGTGAACTCTTTTGAAACTCTAAATAGTAGCCCTGGAGAGGGCCGTATGTTTGTACTCATATCTTTCAAACAGTTTGTAAAGAACAAAGATAGACAATATGTTTCTGGCAGAAAGTTCAACTGTCTAACTGAAAATGATTAATGAATATCAGTGGGACACATAACAGGATGGAATGGTAGATGAAGTATATATGAAACGGTAAACGAAAAAAAATATATCGTCATTGATTATAATGAATACGAAATTTATGGGGAAGAAACGAAGACACAAAATGAAAATATTCACGGTTTCGTGATATTTTGAGGTAAAATACACATGAAATCATGAAGTTGCTTTATTTTTAATGGATAGCTATGGTATTGTGATTGCTTTCCATTGTCTTATTCTTATTATTATGTATCGGGAGCAGTAGCTTTTTCGGTGAAATAATGTTCGTTTGCAGACTATCACAATCAAGTCGTATTGGTTCTACTGCTCAATTTATCATAGAATGAATTGAGTCATTGCGAGTATTAATATTTCATTTCATTTCAGTTTTGTGATGCGATGTAATGCCGATCTCAATGTATCCTCCTAATAAATGAACGATCACTGTATGGGTGACACTTTCCTTGTTGCTTTGATGAAATCTTGCATGAAGTTTGAGTGATGCATGAAATCTTGCATCTGGTTACTTTAACAGCTTGCTAATTTGTTAGATAGAACGAATTATTGCACGCAATTTTGTGTTAAATACAACATTCATGGAAACGAAGTTGGAAGAAAGAATGCAGAATACATGATTTACCTTCGCATCCGCTCGCAAAACATCCCTCTTTTATTTGTTAAATTGTTCACCTGTTTTATTATTTCTACTGTTGATGTCTCAGGCGAAAAAAAAGCTGGTTAAATTTGCCGTCTAATGGTATATATTATAACATATATAGTAAGAACGATTCTGCGTAATATGCATTTGAAAACTCTTAATAAACGTTACATTTTTCGTAGAGTGACCACCCTATATAGAAATTAAAGACGTAGTCCCATTGCTAACGAAATCGGCTGTCATGCGGAAATATTTCGAATCAATCGCAATCACGTTCCTTACGTATGGTGTTCATCAGACTCTAAGCAGTACCCCCAATTGGCAAGGTTTGCTAGAGTCTTTAAGGTCCTTGCACGAAGCGAAGCGTAATCGATTTATAATAAAAGTAATAGTGTCAATGAATAAATGTTATGAGTTAATATTAACTTAATCTTGGAAAAAAAATATGATAAGTAATAGTGTCAATGAATAAATGTTATGAATTAATATCAACTTAATCTTGGAAAAAATATGATTTATCCTGTTATAGGAAATTATTGATTTTTTACTAATATTCGGCCGGATAGTTCCTGGATATCCGTTTGATCTCCAGTTCTTATACCTCTAGGTAATTGAGAAATATGTGTATTTAAATGGAAAATAATGGCTTTGTATGTTCATAAATGACAATTTACTTTAAAAAAATCAACGATATTGATTTATGAGATTTTACAGAAAATAAAGTATTATTTATCAATTATTTAGTAACTGATAATTATTTTTATTTTACAGAATAATTTATCATTGAATATTTATATATTATTAATAATTATTAAAATATTTTCTAGAGTTTTTTTACATACCAATAAAGCCTAGAAATACACAATAGCAAAATTACAGAGACACGCAACGTCTGTGACATCGTGCTCGTGTATACGAGTTATGATTTTGCGCGCGAGTACAGGAGGGTTGAATCTTTGTTTAATCGTCTAGTACCACATTGATTTTCTAATGACTTTTTTGATACAGTCAACGTTGGTAGACCGTAGCCTAACATTTGAATAATTAGTTGCCCGTAATGCCCAAAAGTTTGGCCACCCCTGTTATATAAGATTCCATAAAAACGTCAAGTTGATTCTGTTTGCAACTATTTGGAATGAGAAATAATTATTATATGAAAATTATGTTATGAGATTCGAACCAAGGTACTTTTGCAACATGTGTGTTTCTCTTTTGTGTCTTTGCTATCTCTGGACGATTGTTGATATAAATGAATGAATTGAAAATAGTCCTATTAACACGTTGACTGCCACGTCAATCACCGGTGACTGACACTGAGTTTTCACTCAGGCTGCGTCAGTCACCGGTGACTGACAATATAACATATGATAATAAAGTTAACTAATATCAGCATATAAGCTTATAAGCATTCCTTTTCGGACAAAAATACCTTCCACTATGATAAGAAACGTTTGTCCTAATATGTTTAAGAATTTCCATAGAGTCGCTATGAAACCGTGGTTAAGGGGGAAAACCCAGGTCAGGAAAATCGAATTTTTGTTTTTTGCATTTTTGGGATGCTGATGCCCTCGGAATATAAAGTATAGTATTGCTGTACGAATTTTGAAACGCGTTTTTCTCGATACCATGTTTTTCAACTGGTGGTATATCTCAGGCTGAGTTTTTTTCAGCATGTAAAAATGGATTATCTAAAGTGTTACATAGCCGTTTTTCATTAAAAAATAACTCATTATTAACAAAAATTGCCGCCATTTTGGTATTTTTTCGAATATTCAAAAACCCCTACGTAACGCTTTAGATATTGCCCTAAAGTTTCAAAATATTCATTGCAATTTGTTCTACAACACTCCGATGTTTCAGAGTCGATACCAACAGCAAGGTACCGATTTTCAGACAGCATCTACGCATCCAGCTGTCAACAGCGTAATAATCATTATTCGTGCACTGAAAAAAATGGAAAATATATCTTCAAATATACCTTAAACAATAACTGAAATACCCGAACACTTCACTTTATTCGTAACATCTGAAAAAATCGAAGGAATTTCATTTCAAACTGTTCAAAAGAACTAGTTCACCAAAAAGAGTGAACGAACGGTCGTTCTTTTTTACTGGGCAACAGTTCACATGAACTGCTTACCCAGTTCAGAACGAACTGTGTACGAAGACCGCTGGCTGAACTGTGTATACAGTTCAGTTCAGAACGAACTGTACGGTGAACGATGAACTGTGTATGCAGTTCAGAACGAACTGACCGCTGGCTGAACTGTGCGTACAGTTCAGAACGAACTGTGTATGGTGATCGGTGTATAAGAGTAAGGCGAGTGAACGTGTGATAGACGAATGCTGCTGCAAGGTAAATAGTCCTCAAATTAACGAATGGAAACAAGCTAGCCCCATGAAATAACAAAAATAAAATGTCAGTATTGTCGTTTTCGTAATAAAACGCAATATAAAATTGGATTGTTCGATCATTTATCAAATAAAGTTTTAATTTCATATTTTCAAGTTGAGGGTAATAGATCAGTAAGATATGCAAATCTACCTCACAAAAAAAACAGTTGAAAGTGAAACGACCCAAACAGTATTTTTCAACAGTAAATAAAAATTTGTGTCGCTAATACGAAATGTTTTTATATTATATCACATTGTGCTCGATCATTTCGAGAAAGTCTTTTGCGGTTTGGTAGTTTTGCTATAGCAGTTATTGCAAAACATTGAAGAAAAGCAGCGCAACGCTAGATTGTGCTGAAAATAAAAAAAATCAAAATCATAGTTTGATTTTCTATTCTGCTAAGATATTTCTAACAAAATTCGGACATATAATTATTGCTAACAAACAGCATTTTTTGAATGAAAAGAACAGTCCTACATAACATCTCACACTTTTTTTATACATGATATGGCATACCCCTCTAATATACGAAAGAGTGAGTGAACTGCTCAAAAGAACTAGTTCACTTAAGTGAACGGTTGGTCACTGAACGGTTCATTAAAGTGAACCATTTTGCCCATCTCTAGTTCGCAGTGGCAATAGCTTAGGTTTACTACATCACTTTGAGCAAGAGCAAGACAGCACTGTAAGTCTGCATAGTGTATTACGTTTAGAGATGGGCAAAACAGTTCACTTTGATGAACGGTTCACTCATTAACCGTTCATCTAAGTGAATCAGTTCTTTTGAACCGTTCTTTCGCTCTTTCGTTCAGCGGTATTAAGAACAACATAGAATGTTAGCTGGAACCCAACACCAATAGATAGCTATAATTTGATATCGTTGGATTGGATAGTGTACGTATGGGATTTATATTTTTGAAATTTAGTGGGGAAAGATAAGCTGCTTCTTCTTTAAAAGTCGCAAACTGTATGTGAAAATATGTTTATCGGTCGATAAAAGTTTATGTAATAATTTGATGCGCGCAAAATATGTGCAATTTTTCATATTCTCTTTTTGGACAACACACAGGTTCCATGTAAGATCATATTTCATAATGTTCATTCAGGTGAAAAAATCAGCAGCGATTTTCACTAACAAACAATCACGATAACACGTACACACAATAGGCCAAACAATGAATTGAGAGCAACGAAAAAAATTTGCCCTCACTATAAGATTTTATGTTTACCTAATCCATGAATCGCCCCAGCTTCCCCCAGATTTTTTTTCTGATAATCGGGAAATATGAATGTTACGCGGAATTGAAAGAATACATGAAATTGAAAATATATAGTTTTGCTTTTAAAACTACGAAAATGTACTTTAATTTTTAACCCAAAATTGAGTATACATTAACAAAATAAACCCTGCGTTAGATGCATTTTGCTCATAAATGACAATATCATTTTATTTTCCTTACAAGCGTTCTCGTTATATTTATCCAGTCCGTCCAGCGCAAATCAGTTCAGCTGCACTAGTTCGTTCGCAAACAGTTCGCCCTCATACACTTCGTTCTCAAACAGTTCGTTCCCAAACAGTTCACTCTTAGTCAGTTCTTTCCCATACAGTTCATTCGCAAACAGTTCGTTCACAAACAGTTCACTCTCCATCAGTTCACTCTCAAACGGTTCACTCGCAAACCGTTCTTTCGGAATCAGTTCGTTCACAAACCGTTCGCTCGCAATCAGTTCGTGGGGAGAACTACCGTTCTTTGAAAAAGAACGACCGTTCGTTCACTCTTTTCGGCGAACTAGTTCCTTTGTACCGTTCGTGAACGGTTTGCCCATCTCTAATTACGTTGTCATTCTAGTCGCGTGGTCTATCGGGTTGTCGATGTTAAATGGTCGCTGTTAGATTAAAAAAACAGCATAGCCTAACTCTTAACCTAAAAATCTAAAAATAGTTCCTTTTTTCATTAAACACGATTCCTGTGCTAATTATTCGATTTATTCAGATTTAGATTTTTCATTATTCGATACAGCATTACTCGATTATAATTGCACATATTCGATTATTTGAGTTAATCGAACGATCAACCGACGTCTCTAAGTGAGCGCCCTGTCGTGGGCAGTTCAAGATCCAGGCAGGTCATTTCTATCTCAGTAGAAGAATGCAAAAACGGACGGCAGTTTTAGGTTCGTTAAATTGCACTGTTTTATCTGATACAGATCGGGCAAAAACAAACAAACGCGAGGTTTTTCAACAAACAGCAACACATTGGATTGATCACGCCGCGCTTTCAATAGGAGAGGGTAATAAACACACAAATAATTAATTCCAACAACGTGTTCGCGCGTCTTCCTCTTTCGCACACACCCTGCGTCTTTTCGTGCAATTCTATAAACTGATCATCACACCGCGTGGTGTTGTTTTTGTGCTCGAATAATTCCCTCGTACTCAACTAGGGAAGGGAGTGAGTAGTCGCGAAATTGCATCGCGGCATCAAATCCCGCCGCGTGGTTGTTGTGAGCGCATTAACAAACACACGGTTGAGTATTTTAATGTTTCCTTTTTTTCGTTTTTGAAGAAAGAGCGGGAGAGCGAAAGAAGAACTGAACGAAAACATCGCGGCGACTACTTGCCGAGTAACACCAATACACGGTTCCCGCGAGTTCGATGCACTTGCGATGACGACGACGACGACGACGGCGACGGAAGACGTCATCTTCAGCGTCGATTGCTTGTCACTCGGCTCAATATTGCTCGTACCGTACACGCAGAGGTGCCAGATCTATGGATTTGTTTGATTGTAAGGAATGTCTGTGCCTGGTTCTGAAGTCCATGGACCTATTTGGATATACAGGGGAACTTCGATATGACGTGCCCTCGTTATAACGTACCCTCGATATAACGTCACTCGATATAACGTCACTCGATATAACGTACATTTTACCTCGATATAACGTACACATTTTCAAAGTCCATAATTTTTTTAATATTTTTTTTCTGAAAATACAATAAATTATTTGTATTTTGATACTTAAGCTTGTTTTGTAGCTTTAACCAATCCCGAATACAAATGTTTTGTGCTTCCGGATTCTAAATGAATCAAACTTGAATCAACAGTACGAAGGGAAACATCATAGAAAGGTTGGCTTCGTCTTCTAGTTGAATTTATGAATTAACCTTACTCAAACAACAACACAATAAGGTAATATAAGCTACCTTTTTCTTTATTCTTTATTATGCTTCGATATAACGTACAATTTGATACAACGTACAATTTTGAAAGTAAAATGTACGTTATATCGAAGTTATCCTGTATTCCGTTCAAACATTGTTGATTCAAAAGATCGTTTGATCTGAGCTTCAGAACGATTTATAAAATCTAGAACGTCTAACAAAGGATTCCATTCCTGGCGAAATCGTGTCAATCCATACTGTTCTGTTCTGCTGAATCTGAACTTCAAGACTATTTGAAAATCTGGAACATCTTAAATACATGAATAATTGTACATTATGTTTGCGATCTCTACGTTTCATTGCTGGGGACATCGCTCTTTGTTGATTAAACTATTATTTGATTCTACATACAGAGTTATGTGGAAAACACCCAACAACTTGGCAAAGGACTGTACGTAATGTTCCTGAGCTCTATGGAGCTATTGGAACATGTTAAGTTGCTTATGGTTCACTCTGGTCTAGGTTAGTGTCGATATACAGGGTCTTTCAGATTAAACGCTCACGCAACAAATTTTAATAACTTCTACAAAAGTGAACCGATTTTTATGGAAAAAAACGAAAATAAAGTTTCATTTAGAACATTTTCGATGTGACCACCCCTACCTCTAACATTACGACTTCGATGCTGTTGAAAATCCGAGCATTTCTTCTTTGAGTTCCTCCAAATTTTGCGGCTTATTAACATAGAAACGATCCTTCACGTACCCCAAGAGGAAGTAATCGACGACGATAAATGTTGAAATTCTTACCATAAGAGGACAAAGTTTCATTAAGGCGTCGATTGCTTGAATAATACGATTTCATTAAATTACTCGTTCATGTAAATTATACATCTTGACACTAAAAACCATTCGATCAGACTGAACTAGTAGTCGAATATTGTCGTCCCGAAGTGGGAAATGCAGTGTTACCATAGACGGAGTGAAAAAAAAATTAATACGAGCTATTCAATTTTTTGCGTGAGTGTTTAATCTGAAAGACCCTGTACAAACCTGATGTTTATTTTTTATTTTTAGATAAGTAATAGGTATTTTAGGTATACAGTATGCAAACAAAGTTTATCCACCCCTTACCAATTTACATTTTTTGACGTAGAACCATGTCTTTCTTTAAGAGTGCGTAATCAGAAAACAGGTCACGTTTTAATAAAGTTAACGTTATTAACTATTTTTGCCGCCAACGGATTTTGGCGATTTACATACCAACGAATCGGAAATTCACCGAGATTTGTTTTCATATGCTATAAATTACAATCCTCTGGTGTGTAAATAGTTTTAATTGATGAAAACTAGAAGCATTTCCATTTTCCCATATATTTGTTTTGCTCATTCGTGAAATTTCCTACCCGTGCCATCAATAACGAGCATCTTATCGACGAACAACGGAGGGCAAAGTCTCCATGAACAAAGGAAAAAAAAAGAAGAAGTACGAAGGGGAATATTTGTCTAAAGTATAAAAATTGGATCTCGCTGAGGCAAACTTTCAGTATCGTTCTACAGGGGTTTCCAACTTCAAATTTCGAAAGTAAATTGAAATAAAACACACTTAGAATTCGAATTTCGATGAAACTTTTGTTTCAAATTAAAGTTTGGTTTATGCCATTATGTGTGAAATACAACATCATTCAAATGTCCACCTAGGGCTTCCTCGCACATCTTGATCCGGAACAGGTAATTTTCGATGACTTTTCGGCACATATGGGGCGGTATCTTGGTCATAACTTCACGAATGTTGTCTTTCGAATGTTCAAGAGTTTGCGGAGAGTTGGCATAGACACGGTCTTTCGCATAACCCCACAAAAAAAGTCTAGCGGGCTCAAATCGCATGATCTGGACGGCCAATTGGCATCACCAAAACGCGAAATTATGCGTCCCTCAAATTTCGTTCGCAATATGGCCATGTTCGGTCGTGTTGTGTGGCACGTGGCGCCGTCCTGCTGAAACCACATGTCATCCGTATCCATATCTTCAATTTGTGGCAAAAAAATCGGTTAACATGCGGCCATAGCGCTCACCATTCACAGTTACCGTCTCGCCGTCCTCATTTTCAAAGAAATACGGCCCGATGACACCACCAGACCATAATGCGCACCAAACAGTGACTTTTGGCGGATGCAATGGCCTCTCAACAATCACGTGTGGATTTTCTGAGCCCCATATACGGAAATTTTGGGTGCCCGAGCTCGAAATGTGCCTCATCGCTGAAGAAAATTTGATGCGAAAATTCAGCATTTTGCTGCTGTTGTTCGTTCACCCAATCGACGTATGCTCGACGCATTCCATGGTCACCACGCTCTAATTTTTGTACCAGTTGGACTTTATATAGATGTAGGTGCAAGTCCAAATGCAAAATTCGCCACAATGATGTGTTTGACAAGCCCAATTGCTGAACACGCCGTGGAATCGAAACATTCGGGTCATCCTCCACACTGGCAGCAACAGCAGCAATATTTTCGGCCGAACGCACATTACGATGATGCACAGGTTTCACAATATCCGCTACGGATCCAGTTTGTTCGAATTTACGCACTACATTAGCGATTGTGTGCTCTGTAGGCCGTCCATGACGACCAAAGTCCGTCCGTAATGCTCGAAAAACATTTGCCGGTTTTTCATCATTTTTATAGTATAATTTTACAAAATTAACACGTTGTGCGATGCTAAAACGATCCATATTGTAAAATGGCAGACATTCAATTAACGATATGA
Source organism: Toxorhynchites rutilus septentrionalis (assembly GCF_029784135.1). Classification (NCBI taxonomy): domain Eukaryota; kingdom Metazoa; phylum Arthropoda; class Insecta; order Diptera; family Culicidae; genus Toxorhynchites; species Toxorhynchites rutilus. The sequence goes on from NC_073745.1 coordinate 140,157,556, forward strand.
CGCTTTGGTTGACAGATATGTCAAACGGTTGTCAGCGCAGGGTTGTATACTTTCGGAAGCCCGAAATGGAAAACCCTGTATATTCGAAGCATCGGCTCACCAAGAAAATAATAGTACTGGAGTTTAGTTTGTGATTTGGTTTCACATGAAAGTAGCAAAACACCAAGGATGACAGCTAAACTAATCGAGACCGACAATATTATTAATAATATTATTAATAATATTTGGTGGAGCAGGCGTTAAAGTTGTGCGTCAAATAATTATTTGGGGAATATCAAGCTAAACCATCGTGAATGTCGTACTGGAATGTTATGAGTTATTGGAGTTCGCTTGCCAGTCGCAAAACTACCTTCAACAAGTATGACATATGCGCAAATCTTTATCATAATGAAGCTCTTTTCGAGGTTATTTAGAATCACGGAAAGAGCAACAAAGTACATGTCGTTCTGGAATTTTGTATGCGATTTGGTTTCACTTGCCAGTAGCAAAACTTGCTCCAGTAAGGATGACAGTTGTGCTTATCTCGAGAATTAGAAAATAATGCAACTTTTCTCGAGGCCAGAAGCGTTTGTTTTGAGAATAGCGGATAATGAAAATTTCGTAACATTCTAAAATAATATCCGAAGTTATAAACAAGCAACTTGAACAAAATAACAGCATTGTTCTACGTCAACAATGCGGTCATGTCTTGGATACAACCTCCTATATATTTTTGTTTGTTTTCTGATGAAAATCCGGTTAATTTGATGAGTTTTCCTCCATGATCTATCAATTTATGTTTATTTATCACATTGCCACTGAAAATACGGCGATTCACCCCGGTGAAAGTTTCTTTTCTTGAGATTTTATGTGATGGATTATGAAAAAGGGTAAAAAATTATGCAAAAATAGTTTATCCACCTCCAAACGGATACTACGATTTAAGTGCAGGATACAATGTGTATTCTGAGACTTTCTCGAATGTGAACATTGTGTCTAGCTGTCATTTAGTGCTCTTAAAATTACCATGTTCAAAATGTCTGTTCCGTGTTCAAAATTGGAAGTTATTTATTGCAAAATGCAAGAAAAAGCATCAAATTTCGATCAGCATCCGAAATTCGATCATTGAACATCACAAAACCGGCAATAGCTACCGTGATATTGCCAATATTGTCCAGCTTCATAAAGATACGGTCGCACGGATTGAGCAGATTTCATCTCACCAGCTAAGCGATCGGGGCGTCCTTCAAAGACAACTGGCCGAATTGACACAGCTATCGTGTAGAAGGCGAAACTGGACTGGGGACTATCAGCTCCGAAAAATTGCAAAACAGATTGAAAGCGAGTTTTCCATTCAACTGACATCACAATCCGTACGAAATCGTCTTCACAAAAAATGTCTTCAGGGCAGAGTAGCACATAAGAAGCCATGATTGTCCTCAAAAAATATCAAAACAAGATTAAAATCGGCTCAAGATCACATTTCATGGGCCAGTGATGACTGAAATAAGGTGATTTGGTCAGACATGACGAAAGTAATGCTTTTTGGGTCTGATAGTATCACAAGAAAATGGCGGTGAACCGCTGAAAGTTTGAAAACGGCCTACAATTTGCGGCCTATAATCAATCAGTTACTTTACCAACACTGATTTTTCAACCAACTGAGCATGACTTTGATTTTTTTTTCTGCAGGTACAGTCATGATGTGAGGATCTATGGCAACATCCGGCGTTGGAGAACTTGAGTTCAACGATGGAATCATGATCAAGGAGGTTTATTTGGACATTTTGAAGCGAAAACTACCAGCGTCTGCACAAAAGCTAAAATTATATCTGCGCCCTATTTTTAACTTTTGTAGCGTTCCAACCAGATGGAGATTCTGAGCACATATCAAAGTTGGTTTCGCGATGGTTGGAGGTAAAGCGTAACAAGGTTATGGAGTGGCCAGCACAGTCTCCCGAGCTTAATCCGATCGAGTATCTCTGGTCAAATTTGAAAATTAAGATCCAGGAGCAAAAACTAACAAGCTTCCAGCAATTGCGGCAGGTAATCTCAACTGAATGGGACAAAATCACTCCGGAAACAACTGCTAAGCTTGTTGAGGCGATGCTGAGAATTATTGAAGGTAAATATGGTAACACGAAGTACTAAAACTATGGTAGCCAGAGGGGTGGATATAGTTTATTTGCGTTATTTTAAAACCTTTTTTTTAACATCATGTCTCAAATGCAAGAGAATTTGTTTTATTTTTTTTATTTTGGACTCGCATGAATTGGCTTTGTTTTTAACATAAATAATAATAAACTGAACAACAATTAACCGTCATTCCTCGCCAACAGTTTGAAGGAGCTGGGTGCACTTTTCATCACTCCTCACGCATTGTTCTCGAAGTTTTTTTTCCTCCCCTCCGCAACTAGTAGTTGAATACATCAAAACTGTTCGTTCTAAGAGTGGAGGAGGGTGGGGGTCTAGACATGGACATTTCAGATTCGCCCGCTTGCTCAACCAGGGAGTAGAAAATATTTTCATATTTCATTTCAACGTCGAATATCGAATTTTCATTCCCTCCCATAACGTAGAAATTGGGAGCGTTACATCTGAAACGGGTCTGTCGTTGCGAACCGGTACAAGGCATGGGAGTTGGCAAGTTCAAGATGGAAAAAAAGTTTATCCACCTCCCTACCAATTTCCATTTTTTTTTGTTTTTCTGGGAAGTCAAGATCATGGAATATCCTCAACTTGGAAAAGTGACACAGGAAGAAGAAAAAAATAAATTTATGCCGTCCGACTCGTTACGACACTTTTGCTGGTTCCGCTCTCCCTGACTACGTTATGGTGGACAAATTGAGCCTGCCGGTGCGACTCTTTGTGCCAAAGCCCATGACTTGCCAAAAATGCAAGTTCATCGCTAACTGGTAACGCAAGTGGAACCAAGATGAAATTGGGCCGGTGGTTTACTTCGATTATCCCTTAGGACGGGACTTTGTTCGCACCTTCTCCCGACTCATGTCTAATCACTGTTCGTTAGACGCGCTGTTATTTCGTACAAATCTCGTCAGCAACAATCTATGCGTTTGTGGTCAAGGTTATCAGGACATCGATCGTGCGAGATGTATCTTGCAGCCAGATCGAATTTAGAAACCTCTCTTCGGGCCCGAGGGAAACAACCCAATGTGCCGGTGCGGAATATGCCGGCTCGGTTAGACCTTGATTACATGTTCCAAATATATCTTTTCCTCCAAAACTATCAATCTTTTTGTTTAATCATCAGTACTGTCCAAACCTCTTTATGTCCCTTCCTCTCCCTGATAAAAAATTGTCACCCCACTAACCTCGAGTCGTCCGCGAGTAATCGGTTCCCCATCCTCTTAACCGTAGAATAATCAAAATTGTAAACATGTTTTAGAACTAAAATTAGATATGGAATTTAAACGATTTATAAAAAAAAATAATCGTGTTTTTATTTCCTGGTGTATTTTTTTGGAAGAAATCTAATTTTTCATTGGGGATGGATACATTTTTTTCTTGTATACTGTATTCGCTGAAAAAATTAGACCATCTTACATGACTAAATATAGATGATCGAATATAATCGATCCCAAAATCATGGTTTACTTTATTTGCATCTAAAAATACATAGAAGACCCCATTTCGGCCTCTTCCGTGATCCAAGTAATCATCCAAAATGTGACTTTCAGAAGTTTTGGAATATGTACAAAATTTTCATGTAGATAGAATCGACTGGAAATAAATATGGCTTCGATTTTGCTCAAACCTTGTATACTTCCTTCTTTTCCAAAAAAAAATCAAACTGTTTTTGACTTTTACGTATTTTTTCTAGTCTGCCGAATTCCAATATTTCCATACATTTACTCCGTGCTTACTAAACAAAAAACCGTTAAAAGATAGCACTTAACATCGAGGTTTTTCAACTTTTATGTACTAAAAACAATTGCGAAGCAAATCGTAGCTAAGTATCGTCCATCACATAATCAAAGCGAAAAGAATAATACGCGCACAATAAATAGTGCATATGCTTCGGTGAATCGTCAGTTATTGCTCCGCTGTCGTGCGGATTGCTCGCGCCCTGATCATTCGCTTCGAAATGTATGCTCAGAACAAGCACAATACATGCTCAGTGCAATACTTACACTAAGAAGAAGAAGCGAACCGTTTGTAACTAGTGCTTGGCCCTTGCACTAAAACTGTTTTTTTGCTATTTCTATCCCAGTTAACCATGGAAATTTTCAAATTGTCTTTCAAAAAAACTAAGAGAGAGTTTGTGTTGGTGGTGATAGCTGTTTCTTATTTTCTAATTTTCCTTTTTCAAAATTAGATGCGGATATGAACTTTAAAGTTCAATAGTATTGTGTAAGGGATCTCAATTCGACTACTTCTTCGAAACTGATGAAGCCTAGAAGAAGAAGCTAAAATTCATTGAAGAACAGCCGATGTAGCAATCGCATGCTCAGCATGTAATGAGATCCGAATTCAGGTTGTAGTTAAAGTTGCAAGAAATGAATGCGACATGACATATGGTCTGGCTTGTATATTGTTCTCGTTAGGTCGCATCGATCCTATTCATCTTTTTGAATAAGGGTAGCCTGAAAAATCAGCTCTTGAGGATTTTGTTGTTTATACACATTTTGAGAATTTGAATCTTTTGAACCGCTTGATTGATTTTTCGTAACATTTTTTTGCGTAACATTCCAACTGTTATAATTATTCGTTCTTGATTTTTTTCGGATTTTGGACGTAGGACTGCATCTTTCATTTCTGTACCGGGGTGTAAGTTCAAAGTTTCGAAAACGAGAGAGTGACGCTGGAGTGCAAGGTTTTGAACGTTAATACCTCTTTACCGGCTGAATGGAGTGGTATGATAATCACTTCATTCGAAAGATAAAATGTCCAAGAGTTATATGATTGTAATTTATATTTCCAAAAAGTCGTTTCAATAGCTTAAAAATTGCTTTGAAAACAGGCTATTGAAATCATAAAATCTGGCTCATTGGTAATGGTTGCTTTTGTGGTGATCGGAATGTGTTCCTGAAAACGGACGCAAAATCAAAGCACCTGGAGAAATCGCCATCGCGAATACATGCAGGCTGTGATTTCTTTTACTCGCTTACAAATGCACTCAAGCAAAGGAAGATTTGCGCATTCGGTTCCCGTGATGCAATCGTATCCAAGAGCATCAGTTTTGTATTTTGCTTCCGCGTGTAGTGGTCATGAAAACTCTCGTCTATTATTCTCACGAGAACAAAATAGAATTATGTATCAAACTTCGTCATTTGTATTCGCAAAACCACACAAACCCAACGGTTCTTTTCTGTACCACCAACAAGTTCGAAATAGTTGAATTTCATGTTAATAACAATTTCATACTCATAGTCATCCACTCACACACTAACAAGGAAAACTTTTAGCAATCTTTAGAAATAATTATTCATTCAATTCAAAATTGATTCAGATGAAAATAATTTCTTTGTTCTACGTAAACCAAGCGATCGTGTCTTGGACAAAACACCCTATAATTAAAAAAAAATTTACCCCAAATGTAGCAATTTAGGGTAATGTCTAATATTTTTTACAGGAAATTCATTCAAATACCTTTCATTTTCTGTAAAAAAGCGGAAGGAAGTTGAGTGGTTCAGCAGTCACAATTTTTTCACAAATGGGTATATTTGACAAAAATTGGCATTGAATGCGAAAATTTTTTATGTTTCTCAAAAGTGAAAAATGTACCTTTCTAATACCAGAAGTGAAAAATATACCTTTCTTTTTTGCTCTACAGTAAAACCTGTTTTTATGTGTTTTTTGTGTGCGAATTTTTTGTGCGATTTTCTGTTCTTGTGCGGTTTTTTTGTGCGATTTTTTTTATGCGGTGTATGAATAGAAGCATATTCGACGAAGTTATCGTCCATTCAGCTTTTTTTGATGGTTTATATGCATTTCAGTGCGAGAAAAGCATATTTGCGTCTCAATTATCCAATTCTGAAATCATTCCCCTTCTCTCATCAAATGCTCTAAGTTTTTACAAGTTTTTGCATGACATGATTTCTAACAGCAACACGTTTCGACATGCAACTTAAAGCACAAAACAGCCACGCGCAACCGAAAAGGCAAAATGTCCCATCGCAAAACAGGGGAACAAAAGAAAATCGAATGGTGAATGGCGTGGATTTGAGTTATTTTCTCGGGGGAAACTTTTTTTATGCGGTCTCTATCTACCGCACAAAAAAAAGTTTTTTTTCAAAATGTGTACCGAACACGATTTTTTCAAGCTGCTGGTGAAGTTTTGCACGATTTTTTTTATGCGACTTTGTTTGTGCGGTCCCTATCCCCCGCACAAAAAAGGTTTGCCTGTGTTAAGAAAAACCCTCAACTTAAAAAAATATTTGTTTTTGGGGTCTCGTTTTTGTTCACGACTACGCAAAAACTATTTGAAGCAGACCCGGTGGAATTCGTCCCGCCCAAAACTGTTTTTTTCAGTTATCTCTCGAAATTATTTTTGTTTTCTAGGTAATGATTCCAGCGAAATTTTAATCGAAATCAAAACAAAATCTGTGTTCTTAGCAAGTTTTAGTTTAGTTGAAGAAACTAAGACGATTATTTTTCTTTAGCAAGTTATCTGAATTTTGTTAAGATTTCAATGGATTTGCGTCTTGCGATTCTTAATAATTTTCAGGAGAAAAATCCTGAAAAACAGCGTTTTGTACTGATGAAAGCTAATATTCGTATTAAACCTTCGCTGTCGTATCAATTTTCAATATAGGTGCCGTACTGATTGATCTTCTTCGAAAAAGCAGTGATGCATAACATGTAAGATTATGAAAAATAAACAAGATCTATTTTTTGTGAATTTTAGATATGCAATTACTGAACAATTTCTTTCAATGTGATGTGTTATATAGAATGTTTTTTTATGTATAGGAGAATTCTCTGCATCGCGACTATCTTTATATTTTTCTACGCTAATAATTTTTTGTTATACCGACATATCGTTATCTATTATTCATAGGAGCTCCGTATTGATTCTTGAACAGGTTCACTATAAATTACAAATTGTTCACAAAAAGTGTAAACTGATACATGGTTAGATAAAGTATGAGATTAGTATGGTTCCTTGCCGTAGTGGCTGAGAGCAGACATACGACCGCAGATGGTCAAAAACTATTCTGCTCACTTTAATCTATTTATTTATTTATTTACAAAAAATATAACTTTTTTCTCGATGTGTTGCAAAAAATGCGAATTTAAGGGAAAAAATCTGGCATCCCTGTCCTCTCAACGCTAATGTGTTTTTTTGCGCATCGTTGAAGATCGTCTCTTTCGTCTGAGGAATCACCGCAACTGATGTGCATTTCCTGTCTTCCGATGGCGATAACCATTAACGAGGTTCAAAGCAGAATTGTACAAACACTGTTTGAAATCAACTTACTTGCGAATTAATTGCTGATGAGTTCAACAGAACAAGAAAAAAATGCATTCACTTCCCTATTCGTTTTTTTTGTGTGTGTTCACCTAAGCCAACAAAGACTAATGATCATTTAATGCACTAGACCATCATTGGCGGATCGGTCAGATAGCAGCGGCCGCCATAAAGTTGCCACATTATGGCGGATGCATAATTAAACCTCTCACGATAAAAAGTATCCACCTGTACCGCACCTTAGTGCGGTATCGGTGGATACATCGGCGCTTCCGATGTTCTCAGCTCATAAACTGCCAATAGTGAGCAACAGCAAAAACTAAATGATGAACATGCACACAGCAGCGCTTACACATTTAGTTGCTTGCGATGCACTCCGCCTTGACGTTTCATACATTTCGGGGTCATAGTCTCGTGTGCGTCGTTGAAGTAGCGAGTAGCGAGTAGAAGCCTAATGTGGACAGACAGCAGGTTTGGTTCCGCATGAAAACGTCGAACCCCCCCCCCCCCCCTCCTTCCTTTCTCTGGACTTGAGGAGTCAAGTTGCAGTCGCACATAGCGACTGTTTGAAGCGTAGCTGGGGCTCCATTGAGGGTCAACCGGACAGTGGTCGGACATAGTCATAGTGTGATGCTACCAGCAAGTGAATAACGCCACTTCCGGGGAGTTAGAATTGATTCATTGTAAAGCGAAATTATATCACGAACGATGTTTATGTTGTGTTTGCCTCTCATCTAATCAGTATTAACTAAGTTCGTTAGCTGCGCGGAGTAAAATTGACAGAATGCATGTTTTCATTTACCCAAAATTTCCAGTTAAATGATGATGAACGTTTGGTGTAATGCTGCGGATACGAACCTGTAAACGAAAAGAATAGAAAAAGAGTTCATTAGTATCGTCTTAACAATTATTAGGTGTACAAGTATCAAATGTACGACATATGTGGCAAATGTCGTACTGGGAACATGGAAAGTCATCGAAAAAATTTCAAGACACACTATTGGAAGCACCTACCGTCTGAAACAGCGGTACTTGAGTACACGCGTTAGTCATGGTGTAGCGGGCCCAAAAAATAAATAAAGAAGGGTGATGTCCAAGACACGACCGCGTTGTTAACATAGAACTATCTTCTTGAACACATAAGTAGTTTTTCAGTATCTTTTAGCAAAATTACATCTTCAGAGCAGAACGAAATATCTCAAGGACGCAGCACGGCAACAGAAAATCCGAATCGACTCTTAATCGTCTCTTCCAAATGGGAAAAATAATCGAAATCACGAAAATTTTATGATCGTTTGAAAAAGGCCAGGACGCCAGGACGGCAGTCCGGCTTTCCAAATGGTATTTTGCAAGGCCAAGTTTTTTAGTTTGATTTTTCAAATTGATCCTTTTCAAGGCTAGAAGCGAATGAACTGAGGAAGCTTTAAACCTCTGTTTGCGCAGGAAATGAACACCCCGAGCCAGCATGCGATCCACAACAGCGAAGGCAACAAAGATCACGTCTCTCGGGAGAGAATTGTTTTGCATATTTGCTTTGTGCGGACTTTCGTTGTAACGTAATGAAACAGCTGATTGTGTGCAGCAATAGAAGAACAAAATCAGGTTCAGAAATATACGGTCGGAGAAGCAGAATAAATGTGTTCGCGTTAAGTTTTGTGTTTAAATTTGAATGTCTGATTTGCTGTTAAGTACAGTAAAACCTGTTTTTGTGCGAATTTTTTTTCGTGCTTTTTTTTCGTGCTTTTTTTTTGTGCGGTTTTTTGTGCGATTTTTTTGTGCGGTATATGAAAAGAAGCATATTTGACGAAGTTATCGTCCATTTAGATTTTTTTCCATGATTTATATGCATTTCAGTGCGAAAAAAGCATATTTGCGTCTCAATTATCCACTTCTGAAATCATTCCCTACCTCCCATCAAATGCTCTATGTTTTTCTAAGTATTTGCATGACATGATTTCTAACAGCAACACGTTTCGACATGCAACTGAAAGCACAAAACAGCCACGCACAACCGAAAAAGCAAACTGTCCCGTCGCAAAGCAGGGAAACACAAGGAAATTGAACGGTGAACGGCGTTGATTTGAGTTATTTTCTTGGGGAAACTTTTTTTATGCGGTCCCTATCTACCGCACAAAAAAGTATTTTTCAAAATGTGTACCGAACACGATTTTTTAATGCTACTGGTGAAGTTTTGCACGATTTTTCTTATGCGATTATTTTTATGCGGTCCCTATCCCCCGCACAAAAAAAGGTTTGCCTGTATCCGAAAATTAAGAACGGTTGCGCGCGAACAACCTCTATAATTCGAAACAACATTATTACACCAAACACAATCTTGAATTCACAGAAACTCCCTTCAACCGAAAATAAATATAAAATATATTTTTAGAATGCATCCCAATTTCTAAAATAAGTTTTAGTCGAATGTTTCAGTGGCCCTGAAAAAGGCCGATGGGTTTGCGTTGTTTTGTAGATGCAGCTGAAGATGGTTGATTCATGATTCATTCTTGTTTTCGCGTATTCATATTTATAGATTTTTGGAATTTCGATAGTTTGCCTTGAAGCAGTTTTGAGCTATTGGAACAAGTCGAATAACCCCAGCATTATTCATACACCTTTTATCTTTCGAATGAAGTGATTAACATATCACTTTTTTCAACTGACAAAGAGGTATTAAAGCTCGAAACTTTGCACCTCAAAAGTAACGCTCTCGTTTCAGAAATTTTAAGTTTACACCCCTGTTGTCGTAAGCTCAACGATGGCAGGGATAAGAATGGTCCAAGTTTTTGAATACCGTAGAAACGTGTATTAAAATCTTTGCTTAGTAGCAGTATATTGGAATACGGTGTAACTGTTTGGGCCCCATACCACGCTGTTCACATCGCTCGTCTGGAACGTGTGCAGAAAAGTTTTATCCGATATGCTCTTCGTCATCTCCCCTGGCGCAACGACCAACATCTGACCACATATGAAGAACGCTGCGCACTGATTCACTTACCGACACTGCAAAAACGACGAGAATTTCTCCAGAGACTGCTGATTTTCGACCTTCTTAACAACAATCTTGACTGTGCTGAAGTTTTGGGCAAGCTTCGAATCAACGCTTCAGGTAGAACAACCAGACAATTTGTTTTCTTCCGGCAAGCAACACATCGTACTCTATACGGACAGAATAATCCCTTGGATGTTTGTTGCCAACGGTTCAATGAAGTGTATCATTTGTTTGAATTCGATATGTCCAGAAATGTGTTTGTTATAAGGATTCAATAATTGAATTTTAGTCTGTCCGACAATTTCTTGGCGAAGACTGAATAAATAAAAAAAAAAATATTCTTTATCCCTGGTGAATCTTCGCTTATAACTTGCGTCACGCGCTGTGGGCATGGAATCTTCAGAATGGAATGGTTCCTTATACAATAGTTCAGAATTTTAATTAGCTTTAAGTTCAATTTAAGTGCAACATTGCCAAATCGATATCTAAGGTTACCAAGTAAGTAATTCTAATGTAGTTTAATAAGTTCACAATTAGGTTTAGGTATAATTAACTATTAATTTTAATGTAGCGCGTAAGAATAAACCTCGCAAACACTACTATTCATTCAGTTGTCCGCTCGCATTGTGAGACGCGCCGACCGAGGGTCGTGACACCCCAATACAGATTGAAATATGATGTGATGCAAAAACATAGAGGCACTCTTCACCAGACCATGCAAATCGACGTGTCTCCACCAAACATAATTACATCATACTGTACGATATCTATCTTTAATTCTTCATCTGAATCGAGTAAAACCACTGTGTGTGTGTGTGACATAAGCATTGAAAAAGACTACTGTCTGATAGCTGAAGCGAGACGACTTAAATGATGGTAATGATAATGTTTGAGGCTATCAAACTCACCAGGGGCCTCCAGCCTCGAAAAAGACCAATTCGGAAAACTAAACCAAACACTCGGCCTTGAGAAAGGTCATTTTGAGAGCCTCGCCGTCGTCTAGCCGGTGGATAGATGACTAATGAATTGTGAACATTGTAATTTGAAATCACGAATGGTTTATTCAATCTAGAGGTGGGCAAAACAGTTCATTTAAGTGAGCGGCTCAGAGTCGCTTGTTTATTGAAACGAGCCGGCTCATTTGAGCCGCTCTGTTTTGAACCGCGGCTCTTTTTTGAGCCGAGTCTCTTTTGAACCACGGCTCTTTTATGAGCCGAGACTCTGTCAAAAAGCGGTTCTTTTTGAGCCGAGACTCTTTTGAAAAGCGGCTCTTTTTTGAACCGCGGTTCATTTGTAAAGAACCGTGGATCGTAGGCTCGTTCTGACGAACCGGCTCAAGTGAGCGCTCGCCCATCTCTAATTCAACTCAATGAATAGAATACGGGGGGTTAAGATTGCAATATGTTCTCTCTCCATATTGCCCAAATGACGAATTTCATGCCAACTCGACTGGCCATTGGCAGCAACATCTCAGATCGTAGTACAACGTTGTGGGTGTAAAGACATAGGACATTATTTGAAAAATTCAAATAAGAACTAGATTACTTTTTGAAAAGGACGAAATATTTTTTTTTCTTATTTTTTACCAAATTTCATGATTATTCTATTCTATTCTTTATTTTTGAGAGGCTTCAAACTTTACAGTTCATTAGCCTCTAAGAAAAAACTTTAATGCATAGAAAATTCTGGTCAGAGAACGAAATGTAGGAAATTAATTTTCATAAAAAAAGACCAACATTTTTTTTGGAACAAATTACGCTGAAAAAAAAATATTTCAAAAATTGAAATGCATTCTTCTCAAAACGCATTCTTTTAAAATTCTCAAAAAAAAAGATTAGCTGTAACAATTTCCAACAAGTCACCAATATATCGGAAGATGAGCACTTTTACAGGAAAAAAGTTTTTCTAACAACGTTTTGTTTATTTTTGAAAAAAGTTAAGAATAGTTCTGATGTTATTTAGACTCACGATAGCGATATAGTGTATTCGACAAAGTTTTAGATCTCACTAAAATATGAACTTTTGTCGAAGATATCAACTTTCTACTTTTATAGTTTCTGGAATATAAGGCATTTTTTTATGTACACTCCTGTTTTATCCTAGCATTTTTGTGGGTGAATTTTCGCGTTTGTTCTTGACGTGTTTCTAAATAAAAACTAGAAGTGGGTTATATCTTTGATAGAACCGCAAGGTGGACGTAGAACTAACGCCGACTTAGCAATCAATAAGTAACAAGCATATGAATCTTAGACGTTTCATCTTTCGAATAAAGTGATTATCACACTTCGTTTAGCCGAGAAAGAATTATTAACGTTCAAAGAGGGAATCGATTCCTCCTCGGAAATACCCACTCCCCAAACCCCGACAATTGGAATCATCGTTGATCCGGATCAGAATTATTAACGCTTGAGAAGGAATGGATTCCTCCCAACAATTCCAACTTCCCAATAACGACGATCGATTGCAGCATTCGTAAGCAAATAATTTTATAACGCTGCTTCTATAAATGTGATTTCTTCGATATGCAATATAATATCCACTTCGATCATATCCACTACACCGTATCATACCATATCAAATCCATAATCAATCCGAGTACAATAGTACCCGCTGCTTGCATCTGATTTGCTATGCCGATTTCCATAGGCTCTATGGTTTTGAAGTCTGTGTTAGGGAAGCATTCCGATTTCCAGAAACGCAAGCAAGTACAAAAGTACCCGCAGCTCGCATCTATTTTGCAATGCCGATTTCCCCAGGCTTCATGATTTTGAAGTCTGTGTTAGGGAAAAATACCAATTTGCAGAAACTCAAACGAATACAAAAGTACCCGCTGGTTGCATCTAATTTACTATGCCAATTTCCCCTAGCTCCATGGTTTTGAAGTCTGTGTTAGGGAAACATCCATCCATTCCAGCGATCGTACCTCAATCGTTGCGCAATTATAACTGAGTTGATTTCCAAGCGGCACTCGCTTATATACCGATTGGTGTGATTTCAATAGCCTGTTTTGAAAGCAATTTTAGGGCTATTGAAACAAATTTTTGGATCAAAAAGTAACAATCATATAACGCGTAGACTTTTTATCTTTCGAATGAATTGTTTATCTTACTATTTCATTCAGTTGTTTAGGAGCTATTAACGCTCAAAATCTCGTTCTCCGGCGTAACGCTTTCGTTTGCGAAAGTTTGAACTTACACCCCAGTATAGAAATGAAAGACGTAGGTCTACGTCAAAACAAGTTTGCAGAACATGTAAATCGCGATAACTTATAAATAAAAGTGTTACGAGTTAAGTATTAATAGTATTTTGACGTAGGACTATAGTTTGAAAATTGCTTTGAAAACAGGCTATTGAAAGCACATGAATCCGTATATAAGCTGGCGCCCGTTAGAAATTCCAATTCGTTGTTATACGATGCGATGATTCTAATTGGAGGGGGATATTATTTGTTCTGGATATTTTCGAGGAAAAATCGATTGCTCTTTGAGCGTTAATAATTCTTTTCCAGCTAAAGGAAGTGAATTGTAACCATTCTGTCCAAAAGATAAAATGTCTAAGAGATACATATATGCTTATTAATTATTGACCGGAAAACTTGTTTCAATAGCATAAAAATTGCTTTGAAAACAGACAAATTAAATCAAAAATCCGTTTAAAACTGGTGCCCGCTTGGAAATCCATTTCAGGAACGTCGTTTGATGTTTGCTGAAACGGACACGGTTTGCTGAGGAGCGTCGAACGACAATGAAGTGTCCTTGTCAAGGCAGGTGGAGTAAAAGTTTGGATTGGGTTGTTCCCAAGGGCCTTTCTCAGGGCTCGAGACGAATGAACTGCTAATCTATAATTCAACAACAAGAAAAGAAGAGAAAGACATTCATATAGTTGTGATTGTGACTATGCTCTTCTCTCCTAATCCCTTTTCTTTTCTAACCAAACGAAGCCGCATTTTTTGGTAAAAGTAGCAGTTCTGTAATAGAATGTTCATGAATGCCGCTATCGAGCAATGATTCCAATGAAGTATTTTTTACGCTGGGTATTTCCGCGGAAAAATTGATTCCTCCTTTGTGCTTTAATATTTCTTTTCCGGCTAAACGAAGTGGTATGATAATCACTTTATTCGAAAGTTGAAATGTCTAAGAGTTACATGATTGTTACTTATTGTTTGAGAAGCCGGTAGTCCTACGTCCACTTTGCGGTTATATCAGATATATAACCCACTTCTAGTTTTTTTTCGAAGAAAACTTGAAAAAGTTGTTGTTAGAAAACTCTTTCTCTGTAAATGTGCCTATCTTCCGATATATGAGTGACTTGTTCGAAAACGTAAGGGCGATTCATATAATTTTTTTATCAGAATTTTAGGAAACACGTTTTTGAGAAAAATGAATTTTAATTTTCAGAACATTGTTTTTCAAGGATTTTTTTCTTTAAAAATTTGTTTGATATTTTCGGATGAGAACATGAATAATTTCCTACATTTCATTCTTTAATCTGTATTTTTGAAGGTCTTATAGTTTTTGAATGATTTTTTTTTTAATTTTGAGTTTTCTATCAACTTTTTTCCGAGAAATTTTAACTTAAAAACTATAGACCTACAAAATGATGGTTAAAAAATGAAATATAGGATTTATGTTCTCATTAAATAATATTAAACAAAGGATAATTTCATCAAAAAGAATTTTTTTAAATCCTCAAAAATATGTTTTCTATAAATTCTAAAGAAAACAAAGATAAGAATAGCCATTGATTCTAGAAGTTTCAAACGATAGAAGGTTGCCGTTTTTGACGAAAGTTCATATACACTATATCGCTATCTTGAGCTTGAACAAAATTAGGATTAGTTGTATGTTTTTCAAAGAAAATATGAAAAAAATGTTGTTAGAAAAACTTTTTCTCTGTAGATGTGCCCATATTCCGATGATGACTATTCCCGGAATATTGATATTTGTAGAGGTGTTTGAAGAATGTCTTTCAGTCATAATCTCGATTATGTACACTTAAGATGCAATGCTGAACTTTTTGGTATTTCGGTATTTTTTTATGAAATTTCAAACAATTTTCTATATTTTATCTTTTGACCTGAATTTTGCAGGTATTATAGTTTTCGAGTTATAAGTTGTTGTAGAAAGTAAAGACAACAAATAAGGCATTTTTCAAAAAGAAGTTTAATTATTTTTTGAATATTTTAAGTATGCAAAGTTGCTTAAATGATCATTGTCTTTACACCCAGAACGTTTCACTATTATCTGAGAATCTGAGATGGTGCTGCCAACTCCTAAGACGAATTGACATGAAATTCGTCGAATGTTGCATTTGCATTTCGAGTGACCGATTTACGCTCGACTGATTGGTATTAATATTTAAATATTGTAACTCGCTGATACAAATTCGGCAACGGGAACACAATAGAAAAATGTGTATTTTTCCATTGTTCCAATGTGTTCGAAAAACTTCCGATTCGTTTGGAATGCAAACCATCAAAATCCGTTAAGAGCTAAAATAATTATCAACGTTCAAACTATTTTGTAAAAAACTTGACCTGTTTTCTGATTCGGTACATTACTGAACATCGTAGTCTTATGATATCTAATCTACTTATACTACTCAACTACATATCTAACTAATGTGTAATAATGTGTGATGTGTCAAACTCCATTATTCTCATCTCATTTTTCCTAGATGATTTCTTAACTTTTCGTGATTGTTACTCAAACAAAATGGTAGCGGGTCGGGCGTGCCAACCATAAGAGCCCGGTGGGACGCAGGTTGAGTATCGTTGGTCTGAAACTATCACTAATGAACAGCACCGACTACCATTAATACGTTTGAAAAAAAAACTCTGAAGGAAAGGCGACCGCAACGAGAGAATAGAAGCGTAAAACAATTTTATAGCATGACAACGCCAGATCACATGTTCACGGATCTTTCAAGAATTATATAGAAAAAATGAACTTGGAGGTTTTATCTCACCCGCCATATTCTTCAGACATTGCTCACTCAATCAGATTTATATTTGTTCCTTTTCAGAAGAGCGATTCCGATGTTATGAAGAGACCCAAAATTGATAACTGAATCGCTTCAAAACAACCAGACTTTTTCCAGCGTCAAATCCGTGTATCGCCTAAAAGTTAGGTGAAGGTTGTGGTTTCTGATGAAATATGTTTTGGATAAATTACCAGTAAGCTTTATTATGTACACCTAATAAATTGGATAGTATTAACAAAACAGTCATCCGTCTATAATCTTGATTCAGTGAGAATCATAACACACGCACACACCCGACATAGCCTCACCTCTAACAATCTATGCATATAATGCAAGTCCTCCATCCGAATGCATCTGCCGCCGAGTGAACGATCGAACCAATGGCACAGTCAAGGTTTTCCTGGCATTATTCGTTGGGTTTTGTTCCGACATAACGTCGTTGCATCGGTATGTGTGAGTGTATGTGTTGGTACGCTATACTTTCCGCGAAGCAACAACGGACACAAACGAACAAAAAAAACTGCAACTGCCGTACGATTCGGGTGCTGATGTTGTGTTTGGTTGTTTTGTTTTATTTCGTTTGTTTTGAGAGCGTAAGGCCCCAAAATTGGAACACCGGCCCCGCCGGATTGCGTGTATGTTGCACTTTTTGTTTTCATTTGTGTTTTCGTTGCGCACTGTTGTTATTATTACCACCACCTCCTATTATCTGCGTTATATTTCATTTTTAAATGGCGGTGTGGTTATCGCGGCCCGTTGCATGCATGACCGGTGGGGTGTTGGTGGTCAAGAGAGTGAGTAGGCGGAAGCGAACAATTAAAACAATGGCACACCGCGCGCTCATTACCACCTTGTTTTCGTTCGTTTTCCCGAACAGGTTGATGCACGGGGTTCGGAACTGTAAGGTAACGTGCGGTTTTATAGGTGTGATTCAAACCAAACTTTGGGATGAACGGAACAAAGGAAGCCCCTGGACTTCACCCGCGCAGAGTACTTGCAATTCTCGCCCACGGCAATGACAGACCCAAGACTGAAATGTGACACAAAAGTGGCATTTTACGCTGTTCAGTCATTTGATTGATTTGCTACGTTGCACACACTCCACACACACACGGGGATTAGTGCAGCACACCATTCGAAAGACCAAAAAAACCCTTCTTCTGATTTCTCTTTTCTGCCGTATCATTCTTGTGTTGCGTGCTTTGTAGAGGAATTAAATTGTAATTTCAACAGCAGCAAAAAGGTGCGCTTGGGGCTTTGTATGTTTCCTGCAGCGTGAAGGGGAGAACCAGAATGATTAGGGGACCCCACTGGTCATGAGAGGAGGCTAATTTTTGTCTCTACTGCTAATGAGAATTTTTGCTCTGTAATTGCAATTAATTTTCGCAAGCAAAACTGTGGTCGCTGAGTTCGATCGCTGCAAACGCTAAGGAATGTTCGCTATCCTTGCTGCACAATAAGTGGAGAGAAGGTAGGGCAGCATTAGAACTGGTTGAAAATGACCGCGAGGTGCAAGGTGACTTGTTGAGCTTACTTATTTGCAATTACATTGTATCGAAACAAGCAATCGATAAAAAAACATATTGAATCAATCAACAGAAATGTAACGCGTATTTTATCATGAAGTTCAATACATCCTTTTTCGTAATCAGCATGAAAATCAATGGAAATATCATTCAGGTTTTTGAGAAAAAACTTATGAACATAAAAGAGTAAATTTGAAGCCAAAAATGTATCGAATCGCCTATAATCTAGACGCACTGTTAATTTCTTAGTAGTATAGGTTGGACTCGATTATATGCAGACTAGGGATAAAATTAGTAATCACACATTAAAACTTACTAACTTTGAATTTTTTACTTCCAAAACAGTTATTTGAATCCTCTAATTAAGATGTTCCACTAGTATATCATGTACTAAATTTTCTCATCTTTTAAATGAAGGCAGTATAATTGGCTTACACAACGTACTTTTTAGTCTAGAGCCAGTTTGAGGCAACAGAGTTCGAAACAAAAAAAAGTTCTATAACTCTGCCATTGTTGAAATTTGAACATATGCGTAGGATTTTTTCCATCAAATATGATCATCTATCACCTTCTGAGAGATTCTGGAAAAAAAATTAATATGAGAAAAGTGTTTTATAACTTTAAGGGGATGAATCAAAAATTAAATTCTTCTTCTATTTTCAATAAACGAAAAATATATGCATAAAAAACGAATAATTTTTTTTTGACTCGATTATAAACAGGATTTGATTATATACAGTGAAAAGAAATCGGAGACTGTATATAATCGAGTCCGCACTGCACTCATAGCAGTGCGGTAAAAATTTAAACTCCATCGAAATTAATCGACGAAAATGACGAAGAATACCATTAGTCGTCGAAAAAATTATTACTCGATCGTTTGAAATTAGTTAACATGGTCAATTGAGATTCGGAAGGTTCATTCTCAAACGAGAAACTATTCCTTCTCATTCGATTGAGATGAATGTATGGAGTCGAAGAAAAAGAAATAATCTACTTTTATGACCTCGGCTTTCCGCAGTAAAGTACGATTTTGGTTCATTCACTGTCATTGAAGCAAGGCACTTTTCACACTTTTCATTTTTTTCAGCAAAAGGGGTTTCAAAAAAATATGCCAAATGTCTTGAAAATGAATCCAAAACGTCGAGATTTACTGTCTCTATTTCGAAAAAAAATGGTCAAAAATGACTTTCTGGTACTCGGTCGTTTTTCCGTCTGAAAGGTCCGAGGGAGCATGATTACCATAATAAAATTTGTGTTTTTGGTTTGAACAAATCTTTTCATCTTGTTTTTTTTTCAGAAAATCTGTATTAACTCTCAAATCCAACTTTGAAGCATCTTAGGTTTGTTATCATTGATTGGCATAGTTATCACGAGGATGTTGATGGTATCCAAGTAGTGCGATGGTATCCACTATCACAGTTGCCAGGGTGCGTTTTTTTTAATTGCGCTACGCAACTACCTTTATTATAATATATTCCTGGTACAAACACAAAAATGTTTTGATTCCCGTATTAATCTAAGTGAAATTTAAGTCTAAACATATAGTAAAATGCCTATACAGTTCGGACTCGATTATATATAGTCGACCATTTTTTTTCAACAATTATTTTCAAATCCTATACATAATCGAATCTCAAGAAAACAATTTTTTCATTAATGTATGAATGTCAAACAATAATAGAAAAATAGCTTTTTTTGTGATTCGATTATGTATTGGATTCGAAAATTAACGTTGAAAGTGAAATTGCGATTGTATATAATCGAGTTCGGTGCCAATGAAAATGGTCATCTCGAATTTCAAAAAGTTACCCCATAAAAAATGTTCACCACCTCGAAAAAACACCCTATGCAAAATATCAGCTCTGGGAGAGTGGCGCAAAGCGGTCAAAGTTTGAGTTTTTTGAAAATCGAAAAATCACCCAAGGGGGGAGTAAGAAAATCGGGGTTTTCGAAAAAAACAATTGATGCATGAAACGTCGAGATCCAGTGTCATCTCGAAAAATATTTTTTTTTGTCAAAAATCGGCATTCTGGGACAGACGGTTTTCAACGTTTGTGACACCAGTAAATGAATGAATGAGCTGATATTTTGCATAGGGTATATTATCGTGCAAATCTACATTCCGTAGCATGTTCCGAATGAAAAATCGAGATAACTATTTTTATTGGCACCCAAACTATACTTTTCGTTTCGTACTCCGAAAAACAACAGTCAGTCCAAGAATGCCGATTTTTGACAAAAAATATTTTTCAACGTTTCATGCAATTTCAAGACATTTGGCATAATTTTTTTTAAAAACCCCGATTACCGGTGATTTTTCGATTCTCAAAAAACTCAAACTTTGACCACTTTGCGCCACTCTCCCTTAAGTCCGATTGAGCTGAAATTCGGCATTGGGTGTTTTTTCGAGGTGGTGAACATTTTGTATAGGGTAACTTTTTGAAATTTTAGGGTAAATTTTTACCCATACATTCATTGGCATCCTAGCCTATATACATATGATTATGTAATCACGCACATTACATTGATACGATGGAACTTAAACCTAACGTAAAAAATATACATGGAGATTCCGCGTATGAATGCCTATATTAAGGTTAGAATAGGGCGCTGTTCCATCCATGCAATCGATTTTTGTGAGTATAGCTCAAGAATTTATATGAATCAAAACTAATTTATTCAAATTTAAGCAAAAGCTGCATTACAAGTAAGCCGCAGTTTATAATCAGAGGTCTACGCCTAACCTTACCATCGCAACAGAGTAGTTATAATAATACGAAGTCCGTTCCGCTGTTTGATTTCAGTCGTGGTTGATCTAGAAATTGACTTAACGTAGAAAAAACTACGTCGATAATAACACTTTTTACAACTGATTACGACTGATCAAATTAAAATGCTATAAGAATGAAAAAGGAGAGGCGGGCAAAATATTAATGACCTTAAGCTATAATTAATATTGGAACGTTATTTTGAAAAATCTGTATATTCTGTACAAAACCCAAAAATTCAGTAATCTGTATCTACAGATTCTTGGTTCTTGGCCAGAGAGTCAATTTTTAACAAAACAAAATTCGTGATGACAGTAGATCTCCACATTTCCGGAAATTTGACGATATTTGGTAAGATTTTTTTGGAAAACGCGGGAATCAACGTTTTACAGAAAATCCTGTTCGAAAATTTGAGTTGACCATTCTGATTGGCACCCTAATATACAATGTAGTGAAAGTACTCTGCTCCATTGAATAGTAAAATAGTTTACTATATTATTCATAATACATGGGTCAAAATTTGGATTTATCAATTAAATACATATATCAGCACAGATTATCTGAGGAAAAATCAAAATGGAAAGGTTTTTTAGAATCGAAAATATAAATTTTACTTTGGCAACCCTTGGTTTTTGTGCATTTTGTGGATTTGCAGTATGCAGTCGGCTAACAACTGTTCGAGAGTAATTGACTACATGAAACAACTCTACTTGAGTGTCAATTTCTTTTCATTGTAAAATAATATTCAAAGTTACAAGCAAATTGAATGAACAAATTTTGTCGTCCTACGTTAACAATGTGGTCGTGACTTGGACACCACCTTCCAAGTAAAAGTTTTGACCTAGACACATGTGACAAATCACGCGTGTGCGTCAGAAATAAAAGTTAAAAAAATGGGTGAGTTATATCTGTGATATAACCGCAAGTTTGTCGTAGGACTACCGTTGGCTTAGTAGTTATTTGTTTGTATTGCTTAAATTATTGATTGAATGAAACAGTTCCTGAATTCAATCAAATTCTTTGACATGCACTGACTTGCATGCATTTGCAATGGCAATTTCCTTAGTCACCTTGGCTTTGATGGCTGTGTTAGGGAACACATGTCGATGGTAACAAAAGTTATCCCAACTTGTATGTATTTGCAGCGCCAATTTCCCCGGGCACCATGGTTTTGATGGCTGTGATGGGGAAATCGAGGTAATCAAAACAGGGCAGTTGGGGCTTTTAGATAACGTTTGACATTTTACAGTTATTCAATTGCTTCTCTCAGGAAAAAATATCATTTTATTAGTTGTGATAGATGTGTAGAAATATTTCCTATCAATTGATACAAACATCTTTCCGATCTATTGAGAAATGTTCGAGTTATAAGCATTCGAAATCTTTCATTTTTTCCTGCATGTCCTGTGTTTAGGTTTTCATTTTACCCCCCATGTATTCCGGTTAGACGTAGTCCCACGTCAAAACATGATTGGACAGGATGATTCTGAATCTGTCATGGATTTCCTTCGTCCTATCAAATGTGGAATGTGGAAAAGCCGGGTCGATGGGACAATGTAGAATTATGATCAATGAGCTAACCAGAGAACACAAAAAAACGTAAGTTCGACAGGCCTTAATTCTTTCTTCAATTAGATCCTGTGCGTGAATAATCAGGTTCTGTGTAAAATTCGGTGTAAATAAGAGTCGTAAATCGAAAACTCGACAAACACTCGGATAAAAAACTTACGCTGATAAGAAAAAGCTAGAAGGGTGGTGTCCAATACACTACCACATTGTTAACGTAGGACTAGGAAATGATTGCTGGCCAAAATGAAAATTTTAGAAATTCATAGAATAAGTACTATTTAGTACAAGTATTTGGTAGCCCAGACAAGGGCCAATGTTATCGGAATTCCTCGCAGCTAGCTTGCATCGTCTATAACGATTACGTGACGGTGCCTGCCTTTTGTAGTACGTTTTAGGTAAACACATTCAATGTGCATAATGGCATGCGGATACAAGAGCACCCACAATTTGCATGTATCTGCAATGTTTTCTTCTTTTGCTTCGTTGACGGAGACTTTCAGTCATATCAGTAATAAGGATTTCCCAAGGCTTCTTGATTTAGTAGTTCGTGTTAGGGGAACGCATTCCGATTTGCAGATACATACGGGTATCAATGTCCTCGGCTTACATGATTCGTCAATGAGTCAATGAGAAATGAAAGAGGTAGTCCTACGTCAAAACGGGGAGCTGCCAAATTGACAAAAATCTTGCGTTTGGCGGTCCCTTTAGGATTTCATGACATTGAAATGTATCTATGAATGTTCTGACAACTTTGTGTTTTGATAAGGACATATTGATACATAAAATTAAAAAAATATAAAGGGTGTGTCACATCAAATTGCATCACGGAAAAACGCTGTAGAAATTAAATTTTTAGGAGTTATATCTTCAACTTTCGCTTATAATCAGATAAGAGTGTATAGATCACGTTGGCCATGCTTCACTGTCAATTTTTCGCAAAAAAGGAAAAATGTCGTCGAACGAAAAAGAGCGTCGTGAATTTATCCTGTGCACTCATTTCGAGAATCCGGAGTTGTCACATCGGGACATCGGTAAGATGCTGGGAATCGTCCAATCCACGGTCAGCAGAGTACTAAAACGATACTTCGAGAACCCAACCATCGACCGGAAGGTGAAGAACGGCAAAAATGGATGCTCCGTCAGTGAAAAAGATCACAAGCGCGTAGTTAAGCAGTTTAGACGTGATCCGAGAAGTTCGGTCCGGGATGTCGCCAATAAGCTGAATTTGTCAAGTTCATTCGTCCAGCGGACCAAGCAGCGGGAGGGCCTGCGTACATACAAGTTTCAGAAGGCTCCTAACCGCGACGAAAGGCAAAACATGGTGGGGAAGACGCGAGCCTGGAAGCTGTACACCGAAATGCTGACGAAGCCGCATTGCCTGGTAATGGACGACGAAACCTACGTCAAAGCGGACTTTCGTCAGCTGCCGGGCCTGTTGTTGAGATTCGTAAGCAGAAACTATCCAAGTTTGCCAAAAAGTACATGATGTGGCAAGCGATCTGCTCTTGCGGAAAGCGGAGCGCCCCCTTCGTGATGACCGGCACGGTAAACGGGCAGGTTTACCTTAAGGAGTGCCTACAGAAGCACTTACTACCACTATTGAAGCAGCACGAGGGCCGACCATCTTCTGGCCGGATCTCGCTTCGTGCCACTATTCAAAGGACGTGTTGGAGTGGTACGAAGCCAACGGGGTCACCTTCGTGCCAAAGGAAATGAACCCACCCAACGCGCCGGAGCTTCGCCCAATAGAGAAATATTGGGCGATTATGAAGCAGGCCCTCCGGAAGAACCCAAAAGTTGTCAAATCGGAGGCGGACTTCAAGAGAAAATGGATTTCTGTTCAAAAAAGACTACAACCTGACGTTGTACAGAACCTTATGGACGGGGTAAAGAGGAAGGTGCGAGCATACGGGCTTGGGCTCGAAGTATGAATAAAAAGAAAATGCCAAAAGTTGTTTAATAGTTTTTATTTTACTGTCTAAAATTTTCAAAAGGATCGGTCTACTGGGCGAATTTCTACAGCGTTTTTTTCCGTGATGCAATTTGATGTGACACACCCTTTAAATGGTCAGTATTGAAACAAGAAAAATTGATACAATATATTAAAGGCAAGATTCATATCAATAGCGGCTCTAAACGACGATAAGCTGTGGTTGCTCGGAAAAGTCATATTCAACTGAGGATAGTCAGGGGACTATGAAGAAATCCGCCCGCCTTCGCATTCAATTGGAAATGAGTTATGGCTTCTTTCAGCAGTTTCTCCGTCAACATGACTCAACAGTCATTCGGGCGTTTAGTCGCTATCACACTCTACGATTCGATTATCTCATTTCATACTTGCCCGTTAAATGAACATCATTGCATATTCAAGTGATTCCCCCCAAAATGGATTCGTTTCTCTCTCTCATGTATCACGTATGCAAGTATCGATGTTGAGTTCAACGTGGTTTGACATATCAGCAGCCATTCCATGTCAAACCGATATAGTACTTCTCAGATTTTCGTAAAAAGTGGTAGTTTCGTTCTTTATCGCAAACTATTAGACCCGTATTTTTTTAATTTTTCATTAGGGTGTCCATTTCCATTTTAGGGTGGTCCGAAAAATCAATTTTTTCGCATTTTTGCAAAAAATTACTTTTTTCAAAAATTCATAACTTTCGAACCACTGGACCAAAATTCAGATGTTCGACATATTAAATTAAAGCCAATTAGTTGGTCTTTTTTGGAAAAACACTGCTGTTGCAGAAAATTTGAATTATGTTTTCGTTATTATTGATTGTATTTGTCTTTTATAGTTTTCATGGTCTTGGGACCAAAGGCGCTATTTTTTATATTTTTTCTTGAAAGCTGTGGATTTTTCACATAACATATCTTGAAACTAGAGAGGCGTTTTTTTTTCGTTTTTGAGTTATGATTTTTCAAAGTTACCCGATGGTCCAAAAAATCATTTTTCCCTTTTCTCCCAAAAATTCCTTTTTTCAAAAATGTGTTACTTTTTTGATTCTGTTGATCGACATATCAAATTAAACCCTACTAGCTAACCCGTGCAAAATGCCCTGTGGCTTTTTTGATACATTGATTGCGTGAGTACTAGAGCGCTCCTACCAGACGTGATACATCATCACACGCGTTTCCATTCTCCAATCGTCCATTCCAAACATATTTTTTTCCAGGAAATAAATAAACCACTGCATCCTCCTCTCTGTCTCTATCTCATCCTGCGGCGAATGAACCGACGAAAAAGTGCATCACGTAGGCAGACGGCAATAGAAATTCTACCAAGCCAGCAGCTAAACGCAATTTGGAGGTTATTCATATGCTTACTCATTCCTTTTCGTATATCATCATCATCATGATCATCGTCATCTCGGCTTCAAACGCTCGCACACATACATTCACGGGTCACCCGAGGCGCGTAGCGGGGAGCGGGGAAATAGTAGGGTCTGCACTCTGTCCATGGTTCCTCCTCCAATGAATGTTTTTTGTTGTTCGATCGCGCTGCTGCAGCGGCTGCGTTGCGCGCTTTGGTCAAGGTGGAATCAGCGGCGGCATGTGGCGGACCTTCTCTCAGTGTGTCGCTGCTGCTGACGAAGGCCAATGACCTCCTGCACACACAGTCTCTCTGTAACAGCCGTCGAGCGGCGCGCGGTACCCTCAACCAGTTGGGGTAAACACACACACCCTCGCGGTCAGTACTCACACAAACAAAGCCAGAAACACCGAAAGTAGTGCCTCCCCTGGGTACTCCCCACTCCCCGGAGGTGGTGGTGGTAGATTTTGTTCGATTCGTTTGTCATGATTTTCGTCGTCGTCGATGTTTTTTTTTGTTTCTTCTTTTATTGTCTCTTTATTTTCGCGCGCACGGATGCACTTTTTTACGTTGTTTGTTTTTATTTGTATATTTCGCGAAATCGTGAAGGCTTACACTCTCGCTGCCCCGGCTCTGCACTGTTGTCTTATTTTTGCGTTTGTTTTTATTTGTTTTTTTTTTCTAGCTGTTTCTGTGTCATCGACTTGCCTCGATTTGGTGCGGCGTAATATTTCGTTGGAAGAATGATAGAGAGAGAGAGGGGGCGGCGGGATCTCGCCGTGAGCTGCACAAAAAAGTGAATGGATCCAACCGCATCGAGATATTTACTCATTCTTAGAGTAGCCTGGAACTGTGTTGTGGAATTACAAATTCTACCTGTTGTTATGAACGAGAACATACAACGCTCTCAATTCATTTTGAAGATTATGCTCATAAATTTCTCATACACCAATTAGAGGGAGCTGGTATCCGCACCCATTGGGGAGTACAAGGCAAACATCGAAAGATAGCAAAAAAGATAACGTCTCCAACTAATATCGATGAGTTTGAAATCAGGGCCTCACAAAACTCAACTGTGAGACACGATATGCACTAAACAAACGAACATAAAAGTGAAAGAAAAAACCCAATGAAGATAGGAAGCTCTACAACAGCAAGATAATTTATCGCGCACTGACTGTGTGTGTGTTGGAACGAAAAGAATGAAGACAATAATATATCGAATGGAAACCAAACAAAATATGGTCACGGGTTGATGGGAAACCAGGCATCCAGGCAGGCAGGCATGCGGACAAGAGGGGAGAGCGGCTGTACCTTGTCCTATATTTGAGTTCATTTTTTCGTTCTTTGTGTTTGAACACACTCGGTCGAGCTTTGTGATTCATGCATCGAGCAGGGTGCTCAGTAAATATCCAAGAAAACATAAACCGCTCATCGCACATATCACAGAGGATGGGAGATTAGGTTCGTGACAGACCTTTGAAATGTTGGAAAAACCGGGCTCAAGTTTCCGATTGAGTGACAAGAATGGATTGGAAAATTCTACCTCACCCGCGTAATGGGAAACCCTACTTGGAGTCGATGTTATTAAATTCAATGAAGCAACAAATTTGGAAAGGAAAATTACCGGCATCCTCTCTACGTGGCTGCTTTGGTTGGGATTGGGATTTGGGATTTGAATTTAGATGCGTCTATATTTGAAGCGATTGCAGCTCGTGCCATTGTTTTGAATTTGACTTCCTAAATGGAGAATATTATTTTAAGAACATGCAATTCAAAATAGTGAATTGTCACTATTTTTCTTTTCATTCTGGGAGTTTATGACCGGAGGAAATGTCTGTCTGTCATTCGAATGATATTATAGTGATTTTAAACATGCGTCTTCAGCCCTAGAAAAGGTCAGTCAAATGATCAATGAAGGGCCTTGAAGTTGGATCCACGATCGTTCGCTTAGTAAATCTTAGTCAATCAAGCCACTATAAATAAAGTTTCGGACTATAAAACGCAAAAGTTGAGCTATAAAACGAGTGACGAGAGGTTCTCCACCCACTAGCGACATGACATCGAGCGTTGTCATGATGTCATGATGGAGTGTTACGACCTCATATCTAATCGTTTTTCAGACAATTCATATTTCAAAAGAATCAATTATCTATACAATTTTGTCTGTACTGTCAAAATAACCTCTTTTGAAATTGAGTTTGAGCTTTGGCAGTTTGATCTAAACCAAAGAAATTGCCCAAAGAACACACTGGATAGTGTTTTTATCAATTCTCATTATGCATTCGATTCAAATTTGAAATAATAACGGGAAGAGGACTGATAGAATGACATCCACGGTCAAGGCTGTCTTCATAGCTTGGTTCCCCTACAATTGTTAGTGGAAAAGAGTCAGAGCTCGAGTGAGTGCTGTGATTCTGTAAACGCGGGCTCTCAATCTTTCGACGAAACAAAATTTCGAAAATTCAATATAATTTTACAAACGACTAGCTGATCAACGATGAATTGAGGGATTCAGCATGCATCACAAATTTCAATGCGCGGCGGCGGAGATATCTCTTCCTTCTATAACGTTTTTAACACGTAAATTGAAAACGAATTGACGATGTATCCCGTGATTAATCGCATCACCAATTTTCGAATATTTCAAAGAAACTTTACGAATGACGATTCCGAGCTTGCGATTTACAATTTACAATTTGCGCTTTACGATTCATGAAATACTTCAGCTTCAGGATCTCAGATTCAAGATTCTAGATTTGAGGCACTAGATTTGAATTTTTAAATTGTAGATTTCCAATATCTGTTATTCCATTTTTCAATTTCTAATTTTTAATCTTTGATTTACTTCAATTTTCAAATTTTCCTAAACTTCTAAAATTTTCAATTTCCTTCAGTTTTCATTTCAAAAATTGATCAATTTTCTTCGATTTACTTTTTCAATTTTCGATTTTATGCAACTTTCAAATTTCAAAAATTTTCATTTTTTCAAAAAATCACTGGTATTCAATTTCAAATTTTCTTTAGTTCTAAATTTAACAAAATTCTAAAAAATTTCAATTCACAAATATCTTTTCAATTGCTTTAAAATTCAAATGTTCTTCAATGTTTAATGTTTGTTTTTCTTCAATTTTCAAATTTCTTTTTTCAATTTTCTTAAGTATTCATTTCACTTCAATTTTATTGACGTGGGACTACGTCTAACCGGAATATATAGGGGGTAAAATGAAAACCTAAACACAGAACATGCAGGAAATAATGCAAGATTTTGAATGCTTATAACTCAAACATTTTTTACTGGATCGGAAAGATGTTTGCATCAATTGATAGGAAATATTTCTACGCATCTATCGCAATTAATAAAATGTTATTTTTCATTAGATAAACAATTGGATAAATGTAAAATGTTAAGCGTTACCTTAACGCTCTAACTGCCAAGTTTTGATTGGCCCGATTAACGGTTTCCCCAACACAGCCATCAAAACCAAGCAGCCTTGGGGAAATCGGCATTGCAAATACATGGAAGAAGGGGGACTTTTGTTCTCACCGAAATATGTTCCCTAACACAGACTTCAAAACCAAGCAGCGTTGGAGTAATCGGCATTGCAAATACATGAAGGTAGGGAGAGCTTTTATTCCCACCGAAATGTGTTCCCTAACAAAGATTCCAAAACAAAGGTACCTGGGGGAAATCGGCATTGCAAATAAATGCAAGTCGGGGGTATTTTTGTCCCGACTGAAATGTCTTTCCCTAACACAGACTTCAAATCCATGGAGCGTGTTGAAATTGCCATTGCAAAATCATGCAGGTCGTGGGTATTTTTGTTCCGATTGAAATGTGTTTCCATAACACAGACTTCAAATCCATGGAATGTGTGAAAATTGTCAAGATGTCTGGGGAAATCGGTTTTGCAAAAGAATGCGAAATGCGAGCACTTTTATACTCGCTTGCCTTTGTACAGTCTAGAATATGTTTCCCTAACACGGTCTTCTAAACTAAGGAACCTGGGAAAATCTTGCAGACACTAGATGAGAATGAACATTCAAGTTTAAAGCATCTGTAGTATAAAAACTAGAAGTTGATGTTATTGATTCATGCAAGCCGGGGATACTTCTGCACCCGTATGTTTTGTTTTGCTCTCAAAAAAGCGTTCTCCTAACACGGATTACAAAAAGCTACGAACACAACGCTTTGGCTCCGTTATTCAAGATTGCATTGAAGGATATGCCTTCAAATCCTCTACTCACTGAATTTCTACGCATACCATTTGATGATTAGGCAAAATGTTGATAACCGTTTACTGCGATAACGCCTATTGATTAAACAATGTGCGTTCGACGTACATGTCAAAATCGAAACTGAGTGCCTGAAGTTCATCAAATCCAGCAAATTCGCAGTTCGAGAAGTACGTACACTTGAGAGATGCAAACTTCAGAGGGTAAATGTAAATGTAAAATAAAATAATCGTTCGATAATTCTTCCGTTCATATATTTTGTCCTAGGAATCATACCTAACGTAAAAGAACTTTCATTAAATTTACTTGTAACGGATAAAATGATCTATCACAATGTATGAATTGACCTTACATGGCATTTATTCAGTCTTTTTACTCACAAAGCAAATAAATTGAATTCAATTGAATTCGGAAATTGTTTCATTCAATCAAAAGTTTAATCAACACAAACAAATGATTACTAAGCTAAGGTAGTCCCACGTCAACCTTGCGGTTATATCATAGATATAACCCACCCATTTTTTTTTCTTAAATTTTTAAATTTTTAATTTTCATCAATTCTCTTCAATTTTCAGTTTTCTTCTATTCTAAATTTAATAAATTCTAAAAAAAATACAATTTCTTCCATTTTCAATTTTGTTAAATTTGTAATTCTAAATTTTCTTTAAATTTTTGATTTGAATTTTCTTAGATTTGCAATTCAGAAGAGTTTATTTTTCTCCAATTTTCAAATTTCTAGAATTTCCTTTATTCTTTACTTTTCAATTTTTTTCAATTTTAAGATTTCTGAAATGTTCAATTCCCTTAAAAAAATAAAGATTTTAGATTTACGATGAGCGATTGATGATTTAAGATTTACGATTTACTATTGATGAAAAATGTTTTCCGTTTTGTGATTCACGATTAACGTTCATCGATAACGGTAATCGGCTAACGGTTTACGATGTATGTTAGATTTAAGATTTTAAATTCGCGATTTACTTTCAGATTTACGTTGAGCGATTTACGATTTAATATTTACGTTTGACGACTGACGGTTCATGATTTACGACATCTTCTTCTTCTTCAATGGCACTAACGTTCCTAGAGGAACTTCGCCGTCTCAACGTAAGTATTACTTGCGTCATTTTTATTAGTACTTAGTTGAGATTTCTATGCCAAATAACACGCCTTGAATGCATTCTGAGTTGCAAGCTCTAGAATACGCGTGATCACAGTGCAAGTCGGAGGTAATTTCTTTGACGAAAAATTCCCCCGACCAGAACGGGAATCGAACCCGAACACCCGGCATGTTAGTTATGACGCTAACCACTCGGCCACGGGAGCACAATTTACGCAATGATTTACGACATACGATTTGTAATTTTACGATATACGCTATACGAAAAACGATATTTGCTTTTTGTTTACGATTTTCGATGTATATCAGATTCAGGATTAAAGATTCTAGATTAAGGATTTTAATTTATAGTTTTTGGCTTTAAATTTTTTGTTTCCGGTTCACAAATCAACATTTCAGATAAACGATTCACGATTTTCGATTTGAGATTCATTTTTAGATTTACGATTCTCGATTTTATCTTTAAGATTGCGATTTACTTTTAAATTTATGATTTTGGTTTTACGTTTTACGTTTTGTGATTTCCGATTCACTTTTAGATTACGGTATATGTCAGATTTGAGATTTGAGATTCAAGATGTAAGATTTTAGTTTTAGGTTTTCAATTTTTCGATTTCACATTTACGATTTTCGACTTTAGATTGACGGTTAACGATATGCGTTACGCGATTTGCGATTTTCCATATGTGATTTACGATTAACTATTTACCGTTTACGATTCTCGCCATATGAAAAACGATTGTCGGTTTATTGTTCACGATGTATGTCAGATTTCAGATTATAGTTTTTAGAAATTTTAGAAATTTTTGATGTCCGGTTTCCGATTTCAGGTTGACGATTTTAGATTTGAGATTCACATTTTTAGATCTACGATTACTTTTTGATTTACGATTGGCGATGTGCGATAACGGATTAACGATTACGGATAACGATTTACGATTCACGCCATACGAAAAACGATCATTGTTTTACGATTTTAGTTTTACGATGTGCACCCGTGGCCGAGTGGTTAGCGTCTCACATTATCATGCCGGGTGTTCGGGTTTGATTCCCGTTCTGGCCGAGGGATTTTTCGTCAAAGGAATTGCCTCCGACTTGCACTGTGGTCACGCGTATTCAAGAGCTTGCCCCTCGGAATACATTCAAGGCGTGTTATTTGGCTTAAGAAATCTCAACTAAGTATTAACAAATGACGCTAGTTAATGCATACGTTGAGGCGGCAAAAGTTCCACAGGAAACGTTAACGCCATCCAAGAAGAAGAAGAAGAAGAAGAAGAAGAAGTATTACGATCTTAAATAATAAATTAAATAATAGTTAAATTTATGATTCCAGACTTCATATTTTAGATTTGAAATTTTGGATTTCAGATGTTAGATTTTAGATTACAGATTCCGATTTTCCGATGTAAGAATTCAGTTTTCAAATTTTATAATGCAGATTTCAGATTTTGGATTAAAGATTTTAGAATTCAGAGGTCAGATTTTACATTTTTGTTAACATCTTTTTGTGTAATTGTAGGTACTACGTTAATACAACAATGATTGAGTGACGATGATCCAGTCTTTTCCGCTCACATGACGCTACTTTGCAACAAGAAACATCGGACTATGTTTGCTATTATTAACAAAATTTTGCTTGTGCATTCAAATTTATGAAAACTTCAATTTGAAATATATTTTGTTAAAGCATAATATTTTTGAGTCGATGGAAGTGACACGGAAACATAGGGCATAGAGCAGAAGAGAATCTTCGCTGTCAAGTTGGCGTTCATAAATTTTGGTTTCACCATAAATAATTACAGTAATTGGAATAGTATGATTGATGAAATTGCTCTACAATCAATGGTTTGGAGTGATCAACGTATTTTCTGAGTTTCAATATTCGAACTCGAATATGAAACTCAGCTTGGGTGTATTGGCGGTTTAGGGTAGCGATCCATCATCGTTGCGTTAGTTTCTGTGATTAAAACTTCAAACAGTAGATATCGAGGTCTGCTACAGACACCGGTTTAGATGGATAATCTCGATCGATAGGCTCTCCGCTATAATCCTTCCTCTTTGATTAATAGAGTTTTTGGTAAGACCACTCTGAGTTTAAGAATGACTTTGAAGGACGACTGACGGAAATTTGGCACTATTTGAAACCTTCCGCACAATAATTCTGAATTGCATTCAATTTTCCCAACGGAATGTGTTGAAAGTTATTTTTTCCGCGCAATCAGTTTCCCATCTTGTTTCCAAAGCTTTCTTTTCCCATTTCCCTCCACAACAACAAAAAAACAACCCAACGATGAGTTTATCGAACTTTCACCCCAACCCCCGAGGAGTCTTTCGCCACTGGCATTGTTGGGGGTACCCCCGTCCTACCCTATAACTCTCCCGGAACAGCAGACACAGCAGCAGTCCCGATGGTGTCACAGGAAGAGGCAAACGCCGGGAATTGTCGTCATGCGCAATGTGGACGACATGACACAGCACGGCACTCGACAAACACTCGTAGCACGCGAGATCGCTTTGTCTGTCCGAAAGCGAAAACTGACGTTCACCCACACACCCCCCTAACGGGTAATGGAGTTGAGAGGAGGGGGAACAGGAAGCGGAATACAGTATCCTGCTATCTTCCTGCTATCATCGTGTGTTGGGGATGTTTGAAGAGAGTGTGTGCTGTTGTCTCTTAGTGTTGTTAGGTGCGCGATGGAAAATGGGGACAATCTTTTTTTTCCTGAGAGTGGTTACGACTTTTTAAATGGTGTTATGTGAAAATGTGCGAAGGCATTTCACCGTTCACGAGGGAAGGGGGTGATCGCAGGAAATGGAAATCTTTGGAAACGTGCCAAGTAGTTCAAGGGGGAAGAAGGTCCTCATCTAGGAGAGATATGCACCTTCGGAGATAACCAGTATTGGCGTTCGGAGTACTGATTCGATTATTCTTGCATTTTCTCTGTCTATGTTCTTCAGCCGTGTTCTCCTTAGTTTTTCGGAGATGACGAATCAGGCTTTTTAACTATTTTCAATGTAAAATATAAACCCTATTACCCACAATACACAATACAGGTAAACTTCGATATAACGTACATTTTACTTTCAAAATTGTACGTTGTATCGAATTGTACGTTATATCGAAGCATAATAAAGTACTCACAAACGTAGTCTATAACACATTATTGTGTTGCTGTTTTTGTACAGTTAATGAATAATTTCAATCAGAAGACGAAGCCAGCCTTTCTCATGATTTTTCCCTTCGTACTGTTGATTAAAGATTGATTCATTTAGAATCCGGAATCACAAAACCAGCTGTATTTCGGGATTGATTGAAGGTACAAAACTTGTTTTAGCATCACAATACAGATAATTCATTGTTCTATCAGAAAAAAAATATTGAAAAAATTTTCCTTTACACTTTGGAAATGTGTACGTTATATCGAGGTAAAATGTACGTTATATCGAGTGACGTTATATCGAGGGTACGTTATAACGAGGGTACGTTGTATCGAAGTTTCCCTGTAGATGCAACGATTTTATGTTCAAATGGTTCAAGTTTCAGACATGGTTCAATTTTGAATGTTGTTCGACCGCTCTGAAACGTTTGAAACATTAAAATCCCCTTCCATTTTTGTGAAGAAGACCGTGTCTGATCCAGTTATTGAAACCTTGTCAAAAGCCTCATCCAAACAGTATAGCATGCATCAAATACACAAAGAAATGCATAAGAAAAACCATTTTTGCTTGTGTTTTTGTGTACCCCTTCGGAATGTGCATCACTATTTGCCAGCTTGCTTGTAAATTTTTGATCACAAACAAAAAGTTTTGACATTTTCTGTTTCATGTAAAATGTTGTAAATAAAATAAAATATAGGAGATTGTTCTCGAATTTGAAGAATTTTCCATTTTTTTGTTGTTGTAACATTTGTCTATGGACGGAGACGCACACAACAAAATAAATATAGCTTGAATCCGATGATCCGTTATCGAGTCTTGCGCTTAGCAAAACTTATGTATTACCTCAAAACTACCCTGCGACAGCGTTGAACAAATCAGGTTATATTTTACTAATGGAGACGCATGGTATTTTTAAGGCAAAACACAGGACATACGGGCGAAGATGAAGCATACATTTCTGAGATTTGAACGTTGTTTAAAAGGAACTGAGCTTTTCAAAACCAAAAGCAACAGACGGGGCCGCTTAGGAAAAAAGTTATAAGCGATTGCATCAAGGACACGACTGCTTTGTTGACGTAGGACTACGGGATTAATTCACTCAATTCGTTTGTTTATCACTTCACCAATTTAATCAGGTATGTATCGATATTTTGGTATTAATTCTTTGGCAAAATGTTGTGGTAGATCCGAAGAGGGCAGATAGTTTGCGTGGTTTTGTAGAAACATATGAAGATGCTAGATTCATGATCCATTCTTGTCCTCGCGAGAACAATATACAAGCTGGGCAAATGCCGAAATTTGTGTCCTTATCGTCAACGATGCACGTATTGCATCGCGTATTAAGCGTATTAAGCTTGAAACTTTTGCCTTGATAAAGGTCAATTAAAAACAAAACCAATCAGCTGACGCGGCTATTTTTTTACTGCGGTCACAGGTGATTACCACCGTCAAGATATACAAGCACCCTCCATCAGACGACCAACTTTAAGAAACACTGCTGGCTGGTGCAAGGCTGTGTGAAGGAAGTCGCGATTTCTGCGCGAATCGCGAAATAAATGCATGGATTATTTCTCGTTGTTGCCACCAAGAGCAGGTAAGCACTGAAATGCACAGAAAAAAACGTACGGGAAAATGGAAAGGCTTTAAATTTTCGTTGATTTCAACCATATACGGACTAGGGAATCATAATGTATATCATACCAAACAGATCTAAACCTTTGCACAGCAAAAAATAGTTACTGACGATAACACTTTTTCATAGAATCGTGACATGTGACCCCAGAGAAAATAATACAAAATCTGAGTATTCAGATCAACTGAATTTTGAATTGTGCACCTAATAGGCAACATAAAATAAATTATTCAAAAATTTCTTGAAAATAATTTTTTCGCAATACAAATCTTTTTTTTCGTGGAATTTTTATATGAATTTTAGAATTATAATCGCTTTTACAATACGCAAAAATCGTTTGAAACGCGAATGAATTTCATGTCTAATTATTCATTTAAAAAATAGATCATCTGAATGGAACCCTCAGCAAATACCTAATCATTATTCAACGTGTATTTCGCTCGAACATTCTTTCTAGTTGGTATACTATAAAAAGACTAGTTTGGTGATAGAAGTCGTGATAGATTTTTTTAAAGTAAAATTAATTTAAATTTTCAAAGTATTTTTTTCAATGTAATTCTATTCTAGGAAATTATTTAAATTTTCATTGAAATAACATCATTAACATCTTTTTCCCACACACTTTCCCATGCTCAACAATAATTCATTCTTTTTCCATGCATGGTTTTTCTCATTTCACACTTAATGAAATTTGATTAACCGAAACCCCGAACCCACATCACACCACACGTCGTAAAGCATGACTCGGTTGTTTTATACAACAACCACGAGTGTCTTCCTCTTCCCCATTTCTTCTAAACTCATTTCCCTCATGTACGATGCTTCTTCCCTAGATTAGCTCACCGAAATGGTGTGTAGAGTTATAAGGAAAACATAGTATTTAAGGAAACACTTGTAAATAGTCTTTTAGTCATGAATCCTTCAGTTATAATTGGAATATACGCCAGACAAATGCACGGCGTTTTACCAACGCGAAGTAAATATCACACGTCCCCGACAGATGAGACAACCGCTATAATATTAAAAAATACATTGAAAGAAAAAAATATTTCAAAAAGTAAAATTCATTTTTCTCGCAACCGTATTTTTTCGAATTCTGAAGTATATTATATAAATAGCCCATAAAATAACCAACAAGTCATCCATACTGTTAAACTGAAAAAGTTTTTCCTATAACAACTTTTCCATGTTTTCTTTGAAAAAACATTACTACTTCACGTGTTTTTGAAAATGCTCAAAAAACCTGAAAATCAATTCTTACTTCCGAACGCAGATATCGAATGAACTAACAACGCTTATCATGATGTGATTGTTGAATATATGGGAATTCAATTTTCCGAATTTTCTGACCTCCCTTCAGAGTTTTCCGAGAATTTTCCGCAATTCTCTCCACTCTCTCCACTACGGTTAGAAACGAATGCAACAAAATAAAGACGGCTCAAATCGGAATATTTTTTTTTCGGGTTTCGCGCTTACCAACACATTTGGCCTTCCATTTTTATTCATATAGATAGAAGATTTACACCCAAACTAGCGTTGGCAGAAAAAATGCGTTTTCATGTGCTGAAGGGTGAAATGGCAAAAAAGGATCTGTTTAAAAATCTTTAAAATGTTTGTTTGTATGAGATAAGACATCTCTTTCTTTTTTCTTTTTTTCATTTCTCTTCGGATTTTACAAAAAAAAATCCAAACGATGTCAACGGGGACTGAACCAAGGCCGGCTAGAATGCAAGGCTGTTTTACACGACCAAGCTATCCACATGGCTACTGAGGCTGTTGCATAAATGCGTGATAATATTACACCTCATTATGAAATGATGATGGAAAGTGTTTTCTAAAAATGAAAAGAAGAGCATGGAGATATAGATTCATCTTTCTCTGTCTGGGCTGAAAACTGAGGATTTTTTTACATAACATATCTGAAAATCTGAGAGATGTTCGTTCGTTCATTATCGTTTTTGGGTTATTATGTTGCAAATTTAACATGTTTTAAGTCGTCGTTTAATATTTCTATGTGACTAGACTAGACCTATGCTACTAAAATCCAATCATCCCTCAAGTGTAATATTTTTCCAAAGAAGGTTTGATATTATTAAAATGTCGATCATCGAACATCTGAATCGGTTCAGTAGTTCAATTGTTGGGTAAAATGAGAAAAACGGATGTTTTACATAACATAACTCAGCTTTCAAGAAAAAGTATAAAAAATATAGCGTCCTCTAGTCAAAAGTCATGAAAACAATAAAAAACAACTAACGATAATAACGAAAACAAAATCCATTTTTTTTTTTGCAAGTTCAATATTTTTTTTAAATAAGAAGCTAGCTCATTGCTTTCAATTTTATGTGTCCATCATCTAAATCGGTTCAATGATTCAAAAGTTATGATTTTTTGAAAAAAGTCATTTTTGGGAACAAGTGGAAAAACTGATTTTTCGGATCACCATAAAATGAAAATGTGCACCCTAATAAAAAAAATCGGGTCAAATGTTTTAGGACAAAATTACCACTTTTGATGAAAATCTGAAATCCACTATATCGGTTTGCCATGGAATGCCTGTATAGATGTCTACTCGTTACATTTTTGTGTGTAAATTATCACGATTGACATGTTCTGAAAACTGTTTTCTAAATAGAAAAAAAGTTTGCAGGACATGTATGAATGACTTGCTGGTTATTGTGTGGATTATATACGTAATTTTTTGACGTAGAACTACGTCTTTTAGAAAGGGCGCCAAATCAGAAAACATGTCACGTTTTTATGAAATAAAGTTAACGTTAATAACTATTTTCACCATGAACCAATTCTCATGATCTGCATACCAATCGAATCGGAATCGGATTCTCTAAGATTTGTTTGATATGCTATACATTATAATTCGCTAATCTCTAAACGGTTTAAATTCATGAAAACTGGAAAAACTTCCTTTTTTCCTATACATTTGTTCTGCCGATTTGTGTGCTACCCATATTTCGAATGCTTATAACTCGAACATTTCTTAACAGATCGGAAAGATGTTTGAATCAATTGATGGGAAATATTTCTACGCGTCTATCACAATTAATAAAATATTATTTTATCATGAGATGAACAATTGAATAACTGTAAAATGTTAAGCGTTATCTAAACGCCCTAACTGCCAAGTTTTAATTGGCCCGATTCACGGTTTCCCCAACACAGACTTCAAAATCGATGTACCTGGGGAGATCCGCTTTGCAAATATACATGCAAGTCGGGGATATTTTAGTTCCCACCGAGCTGTGTTTCCCTAACACGGACTCCAAAATTCATGTGCCTGGGGGAATCCGCTTTGAATATACATGCAAGTCGGGGGTAATTTTTGGTGTTGAGTACTTTTGTACTCGCTCTGTACAGAGAAGCCTGGGAAAATCGTCATTTCAGATGCTAGAGGTGAATGAACTTTCGCGGTTCGAGAACTACGTAAACATGATATGTGCAATAATTTCAGAGGGAAATGTAAAATACAATGATCCTTTGACAATTCTTCCGTTCACATATTTTGGTTTTTACTATTTTTTTTTTCAAATCATTTTTGGTTTAAATAATTATCTTATAGTTCCTGAGATAGAATTTTTTGCAAAAATGTAAAAAAAACATTTTAAAATTATTTCAAATGGAAACAATCTGGGAATTGTTTACCAACAGTAGCCAATTCAAAACACCAGATTTCAGGTTTCACATGTCACATTAAGATACTCTAAATACCATTTTGATTGGTGAGATTTATGATTTCAGATTCTAGATACAAGCTCTACATATTCGAATTCCCGAATCCTAAAATCAAGCGTCATTGATCGTCGGATTTCCGTTTTCAAATACAGGACCACATTTCGGGTTCTAGATTTCAGAATTTAGATCCAGTAAGGCAGGTTTCAGTTAGTGGATTTTATTTTCAAATCCTGATTTGAGATTTCAGGTACAAAACCTATCGGAGTTGTTGTAGATTGTATAGTAGATGCGGAGACTAGATTCAGTTGAGGTATTCTGTATTTTTTACTTTGAATCAAACCATTCAATCCTAGTTATGAAATTTAATTGAAGATTTCAAATGCAAGAATCCGTTTTCCGAATGCGATTTCCATATTTAGATTCGTTATGCCGTATTTTTTCACAGAGTCTGTCATTCGGACAGTGGGTTCAGATTTCAGATGTTTACTTAGTTGAGCACTTCTTTGATTCATTATGAATTATTCATTCCTGATTCCAAAAGCGGATTTTAGATTTAGTTTATAGATTTCAGAATTCGAAGAAGCAACTCGACGGTTTAGGAAACTATATTCAAATTCCCAATTTTATCATACAGATCTCATATGCAAATCCCAGATACATTATCTGATTCCCGTCTCCTGAATTCAGATCTGTCGTTCATATTCAAGGTGAGAAGATCCATTTCCGATTCAGATTCCTGATTCTATATCCAAACGCCTGTATTCGCCAGACATAGCTTTTCTTTATCGCCACTCATTCGGACGATGTAGTTAGATCTTACGGAAAGTGATTCATTTTTTACGGAAACATTAGAATTCGGCTTGGTAATTGGACTGCTTCAAAACACCAAGATTTCTCGAGGCGAAAAATCTGTCAATTGTCTACAAGATAGAGGAAGGTTGTAACAGCAGATTTGTACAAATAATTCGCACATTCAAAATACAGATAACTCCTCGCGGGAAGTCAGCCAATATCACTTTCATCGGTATTTGTGGAAATAAATACTTGAAAGCAATATCATAACCTCGATTTAGACATACGGTCAGACGGTTGATGATAAGTGATTTGAGTCCAACCTTAAAGCGATAAATACACAAAGTTTCTGCCAGAAGAGAGGTATCCCAACCGCGCAACACCACCACCCCACGCCGTTTTCGTCAACGAATCGATCAAACATTTAGCAGCAACGGAATTTTCGGAGCAAACTCACCATAAAGGAAGGCGGAAAGTGTGGTGGAAATATGTCACAACTCACCCTCCCCCGTGTTCACATATACACACATACACACACACACATGCATGGTGGTATCGTGTCACGAAACAGGAAGTGAACACTCACTCCAACTCGAGACGAAGTGAGGCACGGTAACGAATTTCGGCTCAGCTCTGAGAACACGGCAAGTGCAAAATAGAAACAGAAAGAAAGAGCAAGTCATGTATTGCCCGCTTCGTGTCGGTTCCAAAACACTCACACTCCGTACTTATTTCGCTCTCGTCGTCGTCGTTCATTATTTGCAATCGTCGCTTTTCGTCCGAATCCGAGGGCGAGTTCGGGTGGCGAGTTGGGTTGGGTGTGATGACGGCGAGAGGGAGCGTGAAAAAAAAATAAGAAAATGAGTGTTGTTTATAACACACACGCGAAACGTCCGATGTCGCGCGCGTCGTGTCTTTGAACATTGAAATTTATTGTTACCGTAGGTCGTGTGCATACAAATATACTTATATAATTTTGTGTCTTGCCGTTTCGTTTATTTGCAGATTGTATTTTTTTTTGCTCTGTTGTCGCCTTACGTTTCATTTGTTTCCGTTTCCTCTCTGTATGTTTGGAGAAGAGATGGAGAGACACACAGACAGAGAGAGTGAAGGGGAACATTGCTGTTCTCTCTTTGAGTGCTTATTGAAAATGATTTTTGCGATTGCTGTTGTATTTATATACAACTTATCAGGTTGAACAAAAAAAAACTCGACAAGCTGTAAAATGACATTGAATGGGTCTTCTAAAACCCTTTTTCGAGCTTTCTTTTTCCAATTGAGACGTAGAAAAGTCTATGTCAGTTTGACAGCGATACCATGTATTCCGTATGTTCCATTGATTTTTTTATGTTGTTGATTGGCAAATTTCTCAATTCAATCGTATTTGATTTGGGGAA
This sequence comes from Toxorhynchites rutilus septentrionalis, assembly GCF_029784135.1. NCBI lineage: Eukaryota > Metazoa > Arthropoda > Insecta > Diptera > Culicidae > Toxorhynchites > Toxorhynchites rutilus. The sequence continues at coordinate 140,199,144 of NC_073745.1, forward strand.
CCCTTTAATTCTACGAGAAAATCCAACTTTCAAGTTTCAGAATGTACACAAATAATTTGCCTCGAAATTTCACTCTCATATTTGGCCATGGAGGTAAAGTGTGTGCGATGTGCGCGTTCGCGTGTGTTCAAAATAATTCTACTGGTCTACACTCACGTTGTCGGGTCTGATTCGTTCGTTTCAGCACCAAACGGAATGAGCAGAGGAAACGGCAGCGGGGACGAGCCAGGAAACCCTTCTGAGATTGCCTTGGCGTGGATCCAAAAATATAAATACACACGCTTTGCGTACACTGAAGGAAAATTTGTCCAAAAACGAAAGACAGAAAAAGTATCAATAAAACAGCATTCTCAAAAGCGTAACGATGCTTCCAGTATTTGTAGTCTTTTTTCACAGCTTCCCAAATAACATCCCTCCGTGCACAACCACTCATGCGAACACTCAAGTGCGGGGTCCTTCGATGTGGTTGGTTGATTAGGTAGAGGAAAATTTATTATTTTCCCATTTTTGTTTCCTCAACGACAGTCGACGAGGACAAGGTTAACCTCCACAAAGATGATTTAATCTTCCGATGCGGGGGACGCAGTTCAAGTCCAAATCGTCCATTCGCAGCAAGCAAACGAATGAAGGGAACGCTGAAAAAAAAAATTGGTGATATTCGATCGTTTGCGATTTTCTGGTTCGCTGGGATGATTTTTTTCTGCCTTGTTTGTGCTCGGTCGAGGAAGATGAGGGGAAAGATGTCACTCTGAATTAGTTCCATTACACGATGATGAACCTGTTTCAGCTGTTCGAACCGGTTCCCAGCCGTCTGGTGGTGCGATGAACCTCCAAACATTGACGCAGTTCTTGAACCCCGCTCATCGGGTTATTAATTACGACGTAAAAGAACAAGTACTGGCCTGGCTGTCAGCAACAAGTTTCAGAGTGTGGAGAAAGCAGTGAGCGGACACAGGAGGAACACAGGTTGCGCATGCACATTCCCTGACATGTTGCCAAAAAGGACACGCGATTCGAAAAGGCAGCTCAATGTAAATAAAATTAAAACTTTAATCATCTCACGTCCGCGCTTCGTTCCTATTAGTACGGAACCCATCGGGGGGAAAACAGGACGGGACCAAAAAAGTCGGCAAATTAATGATGACAAATTTGGACAACGACGTCTGCCCTGACTGGTCTACCTCGGTGGAGGTCTTCTCGTTCCACTTCGAGCTTCGAGATTCGAGCCGGGAGGTTCATTTACACCTTCCGCGAGTGGCTCGTGGCTTTGCAGAAAGATCCAAAGGCAGACTTGCTCGATCCTGATTTGGGAGTGAAGTAAACTTGTTCTCGTGCTAATGTATTGACCATATATTAGTTCACCGTCTCGAGGTGCCGAGGACCACACAGCACCATTGTCAACGAAGCTGAAGATTCAAGAGCTACCGGAGAATAGATCCTTTGTTTAAAAAGGAACATGTATATCACAGGATTATCGAGAAACCTTCGTCTATTGAACTCGCATTGATCTGCGCCTGATGTTTAACGATGACGATGTTTAGTAATACATTTGAGATTCGGAATCAGAATCCAAAATTACAGGTTCCAAATTTAACACTCACTCGTTGAGGTTTCAAAATCGTCAATTCAAATTTCAGATTTATAGATTCTGCGTCATTAAATTCAGTGCCAAATGTCGTATTCATATTCCATGTTCCATATTTAGATATATTATGATTTCGATTCTAAAATTTTAGATTTCAGATTCTAATTCAAAATGTTAGATTCCAGAATCCGTAATGCACTTCCAAATTTTTCTTTGAACAGGCTAAGAACAAGTTATACTTTCATGAAAAAAAACCAACAGAAAACTTTTTTTAAAATCTGTATCCATTCAGTTTACATTTTTTGATGCTTTATTTTAGAGACCTTCCGTCTCCTGGATTGGGCTGGCGGTCCTTACAAATTTCAGAATTCTAACCCCGAATGGTTTTTAGGTCTTTGGGTCTTTGAGCTCAAATAAAAAAGCAGATAGAATATTTTGGAACTAATCTTCAAATTCCTAATTTTACAATTCAAATCCCGTATGCCAAAAGATGCACTGTTTGATTCATGTCTCGAACTTTTGAATCCAAATTTCACGTTCTTATTCAGAGTAAAGATGCGTATTTCAGATATAAATTCTAGATCCCATATCAAAATGCATCGTTTCAAAATCTCTACTGCATACAAGTTAGTGAAGGAAGTATTTTATTCGTCAGATATCGATAATTTAGGCATACAAAAGAATAATTAAATGTTTTTTGACGTAGGACTACGTCTTTCATTTCTATACTGGGGTAGATGTTCAAAGTGTCGAAAACGAGGGTGTTTCGCCTGAGCAACAAGATTTTAAGCGTTAAAACCTCCTAAACAACTGAATGAAATGGTATGACAAACTTGGTGATCCAAAAACTTGGTTCAATAGCTTCAAAATTGCTTTGAAAACAGACTATTGAAATCACACGAATCTGTATATAAACGGGTGCCCGCTCGGAAATCCACTCCACTGAATACGGATTTGTTGACAATTGAATTTGTAAATTGTTTGATTCGTTACCTAGTTTAACCAATAATTTAATCAATACACACAAATGATAGCTATGCGCAGTGACGATATCATAGGTATAACCCATCCATAGTTTTATTTTTCATTTTCGAACATAGCGAATGATCTGTCTTAACACATTGGGGACCGCACGTTTTGTGGCAAACTTGAACGCTTCATTTGTTCGGATTCCACGGAGGACTCGACCTCATTATGAGGTCGTTTCCTTCGATGTGAATGAGACGAAGGCGAGCCATCGGTAGGCCTTGTCGGCTTATTTCGTGATCCATCCGTAACAGGCAGAACGCGAAACACGAGAAAACTCGTGAGCGGCCCGCAATATGTTAAGAATTGACTTGATAACTCGATTAACATAAACGATGAAAAACTATTCAGGCTAGAATTCTGTGAATTCCAAATAGCGGATACAGTTTTTTTATATATGATTTATTTACAGATTATTCGACGATTCCAGATCACGCAATTAAGATCCCAAATTGTATATCTATCTTGTTCTGATTCCTAATTGATGATTTCGATGCAGGATTCAAGCTCTACATATATATTCGATCCCAGACACGAGTATAAGGTTCAAATCTAAGATTTTTGGAACCTGTTGTGTGAATCTCGGTTCTTGAGTCTGGGATCTGAACCAGATTCAGTTTTCCTATCACCATATTTACGTTCGTTTGATGTTTGATGGCATTCAGGATCTGATTAAGATACTAGTTTCTGAATAAAAGATCAAAGAAATTTATGAATGAATTTATGATTCTCCAAGCTTCGGATTCCAGAAGGGTCTGGTCTGGATTAATGTTTCGGATTTCAGATTTCAGAGAACAACTACAGAATATTGGGTTCCTGATTTTGAATTATACTTCCAGTTTCTGATCTCGTTTCCAGCCAGTCGAGTACTGTTACCATAGATTTTAGAATTATTTGTTGAGATTTGGATTACCAGGTATCCTATGACATCATCCAATTTCATTCTGATTTTAGATTCTAGCTTCGGATTTGTTTTCTACATTCTAGTTTCACTGTGAATATATGAATTTGAAGGTTGCAGATTTTTAATCATTGATTCCAGACGAGTTTTACAGATTTGAATCACATTTCACGATGCTATCCCGATTGATAATCTTGATTTTAGGAAAGATTCGAACTCGGAATAGCGGCTTACAGATTTTGGATTCAGTATGTAGATTTCAGAATATTCTGATTCTATACTCCATTCCCGGATTACAAATTGAAAAATATGAGTGTCATCGTAAGTTTCGAAATGTAGACTTAACGACAAACAATGGGTAAAATTGGTTGTGAAAAAATATGTCCTCTTGCTAATGAGTCATCACGAAGAAAACAGTGATTTTATATTCAGGATGAACTAATTATTACCGATCTCGAGCGTATTATCAAGACAAATCGTCACAAACCTGAAACGAAAAAAAAAAAACAAAAAAGAGCATTATTTCATTTGTCGATTGCGAATGGTAGAAGATAATTTGTATTAGAATAAATACTGACTTCGAAAATATTTGAATTCGAGCGTCTTGAAATGATTCTCAGAATTATTCTTTTTTTTTTGAAATGATTTTTTTAATAAGTGGCATGCAAAGCATTCCATTTTCGCTTCCAACACTTCTGGGCCAAAATCAACGTTGAAACCATTCACAACATGCACGCCATGTTTTCGTGTTCAATTTCAGATTTTCAGCGATTTCAGCAGGTAATTCTATCCCAAATGACCAAAAATTGGCTTGTGAATTGGCATTTCCTGGGCTATGATGACCAGATATACAAATATGAAGAATTGTATCCATTTTGAAGACATTCGAGTTGCTGTGGAGACACATTGACATTGCAAAGTATGTGTAGACATTTAAGTATGAAGGTTCCGTACTAATAGAACTATCGTGGGTTCAGTTCCAGGGCTAAGCGTTCTTCTAATTGGCGTTTTTCAAGGCTCAAACGAAATCAAACGAAAACAACGAGAATTTCTTCTATTTTTGCAAACGTTTTAATACTTACGAAATAAGACAAACTTCTTTAACCAACCGCAATTGTCCAGATTTCATTTGCTCCCTAGAACTTTCCAGCAAGACAATACTACAGAGATTCTTTATTAGACGAAGAAACTAGAAAGGTGATGTGTTCAAGATACTGTTGCATTGTTAACGTGGGATTACGAAATTATAGCTGGGGAGAACAAACGTTAAAAACATTTTAGAATTAAACTCATTAGTACAAATATGCGCTAGCCAATTCAGCATCTCTTATCGAAAACACATTTCTAACGCTCACAAAGGCACGATTCTACGACGAAATAGTTCACAAATTATGATATGCACTATTTTCCAAGGCCAAGAGTTCAGTTTAGTTTTACAAATTGGTCTTTTTTAAGGCTAGAGGCTCCTTATACCCTCCTTTTTCTTCCTTTGTGAGTAATTGGTCCCTTTGCTATAAACAGAATAGAATAAGTTGAAATGTAAATACACTATAGATATACGAATAGATTTAAGAATTGAGTTTGATCATCAACATTTTTAGATTCTCCTTATATCTCATCCTTGTACTGAAAAAAAATGTCACCCTTCTAAACTCGAGTCAACCGCGAATAATTGGTTTTCCACCATAGAATTAGGAAATTGTTTCTATATAATCATAAACTTATAGTTAAGAATTCGGCTCCTTAAAACTTATGTAACTGAGCCTGTAAAAATAAACGAATTAATAAAAAAAAAGGCTAGAGGCGAATGAACTAAGAAAGTTAAAGGTCCCCATAATACACGCACTTGTTATCGGAATGTTAAATTTGCTCCCCAGTACAGAAATGGTATTCCATTTGGAAATCGTTGTATTCTTGGGAATTAGCAAACAGGAAAGTATAATTATGATAGCCAGAACCTCCACATGAAGTGAGCGAGCTCCAATAATGTTTATATAGCGCGATTCCACCCCAAATCAGCCGAAAACAGCCAATTTTGACACGATTCTCTTCGATTCGTGCATCAAAATGGAAGCTACATAAAATCACTGTTTTCATTATCATATGATCAATTTAAATTACGTCTGATTTTTAAAACGATTTTTAAACGAATAAACGAATAAACGAACAAATTAAGTTACGATTACGCAAGCGACATTCAACAGTTTCACAGTCAATGTTAAAATCGAACAAATGGTAAACAGTATTCAAAAAACAGGAAGGTGGTTATATCTATGGTATAACCGCAAGGGTGACGTACGACTATCGTTGATTTAGAGATCATTTGTTTGAAGTTGAATCTAAATCCATTCTGAATGAATGAATAAATGAATATTTGGGGGACTTCGAAAACGAGAGCGTTACACGTTGGAGGCACAAGGTTTTATGCATCCAATATACGATACGAAAAACCTTGTTCTGAAGAATAATCTTCAGAAGCTTTCCTGCTAACTGCACTTAATTGACAAATCACAAAACCAAATGTATTACATGGATATTTTATGGATAGAAAACATTAAAATAAACTCTTTCACATGAATGTATTTTTAAATTCCTAGAGGAACTGGCAGATTATTTTCAGTAACGATTAGATATTTCCACATTTTCCTCGATACTGGAAGCCCACCAGTGGTTAATGCTAATTTGATAACCACCTGTTAATAGCACTTGATTGAAACATATTTGGTCACAGTGTTACATGGATAGAAAACATTCAAATAAACTCTTTCACGTGAATGTATTTTTAAAATCCTCAGAGGAACTAGCAGATTATTTTCCGGATCTTTCTCGATGCTGAATGGCATCCAAACGGAAAGAATTCCGCGCGTGTATATGTGTGTGTAGCGACTGCTTCGAGATCTTCCCGGGGAACCGTTTGTGGCATCACTCTCCTCCTGATGGATTCCCTTCTGGCCTAAGGTGCGCAAACAGGCTCTTGGTGATACCGTTCATCCGCGCTTTCATGATAAACGAAGAGCTTCACCACAACAGCGACAACATGCTCCAATCGCTGTTCAATAAGAACTGAGTGGATTTCCGAGCGGCGCTCGCTTATATACCGATTGGTGATTTCAATAGCCTGTTTTGAAAGCAATTTTAAAGCTATTGAAACAAGTTTTTGGATCGAAAAGTAACAAGTATAGAACGCGTAGACATTTTATCTTTCGAATGAAGTGTTTATCATACCATTTCGTTCAGTTGTTTAGGAGCTATTAACGCTCAAAATCTCGGTTTCCGGCGTAACGCTTTCGTTTTCGAAACTTTGATTTTACACCCCGGTATAGAAATGAAAGACGTAGTCCTACGTCAAAAATTGTGACTCAAAATCCAGATTATAATATGATGTTTGACAAAGTTGTTGGAAAATAAATGGACCATTTAGAAAAAAATACATTTTTAATGTGCTGTTAAAAAATCTTACACAAAAATATGGTTCTAAGAACGCAACAATTCCCGAAAGTCGGATCGGAAGCCTTATCAGTGAACTTTTAAAGGCACTAGCACCACATACTAGACGTAATCTAACATTGGGCTTCCGAAAGTGCGGTATCGTACCATGGAATCCCCACGAACTCATTCACCAGCTGCCATCTGACAGCGTAAAGCTCATACTCATTTGAACAATTTTTAAAGGAAAATCGTAACGACGTGATCGGCTTCCAGTAAAGGTTTCTCCTGGAAAAAAAGTGTTTCTCCTGATGACATTTTAAAACGTGATTCGAAACCCACATTGTTTGATGATTCATTCTTGTGCTCGCAGAACAACACATGCTCGAGATAAGCGCAGCTGTCATCCTTAGTGAAGAAAGTTTTACTACTGGCAAGCGAAACCAAATCACATACAAAATTTCAGAACGACATTTACTTTCTTGGTGACTAAATAAACGAAATAAACTCTATCTGTTAATCTCAACAACCTCGAAAAAAGTAGCACTGCTTCATTATGATCAAGATTAGGACAAATGCAATCGTAGTTGGCACGCGAGCCCAAATAAATTAATAACTTATAACTCATTAAATAACTTGGTATTCTCCAAATTTTTTTTTTGGCGCCCAACCTTAACATTTGCTTCACCATAGCGTCAGTTCAATGTATTGATGACAGAAAACAAACAATGTTAACTGCTTGGAAAAAGGCTGAATATTTGCCTCATTACCAATACCCTAGCGTAAATATTTCCCTCCCGCTATCTCCCCTCCTCGTTTCTATTTATCATTGCGACTGCATAATTTGCAACACCAAACAGTCAAACACGGGAGCAGATACAAATGGGGTTTCAGGGTAGCGATCTCCACTTTGCGCTCTTCTCAACAGAAGTCCTTTCTGTTAGTATTGCCAGTCTAGATTAGCTTAGCTGTCATCCTTTGTGGAGAGAGTTTTCCTACCATCATGCGAAATCAAATCACTGACAACATTCCAGAACATTTATTTTCTTGGTGAGCTGACGATAGCCTAACTTGATGATACCCCACGCAATTGTGTAGCTCAGAACCTTAATGCAATGGCGTCAGGTTGATGCAATGATTGCAATGCCAGAGAAATCAGCGAGTGAGTAATTTGGTCGCGTCCATAGCTCAATCCGAAACGAAGACATGTGATGACGCAAAACAAGGAGGAACAAGCGATATTCATTGCTTTGAATACAGAACGATACTGAAAGTTTGTCTTCTTTCCTTGTCGGTCTCTAACCATCAAAAAGGCCTGTGGAAAACTTTACTTTATCCGTAATATTACACCTCCACCCCCATTTCCTTGAGGAAGGCATTCAATCCCTCGCCCGCCAGCTCGCCCAGCAACGATGTTGTTCAGTCGATTTCCTCACGAAGAATGAAAGTTTGCCTCAGCGAGATACACCGTTTCTACTCTAGGCAAATATGCCCCTTCGTTCTTCTTCTTTTGCTTTGTTCACGGAGACTTTACATCTTACGATTCCTCATTAGTTGCTCGTCGACAAGTTGCTCGTTAATGACAGCTCTGTTCGGGAAAGCACACAAATGGACAAAACAAATGTATGAGGAAATGGGAATGCTTCCATTTTTTTCAGTTTAAACCATATTATGTATTATGCTTCGATATAACGTACAATTCGATACAACGTACAACTTTGAAAGTGAAATGTACGTTATATCGAAGTTTCCCTGTACAGACAATAGATTGTAATGTATAGCATATCAAACAAATCTCAAGGAATTTCCGATTCGTTTGGTATGTAAATCGTCAAAATCCGTTCGCGACAAAAATAGTTATTAACGTTAACTTTATTTCATAAAAACGTGACCGGTTTTCAGATTTGGCACCCTTAATGAAAGACGTAATTCTACGTCAAAAAGTGTCAAAAGAAGTCCCGCACGACGGCACGTAGAGACTTGAATCAATTTTGAATCAAGAATCAATAAAAAAAGACGATATAATCATGATTATATTCATGATTATATATCAATATTTATGGTCAATTCCAACGGAAATCCGCAATACACGAATTGAAATGAATGATTTCCGCAGTAAATGCTCTCATTGAACCGTGCGCACGATCTGCATCCGAAAATGCTTCAACTGCAAAACACCCAGAACGCTACATGATGTCATTTGGAGTGGAAATATAGACACCATAACTTATACTCAAATGTGACGCTAAAATCAGGGTCAGTTGCAGATGACGAAAAGCAAAACAAAGAAAAAAAAAGCGCAGCAGTTCGTAAATAAAAGGTGCAGTGACGCCATGCGCGGCGTTCAAGAATTTGCGACCATTACAAAGGTGCACCGTACTCACCTTGGAACCATATCGGTGCTCGGTTTTTATCCCAACCTCAATGTTGATACTGTTCTTTTTACAAGATTATTACTAGCAAGTACATCAGCACACACTCGCGATTAGAACTACTCGAGAACCAAGGATAATCGACAGATAATGCGTCGCGAACGGAGAGCTGGCACACCACTGCGCGCGGCTATTTTGCTCCTGCCAACGCAAAGCTGTACCAACGCATCGCAGCAGCAGCAGCAGCAGCAAACCAAAACAACCAGACGGAGGGACGTTTTTTTTCAGTCATAACCTAGTTTAACGTTGCAGGCAATCTCTGAGGAGCGCATTGGGTGTTGTGTGTGTGTATATAAACAAAACGGAAAATGTTAATCTCGTTCTTCACAAAATAAGCAAAGCAAAGAAAGAATAGTAACACACGGAGGTGAGGAAGACTACGAAAGGCAATAGTAATAACAATAAAAATAACATCAATCATCAGGCATTAATCTCAAAGCAGAGTGAGTTGAACGGAATAGTACCGACGACGATGCATTGCAACACAACACAACTACAAACCAATGTTCTGCACCGGTTAAAGGCAGAGGAAAATGAGTGAACGCATCGAAATACGGTGCGGCCGACCAATGGACTGCATGTTTTTGGGGCACTTTTCCGTACATTCTTAACTGTTGACTGCTGGTTGATGGTGGATCGAGAAGAGATGAAGGGGGAGGCAGAGCCGACATAGAATTGATACCTCCACTGAGCGCAGTGATTCGGGTCACGACGAATGACAAACGCGGAGTGTAGAGAGAGCAGCAATTTCAAGAATGGGCGCGTTCAGATGAAGAAGACAAACTCGAGAAAACACCAAGTACCGACGATTCGACCAAAGCTGTTCGCTGCTCTAAGAAGAAATGGAACCAGAGGCAAACTCTCACTCGCGTGGTCTCTGTCATGGTCTCGATATTTTTGACACTAATGGAACAACTGTGTGGTGCTTGGTGACAAGCGCGCACAGTCAGAGACAAGTCTCGAGAGCTCCGCGTTGGGATGAGGAGAAGGCTAATCGTTATCTCTGTTTTCATTGGATGTGTTCTGGGTGGGATCAATTACATGTCTGTTAACCGTTTTTATTTTTGAAACTAATCGGATTGATTATGTACTTAGAGAGAACGAAATTAGATTCAGTGTATCTTAGGTGTTTTTTTTTTTCGAACAAAAAGGCGTTTCTAGAACCGGTTGAGGAATGTGCGCAAGCACACGTGAGCACCTAAACAATGGTTCCATTTCATGCTATACTGGTTTCTGAATAGCTGGCCTTGTTTTGATGCAAAAGTAGTAAATAATATAAACGTATTCAGAGTGAAGGAAAACAAATTTATGCTCAATGTGTTACGTGTCCGCTTACTAAGCTAATGGACAATTCTCTGAAAAGGCTATCGAAACTTATAGTTCAAAGCATCTATAATAAAAAAGAAGAGAAAAAGTTTAAAGATTCATTAGTCACTGATAGGGCGAAGTCAGAGGTCAAATGATAAGCAAAACACTCGTTAAATTTTGTCCGATAAAACGTATACTAAACAAAACATCCCTTTTACAATGATCGTTTGGCAATTCTTCCGTTCACATATTTTGGTAGTCCTAGGCATCATACCAAATGCGAAAGGACGGTCATCAAATTTACTTGTAACGAAGAACGTAATCTATTACAATGCATGATTCTTAAAATTCTTCACTTAGACAAAATTCGAAAATGGTTTCTTTCAATCAATTATTTCATAATACAAACAAATGATTACTAATCCAATGTTAGTTCCACGTCAACCTTACGGTCATATGGTCGGAGTTCTGCCAAAACGAACCAAGCACCAACAACATTATTTTGAGATATTTCAATTGAAGTTTGGGCTCCCACTTATCGTTCACGTGTTACAAACAGGATTTCAAACATAATACTCCCTTCCATGCGGGGGATACACATCTTCGTCAATTTCTGATTCAGAACCTTTATAAAAATGAAAAAAAAAACTAAATTTGGTTGCCGCTAGACACGCAAAACTTCGTTCTCTTTGCAGCCAGAGCGAACCTAGTACATGCTAACTATTGACATAATATCATTACACAACACATCAGTATTTTGTAACGGTTCTGGACTAACTTCATGAATGGTACGAGGGTCACTATTTATTTTTCGGGAATTGGTAACACTGATGTCATGTGAGTCCATCTGACGGTTCCATCGTAAAGTTTGACATTTTTGACGATATACGTACTCAAAACATTTTGTCATACGGACGCTATTTGTTTATTTTATATTTAGTTGAAAGTTTGGTCTCGGCAAAAAAATGGAACTGAATCGTGAACATTTTCGTGCGATGATTTTTTACGACTTTCGACGTGGATTATCACAACAAGAGTGCGTCAATCAACTTAATTTGACTTTTGGTGATGAAGCTCCATCAAAAACCACTGTGTATCGCTGGTATAGTGAATTCAATCGTGGTCGTAGTTCGCTGTCCGACGAGTTTCGTGAAGGTCGTCCAAAATCGACTGTAGTGCCAGAAAACATCGATGCTGTGCACGAAATGATTAAGCAAGATCGTCATTTAACCTATTGTGAGATTGAAGCATCCCTAAGCATTAGTTCCACCAGCATATATGCGATTTAACATGAACACTTAGTTGTGCGAAAATTATGTTCACGTTGGATCCCACATAAATTGACAATCGCTCAAAAAAAGGCTCGTGTCGATTGGAATAAATGCTTTGAAAATTGGTTTAACCGCATGCAAAAGTGTATCGATCATCGTGGCGAGTTCAAAACAATAAAAATATATTCGCAGCTTAACTATTTGTTTTTGTTCCTATTCCCGAAATATAAATAGTGACCCTCGTATATGTATTGACTCACTTTTGCTGTAAAGATGTTGTATTTAGCCCCTACGATTTCGATAACACGAAGATTTCGAACACTATTGACTAAGACCATTTATTACTAGATGTTTGCATCGATCGATTAGAAACATTTCCACATGTCTATCACAACAAGGAAACTATTAAACGATTACAAAACGTCGGACATTATCTAAACGAAAATCTTACGTTCTGATTGGTCTGACTTGTGCTCCTGAAACTGTGCCGACTAAAACTAAAGTAGCAGCGAGCAGTAGCGTAGTGTGCGGGCGGCAAACCTGGCATTTGCCGGAGGCGCTGACCTTTTGGGGCGCCAAACTTCGCCGTTTCAACGTAGTATTACTTGCGTCATTTTTATTAGTACTTAGTTGAGATTTCTATGCCAAATAACACGCCTTGAATGCATTCTGAGTGGCAAGCTCTAGAATATGCGTGATCACAGTGCAAGTCGGAGGAAATTTCTTTGACGAAAAATTCCCCCAACCAGAACGGGAATCGAACCCGAACACCCGGCATGTTAGTTATGACGCTAACCACTCGGCCAAGGGAGCACCAAATCCAAGAATATTCGATTGAATTTTTTTCCGTATTATATTTTATCCTTCAATTGAGTTAAAAAATATCCATCATGAGTAGTTGCTTGTGTCCTCTGTTTGATTTTCGCAAAATTCAAACACCCAACATCACATTACACCAATATCCTTATAATTTTACGCTACGCATGCCTGGGCGCCCCTCCATTATTATTGCTTAAAGGCGGGTCCCTGTCTGGAAGGTCGAAAAATAATGAATTTTCGTAATTTTTGTCGGATGTCAGGAATAAAATGAAGTATTCGGATATTTTGGTTATTATTTACGATATGTATTATACATTTTTTGAGTGCACGAATAATGATTATTACGTTGTTGACAGCTGGATGCGTAAATGCCGTCTGAAAACCGGCACCTCGCTGGTTCTGAAGCAACGGAGTGTCGCAGAATGTATTCCAATGAATATTTTGAAACTACAATACCTAAAGGGGGTTTTAAAAATTCGAAAAAATTCCACAATTGCGGCCATTTTTGTTAATATCTTCAGGAAATATGAAAAAAAAGGGTTATGTAACGCTTTAGATAATCCATTTTAAGTTTTAGCCAAATTGGTCGAGTAGATCCTGGGATATCGATATCATCAGCTGAAAAAAAACATGGTTTCGAGAAAAACGCGTATAAGAAATTGTACAGCAATACTATATCCCTTGAGGTGACCTCATACTTTTGCCTGGAACTTTCCAACGAAATCAAATATCGAAAAATCCTTTTAGCATAACATTTCTGATGGCATAGGCATTCCAAAAATGCAAAAAACAAACTTCCAGACCGAAGTCCCCCCTAGTATTCTATATTTTATCAAGAACAATTGTATTCATCAGCAAACACTGTTCGCAAAAATACTGAAATTGGATGATGTGAGGAATTTGGCAGTCAATATAGTTAGTTAAACTAGTTAACGACACATGTAAAGCAGTTTGCAGAAAGGCAAATTCAGGACAAGAGAATTGTGAATCAAATACCGGAGAATTATTATTATACTCCGAGGTGCCAAGTTCTTTTTAAAAAAGAATTAATAGCAACTCCCAAGAAATCATATCCGCAATGAATGATTATAAATGGGTGCATGATCTCGTTTTTCATTGTGTCATCATAGCGAAGGAAAATTATTTAAATTTGAAACATCAAGAAAAAAAAACTGAAAAAACACTGAGAAGCACTATTTAGGAGACGAGATTTAAAGCAATTCGAAAATATTGCGACCAAATCAGCAGGTTAAAACACATGAATACGATCGTTATGAATATATTTTTTTGTTATTATTTCGTTCGACAGAAGATTTGAAGATATTTCAAAAATAGACCACATAATATAATTCATGTCATTTCCATTCGATGATGGAATCAACATAGAAGAAATATCAATGAAATTAAAAAGCTCTAATTGAAATTGAAATCTTCAATTTTAATAGCGATATGTTAAAATCAAGAAAGATGAAGCTTTTGACTTCAAAAGTATTTCAATTTCAAAAATATATTTACTGTGCTATTTGGAATTTACTCTGCCCAAGAAATGTTTATGGGAATGTGAATAATAGTAAAATATAAAAGAATATATTTCGGATTGCGCACCTTCTCCGCGCCGTTGGAGTAGCCTCAGTTTAAGGGGGTATTCCAGTGTAGAGGCACAAATTTCAGACGTTCAGACGAACTCCAAAAAAAAAATAAAACAAAAAATATTTTTAGTATCCATTATATCATTATTTGTTTATCTATCTTGCAACAATAAAACAAAAATAGAACGGAAGAAAAAAAATCGTAATCAGAATATTTACAAGATGATGAAGTTGCTCCATGGCGTACACGATTCCAGCCCTTCTGGTTATCTGTGAACACACAGAGGCTTCGTTCGACGCGAGGTCTGAGAAGTCTGAAAACTACTACACGGTTGAATATATCATTCAATATGATCTCTTGTTGTGGTGGCTGAGAGAAAACATACGACCGCAAAGAGTGAATCTTTTTAATTTTTTCTTTTGTTCTCAAATCCGAGGTTTAGGCTCGACAAAAAGATTCATCGCGTCGTCTTTCATACCGTCAGATGGAGAATGTTTGTGTATTGTTGAATTACGTGTACGCATTGTTGATGTTATGCATTGTCAAATGTGTTCAACCCATTTTATGCCAAGCGTTCGAACCATCAAACAGTAACTTTGATAATTTTTCATGGTTTTGGAAAGCAACCATACGGTAAGGTTTTGGCATTAAATGATAGCTTAGTCTATTAGCTACCACTTACCATCAATTTCATTTAAAGCAACGAAGTGTGGAAAGTACATAACCTCACATAACCTAACAAATAACAAATCCTCATATAATTCAAAAGTTTGTAAATTTTTCAACAGTATTACTTTGATTAAAAATCATATATTGTGAAGTAGGAAAAAAGCCTCCTACAGGAACAAAAATGCAGGTTTTGGTCCATGTTTTTGTTTGGCGATTTTCCGATTTTTTGTCATTTTCCGGAAAACGAAAGAACGGAAAAAAATAATTCATGCAAATTGGGGTTCCTGTAATGCCAATAATCAAAATTACACCAATTGTTAAAAAAATAATTTTTACAGCTTGGTCATTAATGGGTTAATGTTGTGGAACAAATATCTAACCGCCCGTAGACACAGAGAGCGTCAGTTGTGTGTTTAGAAGAAGAAGAACGATCAAGAAACATACTGAGCGCACTTCGTGTATTGGCAATAAAGACACAAACTTCGGCATATGGTCAGTTTGTGTATTGTGCTCGTGAGGACAAGACTGAATCACAAACCAACAATATTTTGCTGCCTCTAAAAAGCTTTTAAAGCGTTTTGCTAACGAGTTATTTATGAAATGTCGATACTTTCTAGAATAATATTCGAATTGATAAACAATTCAATATTCTAAGAAAACAAAACATAGACGAAAAACGAATTTGAATTAACAAAATTTGTTACGAATTCCGAACAAATACACACTATTTTATTTGTGTGAGTCATTTCATCTATGACCCGAAAAGTCTAGTATATCTGTAGTGAATTCTGAGCAACTTTGAGTAAATATAGTGAAGCTTCAAGAATTCACATGGAATGTCACGCAGAACCCCATGACGATACCTACTTTGCAATGTCTTGTTTCGACATATTGATGATATATGTCAGAAGCAACGAACTATTCGCTCGAGTCTCTCTTAATCTTTTCCATAACTTCAATTTTCAAGCTCATTCGCGAATTTGAAGTGGCCACATTCATCTTATGGTGTAAGCACTACAGTTGCATTCCGAGCGCTCGAATGATTCGCACAGTAGCAGAGTAATTAGTGACGCTTTGAACCGGAAAATGCTTTTGACGTAGGACTATGTCTTTCGGCAAGGGCACCAAGTCAGGAAACAGGTCAAGTTTTTATGAAATAACAAGTTGATCCGGCGAACTTCACCCCGTGTGATGATTTTTGATATGAACACATTTGAACCATCACATTTTCTTACTAAGAACGATCTTGGGTTGAATCCCAGAACTATCCATTAATTGATCTTTTTATTGGTCGTTATACAATATTCCCTTTCTATACATTTTCTAATCTTCTACCGAAACTCATCATTATAATACGAAATTATTGCCAGACATAATTTTCGCTCCAGATTCTTTAATCATTTGCAGAGAAAAAACATGCTTCTTCATTACATGGAATACAGATATAATTTCCATGTAATAATTTTCATTCATTTTTTTTCAAAATGTGTAATTCCACCTGTGAATCCATCACCATTTACGCTTCACGCCAACGTAACACGAAGATCAATTATATATTTTCTCAGAACCGCTTCAATATGGGTATCAAATGAAAGGGCTCGACTAGTAGAACACAATTTTTTTTTGTGAAAAATGTAAATCAAAGATGGCTACCGCTACAAAATGGCGGATTACATATTTTCTCAGAACCCCTTCAATATGTATATCAGATGAAAGGGATTCACATTAATAGAAAATTAAACCCTTCCCTGTTGACCGATTGATCTGAAATTTGGGAGACACCTTTAATTCTACTGTCATTATAAAACTACGTATTCCATGATCTTGAAAAATTCAATTTGGCCGTCGCTGAGAGATGACTTAATGACTGGACTTGGAGAACACAAAACATAATAAACAACATAAATTCAAAAAGGGTGGCCGCCACTTAATGGTTGACTATTTATTTTTTTGCAATCCCTCAATATCGGTATCGAATGAAATGATTTGACTAATAGAATACAGTACATCATGAAAATATTTTGAAGAAAATTAGGTACGAAATAAACGTTGGATTTTCATTATCCACAGTTAGTTGTTTCATCATATAAATCACGATTTTATTTTAGTCTCATCATTGCCCTAAATTGACGAAGGAACGAATGTGATAACTACTAACTGCTACTTGCTTCATTATTTTCTAGTTTTTAGTACATTAAACCGCTTAACTTAAAAAGTTTTTTTAATTATTTTATTTTCTAGTTTTTAGTAAATTATCTGTATTATCAGTATACTATTCTACATTAAAACCATTCAAAAAAATTTATTTTTATTTTTATTTCTTACCTAACTTTCTTCGGAATGTTTTGATGATGTACTGTATTCTATTTGTCAAATCATTTCATTTGATACCAATATTGAGGGGATTGCAAAAATATATAGTCGACTTTGTGGCGACGATCTTTTTGAATTTATGTTGTTTATTATGTTTCGTGTTCTCCATAATATAACTGTATAACGACCAATAATTTTAAACATTTTTTAACGACGGCCAAATTGAATTTTTCAAGATCATGGAATACGCAGTTTCATAATGACAGTAGAATTAAATGTATGTTCCAAATTTCAGATCAATCAGTCAACAGGAACGAGGTCAATTTTCTATTAATGTGGGACAGCTCTACAAACACTCAAACATACATACAAACAGGGCAAGCTGAATGGAACCATTAAAAAATAATTGTTTATTTGGGAACTGCGGTCATCTTGGATTTGGATTTTTTATGATCTACTGTGTTCTACCAGTTCTACTACTTTTATTTGATACCCATATTGATCTGAGAAAATATGTAATCCACCATTTTGTAGTGGCCGCCATCTTGGATTTGCATTTTACATAAATAATTGTATTCTACTAGTCAAGCCCTTTCATTTGATACCCATATTTTTTATTCAATATGGAATTATTATACAAATAATTCAAAATTTCCGAAAATCAAAAATAAAATACTCCGGATAATCGAGTCCGACCTGTACTTTCTACTATTGATTCATTTCATAAATTTCGATGCATCCTAAACTAACATCGGAAGTGATGAATAAGCAGATTGAATAAGATAAATTTCATGCCAACTCGTCTTAGGAATTGGCAGGAATCTAAGATTGCAGTGAAACTATTCAAATTTGTATTGAAAAGTATCACAAAAAATTAAAAAAAAAATTACACCGAAATTTTTTTTTTAAATTAAAAATCCATTTTTTTTAATCATGAAAAAATATATCAATAACCCATACAAAAACCAACAAGTCATATATGCATCGGAATATGAATACCAAACGATATCTACCGAAAGACTGAATGGTAGGACAACCAAGAAGGCCTTATAATATCGGAAAAAGGATCCACCGGAATTTTCAAATCAACTATTAATGTTAGTATATACCTGCTCGCTGTCTAGAGCGACACTAGAACACTGATATAGCTTCTATACTTCTGAACGGTTAATTGTGCTCCCCGCTATGTTGCTTGCTCGTTTTAGACGGAAAAACTGGGGAACACAGATTAGACCAATCAGAATGCGAGATTCAGCTACGATCTACGATCTACGATCGAGAAATGGTCGAGTTATAAGCGTTTGAAATCTTTCATCATATGTCTACTTTTAGGCGAAACTTTTCAAAATTTTAGTTTTTTCGAGGATTCTTGGAAAACTAAGGTTGTTTTAGATATAAAATAAGAATTTGAAACACGTTTTTCTTTTTTGAGTTATTTACTACTTTTTTCCAATTTTTCTACGATTCCTACGAACAAAATCATTCCATAAATATATGTTTTTGAAACTGCAACATCGTCGGGAAGGAATGCACAGTTTGCCTGAGCGATGGACGAAATGTGTAAAATCAAACAGGGATTACTTCGAATGAACATATATTGAGGTTCTCCTGAAAATTATGTGTTTTTCCATCGAATTTTAAATTTTTACTCGTACGCCTGGTACTTTCATTAAATAAAACATCTAAGTCAATACTTAGAAAGAGATACCACATCCACATGAGCTAAATAGGAACCTGCACAGGACAAACCTTATCTATGTCGGAATCCACTACGCATTGTGGATGTTTCTTCAAGTCATCCAGTCGTCAACTGGTTTGATCACGCCGTCTACGCTCGACACCCAACCCTGAACTATCCAATTGAAACTTACTGATTTAATCCCGCATTGAATCGTCAAAACTATTTGAAAGAAAACAAGCAAGTAACATGCATGCATAACTAGAATGGAAGAAATCCCTCAAATGTTGAGAGCCGGTACTCAATAGTTTGACAGCCCAAGTTATTGCTGCAGAAAAGGTAGAGTGGAAGTCTGCCAAAAGTACACAAGCAATCATCGGTAAATCCAGCTTAACCATGTGCTGCTGCTGTTGCCACTCAAGAAGTGAGTACACGCATGCTTTGTATACTTCAACTTTTGAAGGGCCCTCGTATTTGGTTGCCGCGTAAGCTTAAATTCATTGGGTTGAATGGTATTCGAGAAATCAACTTTTTTTTCACGAACAACGTGTAGTGACTGGTGGGAGTAAAACACGAGAGCAAAACAATAACATCGGAGAACTTTTTGACATGCAGGCTTGACTGGCGACTGGCGAACTCTGGGGTACTCTTCATCAGAGCGCAATTGCAATTCTGGGCGGGTTGCAATTGTTTTGTTGGTTTCCCCCTCGTTTGATTCGTTTTCCTCGTAGAAGAAAAAAAAACAAGGAAGAGGATTATCGTGATTCTGGTGTGTAACTTCGCGTGGAAGAAGGTAAACGTTGTGTCTACCCATTAAGTGGTCGTAAATGTAGCCTTTTGAGGGGCTTCGACTTGTCGAGAGCAAATTGTGTTGAAAAATACCAACCAGAACGAATAAATTTCACAATTTGTGGGATAAGCATCGGAAACACGATCGTGTCGAGCCAGCGAATTAAAGTGATTGTGTCACTCGTCGTATTCTCTAATATGTTTCAATGTTTGGACACAAAATTCAAGCGCGAGCGCGGAGGGAAATACACAGTAAAAGCTTTTCCTGCCGCAACATCTCTTCCCCAACCTGTCAAATAAATTCTAGTTCTCAAAGTCGATTTGAATAAAATGCAAATCTAGACAACAAAAGGAAAAAGTTTGCGAAAGCTCGGTGAGGGAAGGGCGGTCTTAAGGAAGCGATTTTATGCCATATTCCTCAGGAAAGTTTTCTGTTATCTTCACGTCTCCACCACATGGCGTTCTCCCCGTCGCTTTCCTTGTTTCGATATTCGAATGGGAAACAGGAAATACGTACGACTCTTCAAGCTGTGTGTCGGTCTGAATTTTGATGAATTTCCAACACAGCTCAAGGGTCTTTGTAGGTAGAGAGAGAGGTTCCTGGCGTTGCTTACCTATTACGATTTGAACGCCTTTCGGATGGACTGAAAGTGGGCACAGGTATGGAAGTTCATTCTGAAGGGAAAGATTTTTAGAATCAATTTGAATCAAATTTTCGTAAGAGCGATAAATACAGGAATGGATGTTTATTGCCATAGTAAGGTTAAGAAATTGAAAAAAAAGGATTTTGAAAACGGATCTTCGGTTGTTAGTAGCAACAACCGTTTAGGCAAGCTAAAAATTCTACAAGACCAAGAAAACATTGAAGCCAATACATCAATACACAATAACATTGAAAGATTTCGAAATGACAATCCGTTTTGAATAGACTCGAAGAAAAAAATCCTATAGATATAATCACACAATTAATCTTTGAACCCTCGTTCTGCTGAAACAGCCACAAACTTCAACTCTCATTCGGAGGATCATTCTACAAATCTCCGATGGGAATTCAATGACTCAGGTCGAAGAAATTTGATGATTCGGGAAACCTCCACACAATGTATATGTGCTTGAACTCCGATAATGAAACTCGCATTCCTCACACTGATGATGATGATGATGATGATGATGATGTTACGACGGAGAGGTCCGATATGTGGAGCCTCGAGAGAAACCGTTGACATAGCACGTGAGAGAACAAAACTCGAAGCAAAAGATGCTCGATTCTATTCAACTTTTCTTCTTCTACTTCTACTACTCAAAAGCCATCGCCATTCCGTGGCTGGATGTATTGACGACGTTCCACCATATATCGCATTCCTAACGCATTCTCCAACTTGTACCGGTGCCATGAGAATTTCTCATACCTTCCCTACCCTCGGTGATGATGATGGCTGATATGTTGTGAGTGGTGCTTACCTGGAAAGAGATTTGAGAGAGTGAAACAACAAAAGATTAGATTCGGTTTGGGATTGGGAAAAAAAGTTTACGTTCAGATCATCGTGTACAAAAAAAGTGGTTACCGCACATGAAAGAAACCATAAACATTGATAACGTCAGCCGCTTCAAAAAAGTTGTAAATTACATAATTTAATCAAATAAAGCTTGCAACAGGAAAAGGCAAACTCTGGATTCACTCATTGTGTTCATGCTTGTATGTGTGCGAGTGCGCTGAAGGAAAGAATTTAGAACTTCCGGTCTGTTTTGGTTGCCGCGACCCGTAAAATATACCACTCACTTTCGCTTCTCTTTCGAAGTTTGAATCCGAGCCGAAGCCCATAAAATTCAAATCATTTCTGTTTCTCTTCCCCATGTGAATGGGTATGTTTATTTCTTTTTTTTTTACTTCTTGTTCGCCAGCATGATTCGGGCATTTCATTCCCTTTCCCGGTTCGCACCAACAGTGCTAACGTTTTTTTTTTCTTGAGCGTAATTAAAAATTATTCAATAATAAACATTTTCTCGGCTTTTGCTGCTACATCTATTCGCAATGATTATGTTTGATTTGAAGAGAGAAGCCCTTTTGGTGATGTATATTTTTTGTATCCGAGCGAGTGTGGTTATCGCAGAGGTGGTCATTCTATGAATCGAGCTGACATAACGGCGAATTAATCCAGATTTTTTTCGTGAAAAAACTTTACATGATAAATTCAAATTGGCAGTGCTTCGGCTTTTAAGGGCATTGTTATCGCATGCTTTCCAACAACAAAAAAACAAGTGATCTTTTTTGAAAAGCCTCCAAGACATTTTTAAAAGCTTTGTTGGCGACAATCTCAACGGCCATCTTTTTGAGTTTTTGTCAGATTATGTGGCATCCAACCAGCTTTCGTCAGCAAGTCAACGGCAATTACGATTAAATTTGTTATACCAACTGCATATACAAGTCATACAGTATGACTTAAGTGTGCATTTCGGCTAAACTTCATGGTAAATTAATGAATTTTACACAGCAACATAAAGTCAGGAATTAGTTTCAAATTGAACCTACAATTGAAAAAAATCTAAAAAATTTAGATTTTCTCTAAAAATTTTAGAGAAATTAAAAAAAAAATTAAAAAAAACGCCGGATCTGCCGGAAAATAGAGAAAAATTCAATAATAATTCAATAATTTAAAAAAATTATGAAAATCAATAATTCAGAAAAATACAGAAAATCACAATAAATGCTGAAAAAAAAATAATTAAAAATCGTAAAGGTCAAGAAACATTTGAAAAAAAATTTGAAAAAAAAAATAGAAAATCAGGTAAATTTTGGAAGAAAAATCCAAGGAAATCGAAAAAAAAACAATAAAATTAAGAAATTTCAAAAAATTCAGAAAAAGTCACAAAGTTAGGAAAATTCTGGAGAAAGTGGAGAACATACAGAAAAAGACAAAAAATAGAAACAGGGAAAAATGAGGAAAAAAGTTTTTTTCTAATTCCAGCAACAGCAAAATAAAAGCAAAAAAAAATTAAAAAGTTTGAAAAATTTTAAAAATAAAGAAAAACAGAAAAATTAATAAAATAAAATTTGAAAATTAAAAAAAATATATTCAGGGGATTCAGAAAATTCAGAAGATCTTGAAAATTCTCAATTCAAAAATTCAAAAATCGAAGAATCAATAAACCAAAAAAATTAAAAATTAGAAGAGTACATAAAATATAGAAAGAAAAAGAAAAACAATTAGAAAAAAATTAGAAAAATTTGAAAATTCAAAACAACACAACTCCGGAAATTCAAAAGAATTCAAAAAAAATCAAAAGATACTTAAAATTCGGACGAAAATTTAAAAAAGAGCCAAAAAAATCAGAAAAAATCAGAAAAAAAATCAGAAAAATTCAAATAATCAGAAAATTAAAAAAAAACAAAAAAATCATAGAACATAGAAATGTAAAAAAAATAAGAAAAAAAATCGAAAAAAATAAAATTTAAACGATGTCATACATTTTATTCTATGACCAAAATTTTGTGAATCTTGTAATTTTTGAAATTTTGTTTATCACAAAAGATTACTCGAAACCTCTAGGATCTGAAAAAAAAATTACGATAGAATGAAATGTAGGAATTTATTAAAATTTTCATTATAGAACATCAAACAAATTACAAGAAATTATACTGAGAAAGCTTATTTTATAAATGAAAAATAATTTTCGAAAAACTGTTTTCTTTTTAAATTCTGAGAAATTATAGAACTAGTCCATACAATAACCTCTGATTCATCCATACATCGTAAGATGATAATGCTGCCCTATATGTAAATTTTGAAAGCGAAACATAAAAAGGTTGTTAGTAAAATTCTTTGCTCGATGAAGCGCTCGTCTTCCAATGTATGGAAGATTTACTGGCTATTGTATAAGCTATTCTTATATTCTCTTCGAAATTTAGAGAAAAGCTTTTACCCTTTTAAAATATCGTGTTTTTTTTTAGTAACTTCAATTGCAAATGTAAAGGTAAAGTTGCTCTAAGAGAGGAAAGAAGAAAAATATAAAAGAGAGCAAGACAAATAGAGAAAAATAGAGAGAGGGAGAAAAGAGAAACAGAGAAGTGAAAGAGAGAAAAGAGAGAAAAAGAAGATAAATAGAAGAAAAGAGAAGAAAAAGAGAAAAAAAAAGAAAAAAAGAGGAGAGAGAGAGAAGAGAGAGAGAAGAGGTAGAAGATAGAGAAGAGAGAGAGAGATAGAGAAAAATAGAAAGAGGGATATAGAGAGAGAGAGGAGAGTGAGAAGAGAGAGATAGAGAGAGAGGAGAGAGAGATAGAGAGAGAGGAGAGAGAGAGAAGAGAGAGATAGAGAGAGAGAGGAGAGAGAGAGGAGAGAGAGAGAGATAGAGAGAGAAGAGAGAGCTAGAGAGAGAGGAGAGAGAGATAGAGAGAGAAGAGAGAGATAGAGAGAGAGAGAGAAGAGAGAAGAGAGATGGAGAAGAGAGAGATAGAGAGAGGAGAGAGAAGAGAGAGAGGAGAGAGAAGAGAGAGATAGAGAGAGAGGAGAGAGAAGAGAGAGATAGAGAGGATAGAGAAGAGAGAGATAGAGAGGAGAAAGAGGATACTGCCACGGAGAAGAGCAAAAATGTCTGCCTGGCAACGCCTGATCGTGGCCTGGATGGAGAAACACTGCGAACGTTTCGAAGGAGCGAGCATCAAGGATGAAACCATGATCAAAATGGTGCATACCCCACGAGAGTAGCTGTGACGGAGTGCGCGTCATGTTGGAGGGCACTACCTAATCGGCGCTCCGCTGGGAGAGAAATCCTGCGAGGGTGACTGTGACGGGGCGCGCGTCAAGTTGGAGGGCGCTTCCTAATCGGTGCACGTCTCGACAGGTAACCGGATACTGCCGTGGAGAACAGCAAAAATGCCTGCCTGGCAACGCCTGATCGTGGCCTGGATGGAGAAACACCGCGAAGGATGAAGCCGTGATCAAAATGGTGTATACCCCACGAGAGTAGCTGTGACGGAGTGCGCGTCATGTAGGAGGGCACTACCTAATCGGCACTCCGCTGGGAAGAGAAATCCTGCGAGGGTGATTGTGACGGGGCGCGCGTCAAGTTGGAGGGCGCTTCCTAATCGGTGCACGTCTCGACAGGTGAGAAATCCCGCGAGGGTGACTGTGACGGGTTGCGCGTCAAGTTGGAGGGCAATTCCTAATCGGTACACGTCTCGACGGGTAAATGGATGCCTGCGAAGAGGACATAAGCGCAGTGGAATGAAAAGCGAATAGAGAGAAAAAATGTCGAGAAAAAGGGAAGGACAACGCTAGTCAGCGTTGAAAACTCGAAGAGTGCATGAGCACAGCCGCCCCCTGAAGTAGTCGCTTAGATGTGGTCCCAGGGGGAATAAGGCAACGAGTAGAGGGCTTGGTTTTTGTGGGTGCGATCCCCACTCGACGTCTGGGTTAACCCTTCCCAGATAAGGCTGGTAGAGCGTTCCTCACCTCTATAAAAAAAAAAAAAAGAGGAGAAAGAGGAGAAAGAGGAGAGAGAAGAGAGATAGAGAAAGATAGAGAGAGAAGCGAGAGAGAGAGAGAGAGAGAGAAGCGAGAGAGAGAGAGAGAAGGAGAGAGAAAAAAAGCGAGAGAGAGAGAGAACGAGAAAGGAAGAGCGAGAGAGAGAGAGAACGAGAAAGGAAGAGCGAGAGAGAGCAGAATAAATGAAAAGAGATGAAATAGAGAGAAGAGAGATGAAATAAAGAGGAGAAAGAGAGAGAGAAGAAATAGAGAGAACAAAGAGATAGGATGATGCAAGGGGAAAGAGAGATGAGCGATTTCACCTCAGAGTGGCGGCTCATACAGCGCCTAATATTGACGGACATCGAACCGAATCAAATCCATTTGCGAGTATCGCTAAAAATGTCGATGGGTAACCGACGGCATTGTAACCGATCACGACTGATGAGCATCCAGCGGCTGCAGTTCTCTCAATCTGCTGCTAACTACGCGCAACAATTACAAAAGACCTCCTCTCTATGACTAGGTGACTAGGTGAGGTTTTACTGGACGATGGGTGGAAGAGAATCTACAACACAGTGCGCAGTTCGGCGAAGACTGCACTAGGTAGTTTAGTGCTGAACACTAGAAATGACTGGTTCAATGAAGTTTGCCAGCAGTTGTTTAACGAGAAGAAGGCAGCATGGATGGAAGTGGTGCACTACCGTACACGATCGAAGGAGGAGCACTATAAAGATATTGTGAAATCGCCAGATCTCGACTCTCCAAACAAAAAGAGGGCAGCAGGAGAATCGAGACTTCGAAAATATGGAAAAGTTGTTCCGTTTGAACAAGACGCGGGAGTTCTATGAGGTTCTACACGAGAAGGCTTCGTACGCGTACCGATTTATGAGGAAGGATTTGAACGGTAATCTTTCAACAAACGGAAACGAATCGGTCGACAAGTAGATGCAGTATTACGACAAACACCTCAACGCCTCAATGCAGCAGACAATCAACACAGTCTCAGAACCTGAATTGCGAGAGATTCCAGAGGAAGCAAACAACCTGTTGTCATGCGAGCTTTTGAAGTATGGACGAGAGAAGCTGGTGATGGGTTAACTCCAAGATCTTGCATGAGGAGGGAATACTACAAGATTGGATTCGTGGTAATGTGTGCTCGATCACATTTATTAACTCCTTCTCGTATTAATCAACCAATTCCCGTATTATTTAATACGTTACACATCAAGTGATTTCACTACTCTGATGAGCGTTCTAGCGCCCTCTGTTATGCAGGTACACCACGAGTGAGACTTTGCATGAGATTGTACGGGAAAGCGTTAACGCCGCCTAAAAGGTACTCTCCTAGATCCTTTTCCGCCGTCTATCACTTTTGTCTAAAGGGCACAACACCTAGCGGGATTCATTGGGATTTACACTCTGTAAAAAATGGGTAGGAACTAGTACTTCCAGGTATCACATATTTTTGGACTTCATGGCAGCGTACAATACAGTGGATCGAGAACAGCTGTGACCATCAATGCATTAGTCTTCTTCTTCTTCTGGGTGGAGGCGATCTGGCGTAGTGGTAACATACATGCCTCTCACGCTGAAGGTCACGAGTTCAATTCTCACTCCCGACATTCTTCCAAAAATGGAAGTAAAAGGTGACGAACCAGCCAAATGAGTTGAAAATCACTGTAATACAGATAAAAAAAAATTCTTCTTCTTCTTCTTCAATGGCACTAACGTTCCTAGAAGAACTTCGCCGTCTCAACGTAGTATTACTTGCGTCATTTTTTATTAGTACTTAGTTGAGATTTCTATGCCAAATAACACGCCTTGAATGCATTCTGAGTGGCAAGCTCTAGAATACGCGTGATCACAGTGCAAGTCGGAGGAAATTTCTTTGACGAAAAATTCCCCCGACCAGAACGGGAATCGAACCCGAACACCCGGCATGTTAGTTATGACGCTACCCACTCGGCCACGGGAGCACCAATGCATTAGTATTGTTTTCTAATAAATTAGCTCGACATGTCAGAGATGGTGAAATTATTGCGTTTTATGCGAGTTTCAGGGATTCTCTTGGATTCCTTCGCCTCGCGCAGAGGATTACACCAAGGGGGCGGTTTATTATGTTCGCTGTTCAACATCGCCCGAAGAGCGAATTTCGAGACGAGAGACATGATTTTTACAGCGAAGTTCAGCTACTTGTCTTCGCCGACATCAACTGATCGAACGACTTGGCAAACACAGGTACATGAGAGAAAGAGGCTCCAAAGACGAAAACCTACGACTCCCCCTTCTTTTATTGTAGACGCTGATAATTTCGGCGATCTTCTATGGGCATGCAACGTGGATAATGCTGGTGGATGACCAGTGAGTACGCGGTGTTTTCGAATGGAAGGTGTTTAGACATT
The DNA here is from genome assembly GCF_029784135.1 of Toxorhynchites rutilus septentrionalis. Classification (NCBI taxonomy): domain Eukaryota; kingdom Metazoa; phylum Arthropoda; class Insecta; order Diptera; family Culicidae; genus Toxorhynchites; species Toxorhynchites rutilus. The sequence goes on from NC_073745.1 coordinate 140,226,818, forward strand.
GGATACTTGCTCCTTGAAAATGGTCCTTCTCATCCCATATGGCACCCTACGGAGAGAAACACAGTGCACTATATGGCTCGATCAGGTTGGGGGAGACCTGCGGATAGTACGGGCCTAAGCATTTGGAGGAATATAGCCAACGACTTGAATTCCTCCCTTGCTCTCAGACTGAACGCCAGCATGGGATTGTACCCAAAAAATAGTCCAAACGATGCCAAGCGAGGATCGAACCAAGGCCGGCTGGAATGCAAAGCTGTTTTGCATAACTACGCTCTACACATAGCCACCGGTGTTGTTGTATAAATGCGTGATAATATTACACCACATTATACAATGAAGTTAGAAAGGTTTATCTAAGATTTCTAAAGAGGAGAGCATAAACGTGAACCTATATCCTATATCCGTGTATGTGGCAAAGTATGCGCAAAGGTTTAATGCGTGCTTATTTGCAATGGGTCTCCTGTTTCGCTCGCTCATATTGCTCTTATATTCTATACAAATGGTGTACCAGTATGGAAGAGAAGCTCATTTTCTGTTATTTTTAAGCTCATTTAATGTTATAAATCAGGATGTCAAAACATGTGCTAAAATTAAAGTTGGGGTGTACGAGTATACTCTCCAGATTTGGACCCGGCTGTTTTTTTTTGTTTTTTAAAACTCAAACTACCACTACTCGTTTTAAATGATGGTGAGGATGTGATAGAGAATTGATGTTGAGAACTGATTCCAGTAAATGTTATGACGTTGATAATGTATCATTCGTTGATATGGATAACTTGGAATACGACACAATAAATTTGAATGAAACTCAAACATGTGGTGCTTTATTGACCAATTATCAGTTTAATTTTGAGAGAATATATTTCCAGAGCTTTGAAGGGACTTTTGCTCATCTACTGTATTACTTGCTCGATATAAATCCTATAATTCTCGCACCGTATGACTGTCAGCGGGAGTAGCCAACGACATCGGTGGCAGCAGCAGAATAACTTTGCATTGGTAATAAAATCTCCGAAGACGATGATGACGATGAACGGATCGTCTCTCTCACCTCTCTCGAGCATAAGGAGAAAGAGAGAGCGAAAAGGCCGAGCAAAACACCATCGGAGCCTACACTGGTGGCAGGAAAGTGTATCTCTTTTGGTAAAGCTGGGTTCACAGCAGTCCTCCGCCTTTTAGTTGCCTGTGCTTTTTCCCCCTCCATTGACCGGATAGCTTGGAACAGAGAGGAAGGAAACCGGAGGCTCCAGAGACGACACATCGTTGTAATTTATTTAGGAAGTTTAACAGTTTTCCCCCTTTTTTTTGTTGCTCTTGCTGTTTTTGTCTCCTTTCCCCTCCTTCGGAGTGATGCTGAGGCACGATGCGATGCGGGAGTAGTTTATTTCTAGCAGTTTTTGTCAGTGTGTGCGAAGGCGGCGATGAATGAGGCAGAACACGAGGTTCCATAAAACAAACTGCATATTTAAGTGAGCAGGAGGGATAATAAAAATTTGTAAGCGATTCTTTCGCTGGAATTGATAATGAGTTCTCGGACCTCGGTCGTTGTGCAGGGCGGCTTAATAGACTTAGTGCCTTCGGTGTAGAAGATAGTTGTTATTAAGCTTCAGTGATTTAAATGGATTGAATGCATAATTTACAGCTCACAGTTGAAGGAATGTTCGTTAAGACCCCCGTACATAAAATGATGCGTCTTTTGACTTACCAGAACCGGAATCCGTTTGTACCCCTGTTCCATCGGAGCTCTTTGCAAAAGTTCTAATGTTGATTAATGCCGCTTCCCTGGTAATTTTTGTTTTTCTCCTATTTCACAGAAGAGTGGCGGAAGGTGCTACTGACGGCAAACAAAATCAATTAAAAGTTTTCCGTGGCGCACCGTCGCTCATGCCGTGACGCACAGCTCTCTCTCTGTCACATTGAAATCCTGACGGGCATAATTACCGCACATTTGAAACCTTAATCCGCTTCAATTGAATTTTCACGATTTCCCAGGCTACGGAGAAATCAGGGTGGCACTTAATTGTGGGTGTTTCCTCTCTAATTACGTACTCGAGCTTTGTTGTAATACTTGTGTTTGTTCGATTAGGTGAGTCCGGGTATGCGTCTCGAAGAATCAGTGATTACAGTTTAGTTGTCTGAATGAAATATTTACTTACGTCACTGATATTTGGATAATATTTGATGCTAGTCGTTCGGTAATCGAAAGCATCCAAAGTTATAATTGATGAAGCCATGGAAGTTCAATTTCGTTTTAATGGCTGATACAATATACCATCGCAGTCATGTAACTAAACAACTTGTTCTTTACAGAATGAGATGAAGAAGCAAATCACATGGTCTCTCCTATCCAAAATGAATGGATATCATCTTTCGACTATTTGGTTATGGCTACTGAATGTGATATTTGATCACTAAAAACGTCGTGACATGTTTCTGAAGATGTCTTTTGATTATAATTATGCGACACTTTCGATGTAATGAAATGTAGAAATCAGTATTATTAAATTTACCGTGGGGAACCATGCATTTCTTTGATTATCGAAAAGTTGTGATCAATGATGGAATTTATCCTAATCTGGCATTCTCTAGGATCTGCGTTCGGGATCCGAATCTAGAACCTCAAATCGGAAACTGAATTTGCAATTGCACTCAAAATTCCAAACCCAAGTTTGGTATCGGGATTTTTAATTTGAATCTATAATCCAAATTTTGTATGTAGAACCAAAATCTGCATTCTAAATATGAAATCTGAATTTGTAATCTAAACATGTGATATAAATCGGAAACTTTGAGTATGAATTCAAAATATGAATTTGCATCTTCATTTCGAATCTAGTATCTTGAGCCGGAATCTGGAATCTTGTAAATGCTTCTGGAATCCGAATCTTGGATCTTGAATCAAATCTTGAATTTATAGTTGCAATTTGAAGCTGGATTCTGTATCCGAATTTGGTATTTGCATTCTGAATCCGGAGTCTCGATTTTAAATTAAAAATTGTATTCTAAAATTGAATCTTGAATCTGAACCAGGAATCCGAATTTAGAATCTGAATTTGAATATGAATTTGAATCCACATCTGAAACTGAAATCCGAGTAATTGGATTCCATGAATCAACAATCTTATTCTGGAGTCTGGAACTGCATTCTAAATCCGAGTTTGGTACCTGTACTCTGAATGAGAATTCCGAATCTTAATCTGTAATCTGAATTTTTAATCTAAATCTGAAACCAGAACATGGAATATCAATTAGAAATCTGAATTCAAATCCGAATCTGATTTTGTAATCGCAATCTGGAATCGGAATAGGAAGTTCTGAATCCAGAATCTGTGTTTGGAATATCAATTTTGGAATCTCGAACTTGAGTTTGAATCGGAAATTCGTATCTTGTATTCGAATCTGAAAACTGAAATATTAATCTCCAATCGAAACCTGGAATATAGAATCTGATATCTTGAACTCCAATTGAATTAGTATTCGCGATCTAAATTCTGAATCTGGAATCAAATTCTGGAACTTGGAAACAGAATTCGAGTTCTGAATCTGTATTTGTATTTGGATTCTGAATCCGGAATCTGAAATTAAGATGTTCATTCGGAAGCTGGAATATAAATCTGGAATTGGAATTCGGAGTTGAACTGGGATTCGAATTTGATATGCTGAATTTGAAACGGGGACCTGAATACAGTATCCGAATTCGAAATCTGAATTTGAATATGGAATCCACATTTATTATCTAGAATCGCAACGAGAATGATCTGCGACTGAAAACCAAATCTGGAATACTGAATCTGAATCAATAATCTTAACCTGGAATATGAATCTATATTCTGAATCCAAGTTTGGTACTCGTATTTAAATTTTTCGAATATTCTATTCTCAATCTAAATCTGTAATCTGAATCTGGATCTGTAATTTAAATCTGAAATTTGGTTTGAACTATGGATCTGTAATCTGGATCTAGAATCTTTATGTGGAAATCTGATCTGGATTCCGAATCTGGATTCTTAATCAAGCATCTGAATCTATTTTTTTTTCGTTTTAAAGTCCAATCTGGAGTCAGAATCCAGATTCCGAAATTTGTAATCGGAATCTTGATTTAAATTCTGGTTTCTGAGTCTATGATCGAATTTGAATCTGGAATTTGTTATTGCATTTCTGATTCTGAATATGGATATGCATGCAATCTGAAACTGAAATCTATATATGTCTGTTATTTGGAAACGTATCTAAAATCTGATTTTTGAATCGGGTATCCGAATCAGTTGTCTTGAATCCGATTCTGAATTTGTAGTCGCAATCAGGATTCTGAATTCGAATGTAGTATCTTAATGCTTAGTCCAGAATCTGAAACTGTAATCTAAAATTAGAATTCGAATCTGGAATTTGAATCTAGAACCCGAATTTGGTATCTCAAATGTGAATTTGAAATCTAATTCTGGAATCTAATTTTGAAATTTGAATTTGGAATTTATATCTGAGAATTTAAACGGAAATCCAAATCTGGGGTTTTCAATCAGATTCAACAATCTCAATCTAAAGCCTAAATGTTTGATTACGGAACCAATTTGATACTCGTATTCTTAATCAGGGATGTGAATTTAAAACTTGAATAATTTGAATATGAAATCCACACATGGATTCTGAATCTGTAATCTAAATCTGAACCCTGAATCTGAATATAGAATCCTAACCGTAAATCTGAATTTAGTATCTGAATCTGGCTTTGAATACGGAAAAATTTGGACTCTCTGCGCCTAATTTCCGAATCAGAATTTGTAAACAAAATATATATTTTGGACAGAATAAATTCGAAATCGCATTCTAAATCCGGAATGTGAATTTTGAAATCTGAAATTCTCATCTGGTATCTTGTATCTGAATCTGATACTGGAATCTAAATGCGAAATATAGAATCAGAATCAGCAATTTTAGTCTGGAATCTGAATCTAGCTTCTGGATCAAAATTTGACTTGAACCCTGAACTCCGCCTGCCAATGACCGATCTCTATAGTAGCATGTCCGAAAAAGAACTCGAAACTATTGAGAACCAGAACAGAAGGTCCAAGGAGGATGGCTGTAATAGCTGTTATCCATGGTTATTAGGCAAAGGAAAAAAATGGGGAAATCCCTAAACCAGGAATTCCCTCAGTGACCTTCTCAGGTTGAAAAATATATCGTCCATTCGGAAATATTAAACGGGTTTCTCGGTGACCTTTGCAGGTTACTAAAAATCATCGGTCGCCACGATTGAAAAAAATTGATAAGCAATACGTGATGAATAAAAATATATAGTTCGAAAGTTTTTGAAGAAGTTTTCTCAGTAACCTTTTCAGGTCAAGAAAAAGACCTATGTACTACGCACGATGAATAACGAAATGTATGACCGGTCCGATTAGAATGGATATTATTTCCGGAATATTGTTTCGCCCAATAGTTCAGTGTTCGCATTTTCATAATCCCATCACTCATTACCGTGAATCCTTATTTTTCTTACCCATTTCCACTAACAATTCTTCCATCCATGATAATCGCAACACTTTGACCCTTTTGGCTGCGAATATCATACTAATATTCCTTCCCTTCCCCTGGTGACTATATGTACTTGACTGGCGGCGTTATTGATTAATTAAAGCTAGAATCTTCGAAACTTGCACAATGAGAATGATTTGCTACTCCAAAGCCTCATTCAGTCTATTCTTTGTGCAATTTCGCTGGTTCAGGTCCATCCAAGTTCAAGCTCACAATTTGGTACTTGAATTCTGAATATGAGCTTGACATTGGAGGTTAGTAGACATTTGATTATTGAATCTAAATTTGAATCTTAATGTGAATCAACTAAAATATGAACTTGTAATTGGAATTCGGGATCAACGATGGTGTAAACTTAGCGAGTCCGATTGCGTAATGTCATTGTCTGTATTTGTTTTGTTTCAAACAAGTCGTATTTCACCGTGTATTTCTGACAACAAATGTGTTACTTGTTTTTGAACCGATAATAAAATATAACCTTGGGAGAAATTGGAGGCATGATGAGTAGACAGCAATGCAAGCATTTTACATTTTTTGAAAACGTTTTTCATTCATCTTTCACATAAACTGTTTGGTTGAACATATTAATTGAACATTCCATCGGATCCAGAGGTCTGCATAATAAATTTAAGCTCTAAAACTCGTAAAACTAATATCCAAAATTTTAAAATCCTAAAAAAATATATATAAAAATCTAACGACAAAAAATGTAATATGCATAAATCTAATAATCAAAATCAATGAAATTCAAAACCTGGTTTCTGAATCTGGAATCTTAATTTGAAACTGCAGTCTGGATCCGGAATCCGGATTCCATTACATAATTCGGAATCTGTAACCTGAAACTGGAATTAGTATCTGTAATCTGAATCTGGTTTTAGAATATGGATTCTGGATGTCGATTCTTCAATCGGAATTTGTTATTTGAATGTGGATTCCGAATCCGAATTCTAGATTAGGAATCTATATTTGCAATCTGAATCTGGAATATAAATCTAGAATCCGAATTAGGTATCTTGGATCTTGGATCTGGGATCTGAGACAGGAATCCGTATCTGGAATTACGAACCTAAATCAGCAATCTCATTTTGCAGTCTGAACCAGGATTCTGAACCCGAGCTTGATATTTGTATTTTGTGTTTGGAATTTAAATTTGAATATAATTTATAATTTGAATATAAATCGGGATTCTGAAAACTAAATCTGGGGATTGAAATTATTATCTTGAACCCGAATCATGAATCATGAATCCGAAATTGAGATTGGAAACGCAATCTGAAATCTGAATCTTTATTATGAATCCGAATTCAGTGTATAGATTCCGAATCCGGTATCTGAATTCGAGCTCTAAATCTAAATCTTGGAATCTGGATTTTTTTAGCTTAGTTCTTAACTTGGAATTGAATCCTAAACTGAAAACTGATACCCGCATTCAGTATCCGAATCTTGAAACTGAATCATAACCGCAATCTGAAATCAGAATCTGAATCAGAATATCCGAATTCCGTATCTATATGTTGAAATTTTGGTATCTTAGATCTGAAATCTAGGACCTAAAACTGGAGTTCGAATCTGGAATAATGAAATAATTAATCTGAATCAGCAATCTCAATCTGCAGTCTAAATCCGGATTTTGGACCCGAGTTTTGATTTTTTTTTCTACATTTATAATTTCAATCTGTACTCTGAATACTAATTTGGTATAATTTGGTATCTGAATCCTCAATTCCGAATCCGAAATTGTCATTTCAACCTTGAATCCGAATTTGGAATTTGAATCTCGGATTCCATTTTGGTATACTGGTATCTGAAGTCTAAATCTGGAACCGACATTTGTCATTTTTATTTCAAACTAGCTGACCCGGAGAACTTCATCTCGCCCAAAATTTATTTTTTGTTATCAATACCTTCAAGCATCCACGTTTTCTTGCTTAGCGAACGTTTATGGGTTCAACAGAAGAGCTGTTCATTGATTGATCTTCATCTTCTAAACGACCCTTTAAAAATATCTTTTAATATAAAATTCCTAGTACTTCTTCCAAAACTCATCATTATAATATCAGATAATTTTCAGACACAATTCTCGTTCAAGATTTTTCAGCCACTTGCAAATAACATGTTTCTTCGTTACATTGAATGAATCAGTTGCTGATTGTCTAGTTGCAATCTGAATTCTGAATCCGAATATGGAATTTGAATCTCGGATCCAAATTTGGTATCTTGGTATTTGAAATTTAAAAAATGCAATCGCTTGCATCACAACAGTGTCTTGATACATCAGTATATTTTTCGAATAGTTATGCTGCCGTTCTACGCATAATTGTCCCATGTTACTTTTTGACGATTTTCACTTTTTTTCATAAAACGATGTTTTTATGCTCAATCTCCCGGAAAAACATATAAGTTATTGTTTGTTCCCAGCTTTTGAAAAAAAAAACCAAGCTCAATTGTTCCATGTTGATATTTTAGGCATAATTGTCCCTCCATGTATTTTTTGTAGATCCATAATAAATAAATCGGTTCAAGTACAAACATTTTATGCCAAGCTTGCAGCAGGGATAATGCACTCATTTCTGGTTTGGAAGAACGAACCTAATAAAGTTTAACAGAACACGGGTACACCTTGTTAGTGAATGTCTAATAACAATGAGATTTAGATTTAGCAAAGGTATTGCAGATCACTCACTTCTTCATAAAACAATGTTTTTATGCGCAATCTTTCGGAAAACACAAAAACATTATTGTTTGTTCCCAGTATTTCAAAAAACAACATCAAGTTCAATTGTCCCATGTTGATATTCTAGGCATAACTGTCCCACCATTAATTTTAAACCCGTAATCAAGCTTGATTGATTCAAATAAGGGGAACTTGTCACATTTCATTAGACAATAGCTAAATAGAAATGCTTAAAGCATCTGGTAGACAAATATGCTAGAAAACCTTGATTGCGTTTTTCTCAGTTGCTAATTTTGGAACATGGGACAACTATGTGTAGAACGGCAGTATGTTTAGAACATAGATCGAATTTTGCCTGACTTTTTTTTGTGTCTTAACTTATTATCCCTTTTGATTGACATTGAAGCCATATAGGATAAGATGGAAAATAAATATTGATCAATTGTCCAAATGAAACAACAGTACATTTTAATATGCGTTCCTCTTACTGTGTTCGAATTGGTGGTGGACCCTGCGTGAGCAGTATTCATTTAACACTTTCGTCGCCCCGTCAAATTGAATGGGAATTTTAAAAGGAATTTGATAGAATAGCCTAAGTGTAACTGTAGGATATGTAGAAAAATAATAAAATTATAACCATATCATTTTAATGTTTATACTATAGTTTTCATTAATTTATAGAGCGGATGGTTTGTACAGCAGCTTTTTGCGAAACCCATATAATATAACTGTGGCATGTGTTATTGTTGTCAATTCATCTTCAAATCAAATAAAATTTTGCTAGATCATTTAAAAGTTGTCTGCAAACTATGTTTGGTCTTCATTCAATAATTTATACGTATGTTGGGCTCCGTAAGAAACTCAGAAAGGTCGCTTTGGGTGACGAACGTGTTAATCTGTGACAAGACTTCCTTTAGGTTCACCAGACAACGAACAATTCAAGCACTGATCAGCGGCGACTCGAAGAAAGTTATTCACCAAATGTTAGACTTCCACATGCGGTTCATGCAGTGAAAAAAATTCTTTGGTCACGGATATAACGGGACACCAATTAAGTACCTACCAACGCAAACTCCGAACATCTTGTTTATTCTTTTCTTTCCCTCACAACTTTAACCGGAAGAGGTGTGGAACATGATGTATTGAAAATATCTTCGCTATAAAAATGTAACGCACAGACATAACTTATCAGTTAATTCTAATTTTAAACAAATTTTTGGTCATTCCAAAGTCAAAAAAATCTGAAACTTCGTTGAAGCGATTGCAGCAGACGTCCAGAGGATTATTCATCCCATATAAGGTGCGATGGTTTGAACGACGGAAAAAATCCACTTGACGCGTCACTCGAAGAGGAATGTTGAAGCGTAATTTCCCAAGTAAGTCAACACAATCGACGTGGTTTGTCAGAACATCAAATATGAGCATACGTTGAAGGAGTATTCGTCTGCTTGATAGTGTCGGTAGGTCGATCAACATGCATCGGCTTTCATAAGATGGCAGGATCGTCCTATCCCTCCAGTTTAGGCGCCTTAGAGCATATCGAACAAAATGCTTTTGAATCCGTTCGATCCGGTTGATTAAACGTTTGCCCAAATCGAGCATATGGGTATGGATATGGGCAACCAGAGGCGGCGCTGTCGGTGGCTGCACGTGTTATTCCGGTCGGTTGTCGTCGTCTGGCCCTTCGTTTTCTTTTGTTTCCACAGAGAACGAGTTATGAATGCAAAAGTAGGGGGAGTGAGGGAACTGAGGCCGCTGATATGCTTCTCATGAGCCGTGTTCAGCTGCATTCTATTTTTTGCATGTGAGAAACTCAATTAAAGCCTAAAAGCATTGAATCATAATTTATCGATGGAGAGATCGATATTTTTGAGATATCACTATATTCAATTCCAGTTCACTTTTGACGACGACGCGCTCTCTGAAGCTCTACCAACAACGGCAGAAATAATAGACAACACTGAATGGTCCATAAATCATATCCACTTTCAACATAAAGCCTTCCACGAATCAGTTTTGTTCTGTTCATCTCTCGCTCGAAGGGAACACATCCAATGGCGGCACCCGATGGATGCGGCTTGTGTGTGTTCTCCGATGCTACCGTTAGCGTTATGTGCCACTGAAGTGCATCCGGGCGCTCCACGGTCTCATCATCGGATGAAATTTATGGTCTATTTGCCCGACGCCGGCTTTCTGACCGTCCGTGCGCACTAACTATTCATGTGTTGTCGTCGGGTGTCCTTACAAAAACAGTAGTCACACGTCGAAGATAAAAATTTGCATTAATATGTAAATCGCTTCGTCCCTTTTTTTCCATTCTTTTTTCTTTCTTCCACATCCCTCCTTCCAACTTTATCTAGCTTTAATCTTTCTGTCATGCACTTCCTCGCACCCATCCCGTTTAGCCGGGCAAATTTATACCCCGCGGCAGCTTCTCCCCCCATTTTTGTTTCCACGCTTCAGTTGCAAACATCATTATGTAAATGATTGTTATGAAAATGGTGTATCCTTCCCCTTCCTTCCAGCGGGATATGCATTCGCAAATCCCTCGGACCCCGGTTCAGCGGGTTGAAATAATGCTCAGAACCGAGCGAAAACGAGTTTTATTTTTCCTTCCCTAATGATAAATCCCAAAAGAAGAAGGGGTCCACTGAGCAGCAGAACAGCATCTCTCTCTCTCCCCCTGCTCAGCTGCTGTCTGTCACGTTTCGTGCCATATGTGTACTCGCCTGCTGACATGAGGCGCTTGTGGCGACAAAACCCTCCACCGAGATGCATCTTCTTTTGACCCTAATTGCAGCAACGAGTTGGAAGCTCGTCAACAAGGATGACGCGGGACACACGCGACGAATGCTGCCACCGAAAGGATTAAATTGTGAACGGGCGTCATCGGCGTCGTATTGTTCGCGTCGCTACGGATTCGTTGTCTCGTGCGCGACACACAACAATCACATTCTCCCTCGGAATAATGCGCGCGCTCGCGCTCTTTGATGATTTTAATAAGTTGTTACTGCGCGACTGCGACTGATTTATTCCATCCCCACGATGGTGTGCACATTTGCACATTTGCACGTGAGTCAAGCTCAAGTCAAGCTGACACATGTCATATTGATTGTCAGAGCGGTCAGTGTTTTTGTTTTGTGTTAAACTATCCATCTATAAGGTCGGGTACACTAGGGGACAGCTAATGTGAGAGCCATGACCAAAACAGAAAAGGCTGAGCTTGTCACTCACTAACAAATTCTGGGAAGCCTTATACATTCACAATGGAACTCGCTTTCGCGGATAATCGGGGTTCTACTGTATTTATTTATTTGTGTTATGGGGTGAATGCGATTACAAAATAATTCGAATTGACATTACCTACGGAGTCGACCACAAACCGCCAGATTTAGACCAACCCAATCTCTCCAATATCTTAAAAATCTTAGTGTTTTTTCGATTGTCCTGATTTTTTTTCGATTTCTCTACATTTTTAGTTTCGTTTCATAATACTTTGGTAATATTTCTTGTTGACTCTATGGCCTTATGAGAAAAAAATCATAATGAACGAAACCAGCAGTAAGCATATTTTTTTTTAATAATCATCAACATCAATAATCAAAAGGGGGTCTCCGTAGCCACAATGGTTGCGCGTTCGCTTAGTAAGCGATCGATCGTGAGTTCAAAACTCAGGGCCCTCATTGACCATCTTTGTGTTGTTACAGAATAGCTACGCCCACGCAACAATCATCAGCGATGGAGAGCGATCCACGGTCGAAATAAGATCGATTCATCCATACAACTGCTCTGCTCTGCAAGACACATCGGGCTGCTGTTCTATAAATAACTCAACAATGATCAATCAACTGTCTCCGCTGTCCGGTCTAACTGGATAATGGAAGAACAGATAGAAAACTCTTACGCCTAAATGGCTATTGTGTGAATGTACCATATGTAATGGTATAGAAGGAATACTGGCGAATGGCAACTGTGTGTAATGTGCTAATTATAGATATGATAATCATGTGACATGTACACGATTAAAATTCGGCTCTGTTACAGCTAGAATGCTAATGAGCCTCAAATAAATAAATGGGATAAAAAAAAATCAATAATCAAACAATCAAAATATTGAACTCCGGCCCCGTCAGGCTAACGCCATATGAGCCTTGATAAAAATATATATTTTGGAAAAAAAACATCAATAATCATTTACCATCATGACTGAACGGAGAAATTTAGGATTACGTATTTCAGTAAGAATGACAAACCAGAATTTTGTTTTGCATTTGTTTTGTGCATTTCTGTGCTTACTAATTCGTGCTCCCAGTAACGAGCAACAAATCAGTGGCGTCTCGTCCGCCTGTTCATACTGTTTATAGGACAGGTAGACATTCCAAAAAAAATTGTGTTATTTCACATTTCTAGCATGTATTAAGAATTATCGAAGGTAATTTATTTATAATTTCCATATTATCCCGATATTCTCATTTTCTTTTCTATTTGGGTGAAACTTCGCCACCGTGCAGAATGTAACCTGGTGGTCACACTTGACTAAACCACAAAACCTGCACGCAAAACAACACAATATAGGTCGGACTCGATTATATATAGATTCGATTATATGTGATTCGATTATATACAATTTTGGCCTCGATTATATACAGTTTGGATTTTTTTTTTGTATTTCAAATATGATTTATTTCGAGGAAAAATGTAACCTTCCAACGTTAAGATGAAATTTAAGTGGCTATTATTTGTACAGTGGGGTAAAAATCGTGATTTTGGAAGATTATGCTTAAATTTTCACCAGAAATTGTTTATATCGATATTTCAGCGAAATTAAGATAAAAAGAAGTTGGATATCAAGGAACAAATTGTAGAGCGGTTAGAGAGCTTCATTTTAATTGATAGAAACAATCATGTTTAATACGATTTTTTAGCATAATAACACATTAAAAATAACTAACTTTGAAGTTTTTCACTTCCAAAATGTTATTTAAATCCATTAATTTAGATGTTTCACAACTATATCCTGTACTAAATATTCTCATCTTTCAAATGAAAGCATCAGAATCGTCTTCCATAGCATACTTTTTAATGTAGAGCTAGTTTGAGGCAACAGAGTACGAAACCAGAAAAAGAACATATGCGTTGAAGGATTTTTTTCATCAAATTTAATTTTTTCATGTGAGAAAGGTGTGTTCTGAATTTAAGGGGAGGAATCAAAAATCAAATCCCTCTTTTATTTTCAAAAAACTAAAAATAGATGCAAAAAAAAAACGAATAAAATTTTTTCTCTTTTGACTCGATTATATACAGTGAAAAGAAATCAAAAACTGTATATAATCGAGTCAGCGCTGTACTACGAAATAAGCAGTAAAGACTACTGGATTCAAACCTTTCATATGAACACGCCGTCAAACACATTCCTGTATCTTCAGCTGCAACAGGGCAAACACAGTCAGCTATATATGAAGCGATCACTACTACTAATGCGCCGCCTTGCGTGAAAATGACAATTAAGGTTCAAACTTTTCTGCTGAACGAAGCCGATGGAAACGAAAGAAAACACACACACCACACCTCCTCAGTGATTTTTATTTGTATTGTTTTCCTTTCTGTTTTTCATTCTACTCCCGACGTCATTGAAATTTGAGAAGGACCACGAAGATTTATCGGAATTATGATGATGGCTATGGAAGCAATTTTTTTTTATGAAAAAATTATTGATAAGTTTGCGCTTATAGTTGACCGTAGAATTTCTTTGTTATATAGATAAATGGTAAGAAATAAAAATGTTCAGATCTGTCATCACAACACAGGTGTTTCAATGTTGTAAATATTGATTGAACATGTAGATAACTTACTTGGTCACGCGCCGCCTCTGCAACAAATGTTGCAATTGAAACTCCGTACATATAAGTGAGCCACTCGCAATTCTAAACTCTCTGAGTTCACAGTTTCTTCCGCACTCTTTCTCTTTGTCCCCCTCTCTCTCTTTCTCTTTTTCCCTCTCTATCTATATTTTTTTCTTTTCTCTTTTTTTTCTTCCTCTCCCTCCCTTTATCTCTTTCTCTTTTTTTTTTCTTTCTCTCTCTCCCTCTATCTCTTCATCTCTATATTTCTTTCTTTCTCTCTCTCTCTTTCTTTTTTTTCTTTCTCTCTCTCTCTCTTACTCTCTCTTTCTCTTTCTGTTTTGTTCTCTCTCTTTGTTTCTTGCTTTTTCCCTCTCTCTTTCTCTTTTTTTTTCTTTCTTTCTTTCTTTCTAATGAAGATAATGAAGTTGTCTTCTAAATGGCAACAAGTTTGCGAACAAAACGGCGCATATTTGACTTAAATTGGATAATTTTAAGTATGTTAAATAAAGCGTAAAATTTCGATCAGAAATACGACATTTCTTTTTCCCCAATCCTATATATAATATTCTTTATTGAAAGAGGCGCGTAAAAATGTTTCCGATCGATTAATGCAAGCCATACCTTAGACTTATCGTGAGATGTTCACTTCATAGGCTTTAATTAACTCCACAGCGTAAATCTTCGATAAAATCATAAACGATCGACGAAAGTCCGTATGTACCCTGGTCAATTCTACGTGGCGTGGCCGGCTCAACAGAGAACAATGGAAATAAACTGTTTCGACTGGCTTTCAAATTATGATTATGGCGAGTAGCTTCATTCCTGCTATAAATTGGTTACAATTTGAATATTGCAGATAACTTATTCAACCAATTTCAAATCAACGATCCACATATTATTTGCAAGATACGGGTCGTTGAAATGTTCATAACAGATCGAATAGGTTTGAATGGTATCGTACGATAATTAACTAAGGAACCTTTTCGCACAGAAAGCACAACAAAAGTTTATGAGAGGGTTACAATAAAAAATCTAAATCGAACATAATATTTTACAATCCAGTCGGACCGTTTGATTAAATGGAAACAACGAAAAAAAGTGTTTGGTTCGATTTCTCGATTTTTATTAACACACCGTATACTTATGAAGTCAGTGTAATCGAATATTATTACATAGCAATTACATCGACTATAGGTCGGTAACAGTTGGTTATAACACATTTTTTAATCACACTTTCCTCAAAAACCACCACTTCCCAATCCGAACATTGCAATTTGCAAAATCAATCAATCCAAACTCCACGACATCCGCATCGGTGCAAATTAGCCTATCACGGTCGGTCGGCATTGCGCGCACCGTTTACCCGAACTCGACTGTCAAACTGTTTCGTTTTGTGTTTGTTGTTTTTCGTCTCACTTTCATTCGTGTGTTTATCCATTGACAGTTGTCAGACGCTAAGCTGCGCTCCATAAAAAAAAAACCGGTACCGGTTGTGCCTGAAATGTTTGTGCGTGTAGATTCGCGCGCGCGTGCGTGCGTTCGGCTCTTCTCGGCACCACTCTGGAATCTGGACGAAGAAAGGGAAACAAGAGAAAAAATGGCGCGCACTTGTTTCTTGTCGACAACGGTTATCGGCAGAATTCGGCGGCTTCGGGTGTTTTGCGAAAAGTGAAATGCAAAGCGCGCAGTGCGGAAAGGCAACAGCAACAACAATAATGACAGCATTTATAATAACGGTAAACGTAGAAACACTCATTCATGGAAACCGCGGCGCAGCCGGTTGTAAACATTGACTTAACCCAAAAGAGAAAAATGATGGGCGCGGAGCGTGTGAACTCGATTTGCGTGTGTTTGAGTGAGTCATTTTTTCGAACCGTTTACTCGCGTTTCGCTATCATTGGATTCAAATATTTATATGGTCAAGGCTTGGTTTCAATTTGATAGCGCAGTTTAGAAGCATTATGATTTCATCTTTATTGACTCACTGCTCAGGAGCAGTGCTGCATTAGCAATCGTGCAAATACAAATCCACTGTATATTCCGCTTTAAGGATCTATGTCCTGCGGTCCACCCTCTCCATTCGAGCATAACAGCGAGACTTTGCAACTCCCCCTTCATAATGGTCTTGCTTTTGTATTTCCTCCTCGGGCGGCAGCGCAGCAGTTGGTAAACGAAATTATGAATTAATGAACTATTGATGCACAAATTATGCAGCGAGTTGCAGCAATTTGTTCGGAAATTGGACGCCGGAAGGCGTCTAGAAATAGAGCCGGGGATGATGATGCGAGAGAGAGTCAAGGACCCACGGAGACAAGAAATTCGCATTCGGTATAATCCCCTCTAATCTCCCGAGGGTGGGTCTGCAATTCGGTGAACGCATTCACCCCGCGCTCAATGCGAAAACCGAAAAGGGAGGGAAATTCAATATTAACATTATAGCTGCAGATGTGCGGCGGCGGGATGCTGCTGCTGCTGCTGCCATCCCGTCGTGATGCATTTCCAATGGCTTCGGTCATGCTTCTGTGTTGGTTGGTCAGACACGACGGGGAGGAATATTCATTAGAAGATCCCCTCAAAGAGGAATTTGTGCTAGGTGGGGGTAAACTCAGTCCAGAATATCTGGAAAATGTTTGTACTTATAACATCATATTTACTTTCATTATTATGTTTTTTCTATCTTTTGTGCCGTTTTGATTTGATAATTTCAACAATCAAAAATCTAACAACTGGCAAAAAATAGAATGAATTAGATTTCTGATTACCGTGATAAAAACAAACCCGCCATTTTGAAATAGACGCACAACTAAACGCGTGTCCCCTCGAAATATATTAATGATGGGTAGGGTTCGGAAGATTCAAATTCAATTCCCCTGTGACTACTATATTTACTGCGTGGTTTTATTAGCGAATGTATGTCTCCATAGGCCATATCGGCTAACCCTTTCTGAATGTTGATCATATCAATATGGCGGATGCCAATTCTTCCATGATTTGTTCTATCAGAGTGAAAAAGCCCTAAAGTCTTTATTTCACAAAAGCCTTCAAAAACAAACAGGCTACATTTTGGCAGAATGTACAATGGGGTGTTGAGTCTAAACTCAATAGATTGGAATCCGACGAAAAGCCTTACGTGTGGCGTCCATCTACCTAATCTTCCACATTCGCGCTAAAAACCGTTGTATTGAAGCCGCCAGTCAATGAACTTTTCCTAGTTGAGAAAGTTCTCCGTACCCTCTAGTCCATAAAAAAACATTCGAGGGGTTGTATCCGAGACACGACCGCTTAGGACGTAGGACTACGCAATCTTTTTTATTTAAATTTGTTGGTTTATCAATTCGGATATTATTTGCGAATACGTCGAAATTTCATAAATAACTCTAAAGTAAAATTTCCGGGGACCCTGAAAAGGTTTAATGGCTTGCGTGGTTTTGTAGAATCATTTCAGGAAGCAACGATTCTTTCTTGCCTTTGCGAGAACAATGTACTAGTTGGTCGTATGTCGCAATTTGTTTCTTTATATCAATGCACGCATTGCACTGAGTATTTAACGAGAGGCATATTTCGTGCATCGCCATTCAACAAGCATCAAACACGCGTCTAAGAGATGCACACAGTTGCAGCGATAAAAATGAAACATCTCGAGAATGACCGTTTATGAAAAATCGTTTCTCGACTCTCGGCCAAAACCGTCAACAAAGCTAGGAGCTTGTTGCATTAGAACAGAGCCGATGCGCACGAGAGCAAATACGAATGACAACTAAAAGTATCGAAGTAGTGCTATTCATATGTACAGGAAATGAATAAGTTTTAAGTTTCGCGCAACGAAAACAAGCAACAAATATGTCACAGAAAGATTCTGAGAATTTTCCCCAGAAGAGATGCAATACTTATACGCTAGTGACAACTTACTTACTATGCGAGGGTGAAGTTTACTTCTAGCGGCTGCATGAATTTCCCGTTATTGACAGCTCTGTTCGGGAAAGCACACAAATGGACAGAACAAATGTATGGGGAAATGGGAATGCTTCCAATTTTCATCAATTTAAACCATATACAGACTATGGGTTTGTAATGTATAGCGTATCAAACAAATCTTTGAAAATTTCCGATTCGATTGATATGCAAATCGTTAAAATCCGTTCGCAGGAAAAATAGTTATTAACGTTAACTTTATTTCATGAAAACGTCACTTGTTTTCTGATTTGGCACCCTTAATGCAAGACGTAGTCCTACGTCAAAAAAATAGAAGGGTGGTTTCCAAGACACTACCGCATTGTTAACGTAGGACTATAACATTATTGCCGGTCGGAACGACCATTATATTGGGAGTGAAACATAATTCGTTCCGTTTTCTTGCATTGAAAACACATTTATTTGAATAATAAAATGAATTAAAACATTAGAATTGTCCATCGCTAGCCACCACTTTTTCCCATCTTCCTGGCGATGTACGGGTTCCGTCGCGAAAGAAGCTTTCATCTTCTGAAATCTAGATTGAATCCAGCCATTTTTTATCCCCTTTCCTGAGGTAAAGGGTTTTCCGCTCAAAGCGCTCTGCATCGATCGAAACAAATGGCAGTCGGAGGGGATAAGGTTTGGACTATAGGAAGGGTGAACCAGAATTTCTCATTCGTTATTTTCCAAACAGTTTTTAAAACGAACAGCAACATGAGGCCAAGCGTTGTCATGATGGAATACAATCGACTCGCTCATAATATGTACGTTTTTCGGCAATAGCCAATAACTCACTTGAAACGTAATAATTATTGCCTCTAGAAGTGTCCATTGATCGTTTTGCAAGGTTTTAGCAGCTCATAGAGGATATCACATCCTTTTGATCCCACCAAAAACAGAGCATTACTTTGGCACTGTTGATATTCGGTTTCAGCGATCTTTGGTGTGTTTTTGATTGTCGTAGTGAATCAATTTTCTGTCCCCGGTAATATTTCGATGCAAAAAAAAACTTCTTTTGTGCCATTCAAGCAGCATTTCGAATATGCAAAATCGCTGTTCGACAGCTCTCGTTTTCAACACGTATCGAATATACGAAGCATCCTTATTTCCGGATGTATCCTGCGACTTGGAGTCGTTTAGAAATAGCTTGACGAACAACTTCCAATGATTCTGCAAGCTATGTTTGAGTTTCACACGAATCATGATCGAGTAATGTCTGTAATTCTTCTTTTTCAAACTATTTCGGTAGACCCGAACGCTTTTTGTCTTCAACACTTTCGTCGCCCCGTCACCCAGATATGAGTGACACTTTCCTCGTTCAAATTGAATAGGATTTTTTGAAGGAATTTGATAGAATAGACACCTAAATGTAACTATAGGATATGAAGAAAAATAATGAAATCATAACCATAATATTATACTGTTTCTACAACACTTTTTATAAATTTATAGTACGGATGGTTTGTACTGCACTTTTTTGCAAACCCCATATAATATGACTTTGGGATGTGTTCTTCTTCTTGAATGGCGTTAACGTTCCCTATGGAACTTTTGCCGTCTCAATGTAAGCATTAACTAGCGTCGTTTATTAATACTTAGTTGAGATTTCTTAAGCCAAATAACACGCCTTAAATGTATTCCGAGGGGCAAGCTCTAGAATACGCGTGACCACAGTGCAAGTCGAAGGAAATTTCTTTGACGAAAAATCCCCCGCCCAGGACGGGATTCGAACCCGAACACCCGGCATGATAATGTGAGACGCTAACCACTCGGCCACGGGTGGGATGTGTTATTGTTATCAATTCATCTTCAATTGGAAAGTGATCAACAAACTAAGCTTGATCTTCATTTAATAATTTATTCGCAAGTTGTGCCCTACAAGAAACTCAAAAACGTCGCATTGGGCGACGACAGTGTTAACACGAACATCAACACTTTTAAATCGTCCATAGCATTCCCCACAAAATCTATCCGATGATGCAGAGTTAACATCAATTTCCACAAGCATTCGATCCGCTTCAGCTGCACTTTTCTTCCAATGGAAAAAGAAAATCCAAACTTCCCACAAAATGATGCTTATTTGCAACGAAACTCAACATTCTCAATGCAGTAAAAATAGAACTTGTTGTGCAAAACTCAAAAACTTGTGAACGATATTTGGTTGACAGATGTCGAGACTGCACGATTCAGCAAAAAATCAGCTGTCGCCATCGATTATTTACAGCACCTTTAGCGAATTAGAGCACGGAACGAATTAGATTGCATCCTTAATACCTCCTCTCTCCCCAATCTTTCTTCTCTTTCACTCTTTTTCTCCTCTCTCTGCCTATCTGTCTTTCCTCTCTCCTTCACCGCTTATTTTCATTATCTTTCTCACCACTATCTCTCTCTCCTATCTTTCTTCTCTCTCCCTCTCATAATAATTTTTTCTATCTTTCTCCTTGTGACAGAAAAAGAGCCCACATTTGCATGAAAAAATGATTAGGCCGATTCAGACAGTAGCTTGCACTGTGTAGATTCTGTATAAATTAGCTCTCGAAACTCATACAATTTCTCGAATCGATTCGCATTTGTTTTGAACTGATTCGAACTGCAATGTCTAGCTTACACAGTACAAGTTACTTTAAATATATATCTTTAAATCCCTATTTCAGTTATTACAATGCATTTCAGATGTCTCGCGGTAAGCATAGATAGCGCTTTTTGGAATACTGGCATTTGATTTTCAATACACTCACTCGCTCTCTTCATTCTAAAAAGAACAGAAACACACGTTATGTTATTTCATGTTCAAAAAAAATCGGGTTCATTATTTAAGTAGAAAATTCAATCTATTTCTTAAAACACCTGAAACTGTTCAGGAATAATCTGCTTCAAGTTGAAAAAAATGGGTGGGTTCAATCTATGTGTAAGGGAACATATGTCGGTGGAAAAAAAATTCCCCTAAATTGCACGTATTTGGAATGCCAATTTCACCAGGTACCTTGGTACTGATGGCCTTGTTAGGGAAACCGTAAATCGAGCCAATCGAAACGGGACAGTTAGAGCGTTTAGATAGCGCTTGATATTTTACAGTTATTCAATTGTTTATCTCAGGAAAAATTGAGGCAAACATCATCGTATTTGATGCAAACCGATGTATTATGAAATGCTCGAGTTATGAGCATTCGAAATTTTTCATTTTTTTTTCCTGCATGTTCTGTGTTTAGGTTAAAAACGGCCGATAAATCGCTCCGAACTCTGCACATTGAGCCAATCGATGTGGAAGTCATCAACAATGACATGAACAGTGTGTCAATTATGTCAATGTTAGTGACAATAGACTTAAAAAAAAGGATATGTTATTTTGGATGGCTCTAACTCATTATTCTGAATGGCGCTATATGTCTCGGATGAATTTGTTTAAGTGGACATTTTTAATATCGACATAATTTTTGAGAAAATAAAAAAAATCACTTGCTTGCAGGGCCAAATCATATAAATACGGTGAATGATTTAATTTCGAGTGTTCGACTTGAAATTAACGTTCATAGTATGTGAGCGTTGCTACACACAAAATAAATATTTAGCACATTTTTTTATATCCTCATACATTACATTAAAAGTATCTTAAAAGTATCATTAAAAGCGCTGTCTATCCATACTGATACAGCATTTATTCAAGCGAGCAATATAAGAGAGCAAAATAAGAGACACTTTGCAAATAAGCACGCATCAAAGGTTTCAAGTGAAAAAAAAACCGTTGTTTACGCTCTCCGTTTTACTCTCAAAAATCACTTTCCGTGTATACTTATAAGATCCCATTCCATTTTATAATGTGATGTAATATTCTCTCTGCATTCGTATGACAGCACCAGTGGTTTTGTGGTTATTGTAAGGCCGTCTTCTGCTTGGCATCGTTAAAGATTTTCTCTTGGGTACACATCCAATCTGACATTCAGTCTGAGAAGTCTGCTCAATGCATACAAACTTACACATAAACACTCTCAAAAACATGTGCTTTCATTTGTGCATTTGACCCTGTAACACAATAAAAAGTACCTTTTCTGCCAAGGAAAAAGTGTATCTTCCGAAACTCGTTTGTGCCATTGGAAAATTTTTGACTGAGAGAATCAATCATAGCTGTATACACCCTTCATCAACTGCAAGGTTTCTGATGTACACTTTTTCAACATTTAACAAAAACGTCTTTTCGAAAAACGCTCATATGTTTGTTGTCTGAAAATCAAAGCAAGATAAACAGATTGACGGACGGTACATATGATAAAATTCGCAATAGATTATGTATCAAAACATAGTTGGCACCCCTTGTTTGCTAAGATATACAGTGGTGGCCTTATAATTAGCACTATGCTTTTGAAAAACATTCGCGTTTGATCGAGTTTAGGAGTGTTTGGAGACTTTTTCTGATCGATCATTTAATTTTCGCCAAATCAAGCATTGTTTTCGTGTTAGAAGTGGCACCAAATAGATTCCTAAAGGGATGAGCGAGAGTAGTGAGTAACCTGGCTACTGTAGTGGTTTATGTGAAGTTTCTACCTAATTTTCGCCTCGACGTGGACTTATTCTGCAACACGATTTTTCTAGAATCATCACCGGATGCAAAGCATATGAAGTGCCACGCTCTGAATTAGCTACAATCTCGTCTTCAAACCAACTCTGTTGCGCAAATCCAATATATTCTACATCTATAGTCATTGTTTCATTGGTAACTCATTTCACGATTGATCCGTCATAACAATCGACTACGCTCCGAACGGGTTCATTCGCTACTAACAGAAGCAAAACAAAGTGCTTTTACGATGGTGAGAGGTGGAATGGTGGAATGCAAATAAACATTCGAGCGAGGAACTGGATGAATTTGACACAGAGAATTTGATGAGAGATTCTGAAAAAAATAGTCAGATATTCAAAAATTATTTAAATTGATCATTTTTGGAAAATTGTCGGGAGAGATAACAAAACTCACCGGCCGCACCTGGCTATTAGCCTAAAACAGAATACAGTACGCCATCAAACTGCTTAAAAATCAAATGGGAGCCGATTATATTATCACACGCATCGGCAAGAATAATCCATTTATAACTTCCGCAGATGCTCGTAATAGAATCACTAACCATTTTGAAATTGAACAGTCGACAACCAGAAAAAAAGGCCTGAAGAGTAGTCTGTGCGATTGTGTGGATCAACACAAACCTTGTGTTTCAATTCTAAAATTCAATGGCCCGATTTCGTTTCCAAGACCCTTAAAAAAATAATAGCGCCCACCTAAGCAATCCCAAATCTGAAATGAATCTCATATATACTGCAAAAATTGTACCGCATGGAGGATGATATGACATGATAGATAGGGCTGTGTTTTCTTGGCATGTAGTAGGATCTATTGCAAAGATTGATGGCAGAATGAACCAAAATCCCTTTTAGCGCATTCTTCAGAAAAATATGGAATCATATGTTGCGAGAAACCTACCGATGAGATGAACCTTCTTACATGATAATGACCCATGCTTTCAAACTTGTGAAGTGATGGTTCTTGGTTCAGTCTCCTCAAAATCCAACAAAGATGGTTTCATATTCCTGATAAAAGATGCCAACGGCATGTTGAAAGTCTACCACAGTGTTTGGATGAAGTTCTTGCTCGGAAGGCATAATTTTTCACATTTGGCTACTGTGTGTATAGAATATAAAATGTAGGGAAAATTTACAAACTTGAGTGTAAGCTCATATCCATAAAAGCTGACCGAATCATTCATATTCGCGCTAAAAATCCATTGAGTACAAACCGTCAGCCAACGGACATTTCCCCGTCGACAAAGTTCTCCGTTTAAAGGGATTATCCTCCAGTCCCTTTAAAAGAATGTAATCACAAAACGTTATATGTAAATTGGCAGTCAGATTCATTGCCAAGAAAGGGACGCTTAACCATCCGTGTCACAAACACATGCTCACAAACTGACGCATGTTTTAATTGAAACCCCTAAACATCCAACCTCATCCCATCAGCGCACACCAAAAACCGGTATCCGAAAAAGGGTCAATCCCGTGGAAACCTAGGAATCGTGCGTGTGAGAATCGACATCCTTCATCCTCGACATAAACACACACATGTGAGTGAATTATTAGAACCGAGCGATCATCAAAACGAACCCCTCGGTTACACACACTCGGGGCGTATCCTTTTCTTGCTCTGCGCTCCGAAGAGTTTCATATTTCAAGGCCCTTCGAACGATTATTATTATGATTTTATCGTTGGTCGATCCCTCAGGCAGCACAAGAGAACCATTCATTAATTGATGTGACACAGAGCCAGAGGAGGGGTGGAAGTTTTTAGTGTGAGTGCGCCGATTTTGGCGACAACAAAGCCAGCAAGCGAAGGGTGTGCCATCTCTTTAAAAATTACAGTGGCCTAATTTCTTATAAAAATCGGAGGGAAGCTGCTGTTCCTGGAGTCAGTCAAGCGTATCGGGAAATGTTTCACGCACTGTTGACAGTTGAGAAATTCGTTGTTTCATTGCATGGCTGAAGGAGACCGGGAGTGGCACGATGGGAGGGGGAAACATATTCTCTGCCAATGTATTCATTCACACGTTGGGAATTTGGGAAGGGAAAATTTGAATAGTCCTTCCCGTCGAGGGGTTGTGTTCTTCTTGGATTATTAGATTGAGATTTTATCTTAAGATTGTGGGGAAAGAAGGCGAGGGATACCTAGTGGCATAGTTTCATTTCAAGCGGAAATACTGTCAACAAGTGGATTCCTTTGCGCTTGTGATTTGGCACGGTGATTGCTGAATCGTTTTATTTTACCTCAATGTGGTAGCCTCGATTGCTAATCGTTATCGGAGAATATAATTACCTGCAAAGAAACGGAAAACGAAAATAATGTTAAAAAATGTTACAATATGTTTAGCATTCGCCATATTAAAATATGTTCTGCATGTTTTTTTAGTGATAGAGAGTCTTAGAGTCTTGAAAAGAAGCGATCATCTAAGAAGTAAACAAGAATTAAAAATAACCATTATAGATCCTTTAAGGCTCGAAAATCTTTCTTCAATATTTCTACATGATTTTGAAGTCACTGACGATGTAGATGACCCACTATACTCTTATCACAATTATTGTTTGTTATCTTGTTATCTGAGTTTACCAAAACGTTTACTAAAATCGTCAAAACTAAAGACGAGCATTGTCCATGAGTGAATTATAGCCTTCGGAAGCTGATACCGATAACAAACAACTAGCTTAACAAAGTGAAATGCTGTCCCAACGATATAGACGTTAGAGAAATGCTAATTCATATATTTCATTTAATGAAATTTCTGGTCGCTCTAAACCTGATGTAAGAATTAAATTGAAAATTGATACCAAAATCCTAGACTCAGACCTTGATGTTGCCGAAGTTTTCAATGACTAGTTCTCCAGTATTGGTAATAATTTGACCAGTGAAGTATGTTGGTAACTCTATTTTTCTGATACCTGCTACTGTGAATGAAGTCAGCATCTTGAATCACGTAAGCCAAGTCAGCCAACTTCACGTAAAGAAAAGCAAGAGTTATGACAACTTTCCAGCAGACCTGATAAAAACAAACATAGGCCGGTTCTCTGAGATTATTTCTAAAATTTTCACTAGAATAATCACTACTAGTGTTTATCCTAATGCTATGGAAATCTCCAAAGTTTAGCCAATGCGATCCTTTGAACTACCGACCAATTTTAACGAAATTGACCAGAAATGGATCATAGGAGGATTATTGATCGATCTCAAAAAAGCTTGTTGATACACTTGACCATGAAATTCTCTTGAAACAACCTTCTCGATATGGCGTAGGGCCCATGACATGTAAGGAGAATCTATCTGATCGAAAACAAGTTGTTGCAATAAACGGTGTTCGCAGTGGTTGGCGACAGATCAGTATGGAAATTCCACAAGGACGTAACATAGGTCCTTTACTTTTCCTGATTTTCAACAATTACTTTGGTAATCTGTAGCTTCACGGAATTTTAAGGCTTTTTGCAGATGATTCAGCTTTATTTTACTCTCGGTTGAATATTCAATCAGTTCTAGCAGACATAGAATCAGATTCGGAGACTCTCTTGGAAAATTTTAGCGACAATCATCTTACCTTAAACCTAACAAAAACGAAATACATGATTTTTCATATTTTTTTTTTCGTTTAATTATTTCACATTGGTATCATGGATGAGGAATTATCGCAGGTGATTTATTTGTAATGTCCTTATTATGCTGAATATCTTTATTTTCTTTTCTGTTTGGGTGAAACTTCTCCACCGTGAAAAATGTAATCTGATTGCTACACTTGACTACACCACACAACCCGCACGTAACACAACACAACACTACGAAACAAAACAGTGATGACTAGCGGGTTCAAACCTTTCATCTGAACTTGCCGTTATTCGAACACTGTTCTGCATCTTGCAGTGCGACAAGGCAAACGCAGTCAGCTATGTATGAAGCGATCACTACTACTAATGCGTTATCTTGCGTAGAAAAGTAAACATTTGAGGTTCCAAGTTTTCTGCTGAACGAAGCCGAGGGAAATGACAGAAAACACACACAGCATTGCTGATTGAACAGGTAGCTCACTTGATCGCGCATCGTCTCTGCTCGCCCGCAAAAAAAGTCTCAAATCCCGATCCGTTTGTCAGGAACCTGTCTATTGAGAAAGTTGCAAATTTCAAATACTTAGAGCTACTTTCAGATTCCTGTCTTTCCTGTGATTCTCATATAGACCATGTGTCGAAAAAAGTTTCAGACACAATTCTCGTTCAAGATCTATCAACTACTTGCAAATAACATGTTTCTAGGTTACATGGAATAAATGTTTGATACAGAAAATATGAAAATATGAATTAGGACAGCCCTGAATCGGAGGGTTCCTTCTACGAGTTTTGCTCTTATCAACACATTCGGCGATCCATTTTTATTTATATAGATAGAAGAAGACATAAAAGTGCATTTTAGCATTTTAGCACAACAAATTAAAAATTGAATTTTCCGAATTTTTTCATTTTTCTTCAGTTTTCCGGAAATATTCAATTGTCGTGTTTGGTTGGAATATGTATAATATTTTTATGGGACCCCTCTCCATTCCAGAGGAGGGAGGGGTGTCATACCACCATAGAAACATTTCTAGTGCCCAAAAACCTTCACATGCCAAATTTGGCTCCATTTGCTTGATAAGTTCTTGAGTTATGCAGAAATTTACGTTTCATTTGTATGGAAATCATTTGGCAGATACTTTTTAACAAAAACATAAATAATATAGTACATTTCATTCTTTGACTAAAATTTTATAGGTCTGATAGATTTTGTATGAATTTTTTTTGCTACTTTTTTTTTGAAAAATAGAAAATAAAAATTAGAGATCTACGAAATGTTGGTTAGAGAATGAAATGTACGAAATTATTCAGGTTTCCTTATAAAAACCAATTTTTGAAAGAATATTTCATTGATTGAAATACAGTCAACTCTCCCTAACTCGATGTTCTGTATCTCGATATTTTCCCTAACTCGATGGAATTCATGGCACAAGCATTCTTCTCTCCATAACACGATACCTCCCTAACTCGATGCCTCTCTTACTCGATGTGTTTTGATTCATTTTTCCATGGATTTTCACCTCCCTAACTCGATTGATTTTCGCGTACATGTTTTTGTGCGTTATTACCTCAGATTTCAATTGCCCTTGAAAGTGAAGACGGAGTGTTCGTGTCATCAAACAATTTCTTTTCAAGTATGGAAAACCACGAGAAACCTTTCAAGCGAACAATCAAAACGCTAACCATTGCGCAAGGTTTGAGCATCATCGAGCAGGTCGAAAAATATGGTCGGAAGGGGTCTGAAGCTGCAAATAATTTCAGTATTGCACAAAGTGCGGTATCAACACTACTCAAACTAAAGTAAAAATGGAATCGGAATGGAAAATTGTATCTAGACCAAAAGCATATAAGGTTGGTCAGAATCGAGAAGCTGGAGCGGTCAATGAATTTTTGTCTTGTCAAGCTAGACAGAATAATTTACCCCTCTTCTATTCTTCGGGATATGGCTTGAGAATTTGTCCAGAAACTGGGAATTCCTAACTTCAAAGCACAACCAACATGGACGGGAGTGATATTCCGCTGGCATAATTAATGCGTCGTGAGCTTGCTGATGTCGACGGTACAATACCGTTCGATTGCTCAATGTCTTTTAATAATTAGTGCAAAAAGGACCAAAACGTGATTTGCTGTGATCTGATGCCAGATACCGATATACTGGAAAGTGTTGAAAAACCTGAGAAAAACGCTGAAGAGAGTAGTTCTATTGAGATGTTAATTCGAACGTTTAATCAAACCTGAAGAATATGTCCGGAATATTGAAATCAATTGAAAATGTTCCTGTGAACATTTCTTTGTGATTGAACAGTTCCTGCGTGATCGTTACAATTCAGTTTGAGTAACATACTTAATCAATATTTTCTTTGTTAACCTAGTGCCTCATGCAAGTTGGACTCGATTATATACAAACTCGATTATATATGATTCGATTATGTAAAATTTAGGACTCGATTGTATACAGTTTGAAAAAAAAAGTTTTTTTTTATAATTCAAATATGAATAATTTCAAGAAAAAAAAAACCTTTCAGCATTAAGGTGAAATTTAAGTGGCTTTTATAAGTACAGTGGGATAAAAATCGCGATTTTTGAAAATTTTAATTGAATCTTCATCAGGAATTGTTTATATCGATATTGCAGCGAAATTAAGAGAGATAGAAGTTGGGCGTCAAAGAACAAATTGTAGAGAGGTTAGAGAGCTTTAATTTAATTGATAGAAACAATCAAGTTTAGTATGAATTTTTTAGGATAAAATTAATAATTACAAATAAAAAAAAAACTTGTAAATTTTCCACTTCAAAAATGTTTAATCCACTAATTTAGATGTTCCACTACTATATCCTGTACTAAATTTTCTCATCTTTTAAATGAAAGCAACAATTACAAACAATCAACAATTACACACAAACATTACAACAATCGGATTACGTAGCATACTTTTCAATGTAGAGTCAGTTTGAGCCAACAGAATCCGAAACAAAGAAAAAGTTCTATAAGTCTGTCATCGTTGAAATTCTAACATATGTGTAGAAGGATTTTTTTCGTGAAATATAACCGTCTATCACCTCCTGAAAGATTCTGGAAAAAATATTTTTTTTATATGAGAAAGGTGTTTTTTCACTTTAAGGGAATGAATCAAAAATTCAAATTCATACCATAATTGGGACACTTACCCTAATATATGACAATTTTTCCAGGAGTCTACATACAAAAATGCTTTATATTCTAGGAGCTAAAAAAGATAAAAAGCTAACGTCTTAGACGGAAGATCATATTCAAGATCTCAAACTTTGTCGAATAAACTATATCGCTATCTTGACTTTAAACAAATTTAGTATCAGTTGTTTTTTTTTTTTCAAAGAAAACATGAAAAAGTTGATAGAAAAACTTTTTTCCTGTAAAAGTGCCCATCTTACGATGTATTAACGACTTGTTGGAAATCGTAAGGGCTGTTTTGTATAATTGTTTGAGATTTAAAAAAAAACGTTTTTGGCAAAATGAATTTTAATCTTTAAAATACATTTTTTTCAGCGAAAATAAAAAAAAACCTTTTCTTAAGAAAATTTTAACCATTTCCTACATTTCATTCTCTGACCAGAAATTTCTAAATATTATAGATTGTGATTTTTTTTTAATGTAATAAATCAAGAAAATTTAGGCTCTTTTCAAATAGTAATCTAATTCTTCTCTACATATATACTTGAAATAGAGGTTGCTTGAAAGAACCACGTTTCACTGCTATCTGAGATGACCTAAGACGAGTTGGCATGAAATTCGTCATTCGTTATAATATGTTCTGCGTGTTATTTTGTGACAGAGAGTCTTTTTGTACGCTAGACTCGTTTTGTTTATCGCTAAAATTCACTTCATTAACATCAATAAATTCCGAATCAGTAACTTATAATTCAATGATACACCGTTTTCAATTCTCACAGTCCACACCTATATCTGCACAGCACTTCAATTAGGGCTGTCAATCTATCCAGCAGCAATGTGTGACACATTTCAAAACATCATTTCGAGTGTGTATCAATTCACACCCAATTATTACGGGTTACTTTGTAGGGCGGGCGGACAGTCAGTCGGCCCATGGCCTTATCGGAGAGTTGATGTCGATTTATTATGTGTTTTACTTTTTTTTTGCAACAAAAAAGGGGGTGCGCCAAGTGGCCGAGACAGCGCATAAACGGGTGACAAATCGAGCCCGAGATAAATATGGTTTATATGGAAAGAAAAACATCCTGCCCCATTCGAACTAATCACACACACACACACATCCCTATGGGAAGAGAGGGTCGATTTTATGCTTTCTTGCTCATTAATTATGACAAAATTTGGGGCATCCCTTCCGGGAGAGAGTTCAGCGCTCCGCAAACAAGGGTGGAGAAATGGAACGAGTGACGATTATCAGTTTTTATCGTTCCGTTTTATATTCTTTGTGACAGTGAATTGACTGTGGGGAGTTTGAAATGGGAGGAGAAACATCGAAATTGATTAATAATTCGATTGGAAAATCGCCCTCAGGATCTGGCTGAGATTTTTCTGTTAATGACCTCAACCAGAGGTCCATTGACCGCTATCGTTGTGCGCTTGTGGTTTGTGGGCAATGGAGCTCCGAAGATATTTTTTTTGCTTTGCAAAAATGCTGACTTATTCATGGGCATATAGTTTTTTTTTCTTTATTATTCTTACAACTGTTTGACGAAGGCAATATGTGTAAGTGGCAGCTGTGCTTCCACAGCGCACAAAAAGTTCAACAATTACACAATGCAATCCCATCGGCATCCAGCGGTTGCACTTCTCGATAGGAAAAAGTTGTTTCTGCAATTATCGTTTGCATGCTAATAATTGTGCTTTGCGGCGCTATCTCTCTCTCAGCTGAGTTTACTTCTTTCACGGAAGAAGAAATAGATGACGGCGAAAACTGGTTTTTCGTTGAAACGCAACGTCGCTCCGATGGCAATGTTTTGCTGCTTGCTTATTGTGTTTGGCCTTGAAATGTCCACTTGAGCATTTCGCATAATTATATTATTAAAATTTTTTAGAATAAAGAGGATTCTGTGTAATCCAATTAGGGACCAACTATCGCCTTGGTCCAGCCAACACCATCCAGCAGCAGCAGCAGCTGGTGTGGGTCGTTTTTGTCCGAAACAGGTGTTGATGTACCCAGATAAAGTGGACTTGTTGCACCGTTTAACCGACAAGCAATGCACAGACCAGCGAACAGCAGTGGGAAAAAAATGAGTTCAATTAAAAGCACATGTATCGAAATGCCCACTTAAGGGGCCACAGCTGATTGTCGTCTCCTTCGAAACCGGAATATCCATTATATCTCCCCCCACCACCCAGATGGGGTGAAAAATTGCAACAATTTATCATTTTTTACGCACACGCGCGCCCCTGCCAATCAATAATGGATATTCTCGCTCGCGTGTGCCAACCCACAGCTGCATATGTTAACCTTCGGCGGTGGTGCACTGACAGCATTAAAACGCTAATGTTTGCGCTCAGTGTAGCCTTCCGCAGAGTGACGCGTTTCGCGTCGCAGTTCGCAGAAGGATTATTAAGAAATTATGTGCAAAATCGGTAAATTACGACCCTTATCGATATTTTTTTTTATTTTTCTCAATAAAACGGTGGATACCCATGTATCATGATTTTTTTTATGTTTCATATGATCAGTTTTTGTTGAAATTATTTTTAATGGAGCACGGAACCAAAATCAGGGACGCTTCTTCCACAAATTCAGAAACTTGTTGCCGGATCGAAATGATCGAAAAAATTGTTGGAAAGGAAAAATAAAGAAATTTTACTTGTAATGAAAAAAAATAATTTCTCCATTCCTCAGATTTTTTAAGCAGATTTCTCGACATTTTTCCATCTGTTATCCCAAAAATCTAAATTAAAATTTATCATAATCCACCTAATTCTCCTACAACGGTTCGATCGGTACGAGTTATCTTATTGATAACTAGCTGACCCGGTAAACTTCGTCCCGCCGCAAAATTTATTTTTTGTTATCAATACCTTCAAACATTCACGTTTTTTTACTAAGCGCAAGTTCATGGGTCAAATCGCAGAACTGTTCATTGATTGATCTTCTAGTCGACCCCGTTGAATTTACCTTTTACTATAAAATTCCTAGTATTTCCAACAAAACTCATCATTATAATATCAGATTATTTTCAGACACAATTCCCCTTCAAGATTGTTCAACCACTTGCAAATAACATGTTTCTCCGTTGCATGAAATAATTGTTTTATACAGAAAATATGATAGAATAAAGACAGCCGCAAATCAGATAATTCCTTCCTCGAGTTCTGCTCTTATCAATACATTCGGCGATAGTTTTTTATTGGTGTAGATAGAAGAAGATATAGAAGTGCGTTTTATCACATTAAAATCCATTTCCAGTATCGATCAAAGACCAATTCTAGCGCAAACATCAAATGGACTAACAGCACTTGTCACTATGTAATTGTAGAACATATGGGAATTTAATTTTCCAAATTTTCTCTTTTTCGTTTAGAGTTTTCCGAAAATTCTCAATTGTCATGTTTGGTTGAAATGTGTGTAATATTTCTATGGGACCCCCTCTACATTCCAGATTCTCCATTTTATAGCACCCTAAAGCCTCCACATGCAAAATTTGGTTCCATTCGCTTGATTATTTCTCGAGTAATGCAGAAATTTGATTTTCATTTGTATGGCAGATCCCCCTCCCCCTTAGAGAGGGGGGGGGGGTTTGTGGAGGGTCTAACCACCATAGAAACATTTATTGCACCATAGAACATGCCAAATTTGGTTTCATTTGCTTGATTAATTCTCGAGTAATGCAGAAATTTGTGTTTCATTTGTATGGCAGCCCCGCCTTAGAGAGGGGGTGGAGAGTCTAACCACCATAGAAACATATGTTGAACCCTAAAACCTTCACATGTCAAATTTGGTTTCATTTGCTTGATCAATTCTCGAAAAACGAATCGTTAATTCTGAGAGTCTCGTAGGATTTTGTACTTCTGGTACGATCTGCGATGAAATGCTCCTCTAATTTACTCCAAACTTTGAAAAATCGGCTAGAAAAAACTGAACGACTGAACGTATCAATATGAAACGTTCACGGATGTTCAGGGAATACACTAAGCTAAAAATTTGCCTGTAATTCCGAGGAGGAATCTATTCCTTTTCAAGCGTTAATAATCCTGCTCCGGATCAACGATGATTGCAATTGTCGGGGCTTGGGGAGGGGATACTTTTCACGCTGGATATTTCCGAGGAGGAATCGATCCTCCTTTGAGCATTAATAATACTTTTCCGGCTAAACGAAGTGGTATGATCATCACTTTATTCGAAAGATGAAGAGTTATATGTTTGTTACTTATTGATTGCTAAGCCAACGTTAGTCCTACGTCCACCTTGCGGTTATATCACAGATCTAACTCACTTCTAGTTTTCTGCTGTGTGTACTATTTTAATTACCTCGACCGGACATCAAACATTGTGTTTTTATTTGCAATTTTCGACAAGAGTCTGTCAATCAATTTAATAACATATTCCTTAATTGAGACCCTTCGGAGACCATGGCACTTTGAACAAAACATCACAAAAATACATATAAAATTAATAACGATATTAATGCGAAATTAATGTTGTTTGAGGACTCGCCGACATCAAAAGCAACAGCAGCAGAAGATCGTTTTTCGATCGTAATTTGCTGCCATCTGAGGAACCAGTTTGCAAGGTGCACCACAACGCGTGTTACTTAGTCTACATTCTTAACATAAACGCTATATTTTTTAAACGAATCAACAGCAGCAGCTGCTGCTGCTGCCACTGCTATTTATGGTGATGGTGGTATGCTATCAGCCGAAACATGTGTCAGAAAAATGTCCGTGCTGTCCTGTCCTGTTGCGGTCCCTTGTCCATTCAAAGTTGAGCTGTAAATTTTTCCGCGAGTATCTCGAGTCGTTTAAAACAGAGTCAGTCGCCGATAGCCACAAATAATAAGCACTTCTCGGGGTGGGAAGAAAAAAAATCACACGAGTGGCAGCCGCCGCTGCAGCTAGCTGTACGGAAAGGAGAAGCATCCTGTTGAAAGATGTTATGAATAATAAAAACTGGCACGCGACCAAATATATCATCGCCGCGCGCAGTGTCTTTTTTTTTTCCAGACGCGAGAACAGAAGACTCGAAAAAAATGGCTTTGAGTGCGGCCAAAACGTCGATATGTTGCGTGTGTACTCAGCGCGATAATGAAAAGCAATAATGGGGATGATATAAAACCATGTGACAGGCTATGTGTTCATAAAATTGATACTGTCGCACAAAAGCTAAACGACAATTCTATTACGGTTATTTAAGCGGCATTCATCGCTTCCATAAATATCCTAGTGATTCACAGGACAAAAATGAGATTTTTATTTTCGAGGCTGTGGAAAAAGAAAGAATTTTCTACGCTAAGCAGCTGTCAACATATAGATTACAATACGAAACAAATTAACCTAAAGGCACAACTAAAAAGTTAAAAAAAACTTTGGTAAAACAAACATTCGCAAAAACGCATTCCAATAAAATTCTCGTAAAACGAATCTTATAAATATATAGTATTTTATAACTTTTCCATTTTTTATATTGATTATTTTTTATACAAATATAAAATTTGTATAGTATATCGATAGTGACTTTTGTAAGTTTTTTTATACAGAAACAAAAAAATAACAAGCTTAAAGAATGATTGAAAGAAAGATTTGAAAGTTATGTCATAATGTTCCAAGTTTGTTTATGTCTATGTATATTTTCAATTGACTGTATCTCAACAACTTTATTTTTACGATAGTAAACTTCAAGAGTATTTTTTATGCAGAATATATTGAAGTATACATTTCTGCATTAAAATTAGAAAAAAATAGAAACATTACAGAAAAATAATTTTAGTACAAAAATAAAGGATACTTCATGAAGGATCTTGTGAACTACATAATTTCAAATCTCATAAAGAACCATTAAAAATCCAATCATTCCAGTAATAATAATTCAGCATGGATTGAATATACTGACTTAGGAATAATATGCATCGTTTTGTGCTTTATGCATAAAGTTATTTGTGAAATATTTTTTGACGTAGGACTACGTCTAACCGGAAGATACGGAGGGTTGAAATGAAAATCTAGACACTAAAAATGTGAGAAATATTTACTTTTAATATTGTACCTTTGCTGCGGCAAACCGTCAGTGTGGATCGGACCTATCTGCTTCGATCGATTATCTTCATCAACATTCTGTTTCGTTAATAACTCAGGATTAAAAGCATTTCCTCTCGTGTTCGACGATCAGGAGTGCAACTTTATTCCGACAGTGTGTTAATTTCATCTGAAACCATATTAACATCTTTACTTCACTGCGCATGCGCTCTTATCATTAGGAAATAATTTTTTCGAAATGCCTCATTTTCCTTCAAAAATTTCCAATTTTTATGTCGTAAAACAATAAGCGAATTGTATATTGTGTCAAAATTTGAGCTCAATCGTTGGCAAACTTTTCGAGTTCGAGTACACGAACGACCAGGACATTCTTGTTTATATGGATGTGCTTTTTTTACCTGAAAATCCATTGTTATCGCAATAACGGAATCGAAGCTCAACGTCGCCAACGTCAATTCCAATTGTAGAAATGAACTCCAATTGAATGAATTCTTCATAGAAGAACATATGTGATAGAACAAAAAATAGGATAATAATTTTATATTTTGAGAATTCTATTTTTGGGTGAAGATGAACACAACGAAATAAGGATAGCTCATATCACACCATCAGTTTTTCGTGTGATGATGAGTGATACGTACGAACTTTGTTTTATATATCAGAACAGTTCCATGATTTGACTAAACAAATTGCTTGACTTTTACTCAAACCGTATTTTTTCTTTTCACTATTAAGGATCATCAGTTCAAAACTAGATTGGTATGAAAAATCGACTTTTTTTTCAATACT
The DNA here is from genome assembly GCF_029784135.1 of Toxorhynchites rutilus septentrionalis. Lineage (NCBI taxonomy): Eukaryota > Metazoa > Arthropoda > Insecta > Diptera > Culicidae > Toxorhynchites > Toxorhynchites rutilus. The sequence goes on from NC_073745.1 coordinate 140,262,926, forward strand.
CTCATTTTTGAAAATTCGTAACTTTTAAATCGCTTGATCGGTTTATGATTTCTGGAATGCAAATGAGAGGTATTTTGATAGAATTTTCAAGAAAAAATTACTATTATATTACACCTCAGAGGTATATTTTCCGCTGAAAGCTTTAAATACTGTTTTTCGTGCTTTTTTGAAGTCCAGCCTGAAAAAACCTCAGTGTTTTATATTTTTTCCGAAAGTTCAGATTTTTTTTTCAAAAAATGGCAAGTTTATTTTTCCACTAGCGGCCCAGTATCATGTTTTCATAAGTTTCCCGCAAAATCATTGGAATAGCTTTGCTGTTGCACTCGAACAGACCCTCGCAATTTTTTTTTCCTTTCTTTTCTTCAATGTTTCTTTTTTACTCCAAATGTCTCTATGTTTCATTTCTTCTACTGCGTTCAACTTCGACTTTAACTTTTAACTCTCTATATATCATTTTTTACTTTCTACTGTCTACTGTCTGCTGTCTACTCTCTACTCTCTACACTTTATTGTCTATCCTCTACTCTCTACTCTCTATTCACTATTCTCTACTCTCTACTCTCTACTCTCTACTCTCTACCCTCTACTCTCTACTCTCTACTCTCTATTCTCTACTCTCTACTCTCTACTCTCTACTCTCGGCTCTCTTCTCTCGGTTCTCTACTCTCGGCTCACTACTCTCGGCTCTCTACTCTCGGTTCTCTACTCTCGGTTCTCTACTCTCGGCTCTCTACTCTCGGCTCTCTACTCTCAGCTCTCTACTCTTGGCTCTTTACTCTCGGCTCTTTACTCTTTACTCTCTGCTCACTGCTAACTTTTTCTCTCTCTGTTTTTGTTTATTTCCACCGCGCTTTTGGACACGATTTTTTTTAGCAATTATTATTCATAACGAGGTTTCGAGATATATTTTTTCAAAAAAGATTAAAGTAGTATAGCAGCCATTCCATGCCAAACCGATATAGTGGTTCTCAGGTTCACTTTTCACGAAGCTTTGTTCTTCATCGCACACTATCAGACCCGTATATTTCATTTTTTTGTTAGGATGACCATTTCCATTTTAGGGTGGTCGGAAAAAGCCTTTTCTTCTCATTTTTTTTCCAAAATTTCATAACTTTGAACTACTGTACCGATTCAGATGATCGACATATCAAATTGAAGCCACTTAGCAGATTTTTTTTGTAAAAATACTACAGTGACAGTTTTTTTTCCGTTATTATTTATTGTATTTGGTTTTTCATAATTTCCATGCTCTCGGGACCATATAGGGGCTATATTTTTTCTTGAAAACTAAGGTTTTTACATAATATATTCAAAAATCAGAGAGGCGTTCTCTTTCGCTTTTGAGTTATGATTTTTCAAAATTAACCGACGTATTAAAAAATCATTTTCCCCCTTTTTTCCAAAAATGCCTTTTTTCGAAAATGTATTACTTTGGACTACTGGACCGATTCGGATGATCGACGTATCAAATCAAAGCCAATTAGCTAATCTTCCTTGAAAAAATATCACACTCGCGAAAACACTGGATTCTAGTTGCATAGATCTAGTCTAGTGATATAGGAATGTTTAACGAAGACTGAAAACATGTTAATTTTGAAAAATCACAACTAAAAACGAAAAATAACACCTCTTTGATTTTTGAATATGTTATGTAAAAACCTACAGGTACAGTAGTTCAAAAGTTATGAGTTTTTGAAAAAAGTTATTTGAGAAAAAAATGATTTGCCGGCCACCCTAAAATGGAAATGGTCACCCTACCAAAAAATATTTTAAAAAACGGATCTAATAGTTTGCGATAGAGAATAAAACAACCACTTTCCACGAAAATCTGAGAACCGCTATATCGGTTTGGCATGTGATGACTGATAGAGGCTTTAAACTTATGTTATGTTTCATTAGGAAAAAAAACACCATGCGTCTCCATTGATTCGATATATCGAGACTAAAATTATGAACTTGATTTAATGTATTGAACTATCCGAAAAAAATATGACAAGTCGGGGTCCCTTTGGGTTGGATACCTCAAAAACAAAGTGAAACAAACATATTTAAAGCTTGGTTCAATATGTTTCCCAAAATAAGTATACACGGGAGTCGCGGGGGTCGTATCGTGTAAAAACCGCGTATATTCCAAAATCCACGTAAAAATACAGCGTGAATTTCAAAATCCGTGTAAAAATCTAAAAAAACAGTGAATTATTAGTTTAACATGCAACCCATATTCATATAATTCATATATTCATATAACAATTGATCAACTGATTTTTTTTTGCATGCTACAATTATGATATTTGTTTTTCCTTTTATTTCTCAACTACAAACTTATTTCGTGAAAAGTCACATCAATTAACACATTAAATCTGTATACACTGGAGTCACTTTTTACGCGGTTGATACGTGCCGCGTAAAAAACCGCGTAAATTTCGAAATTCGCGTAAAAAGCCGCATAAAGAAACGCGTACAAACCGCTCAAAGAGCAACTTAAGTGTAGTTGAACTTTCCGATTTTTTTCATTGTTTTCAAAATACCATCATTATAATTTGGGTGGAGACGAACACAACGAAATAGAGACAGCTCAAATCTGATCATCCGTTCTCTTATGATGATGAGTTATCAGAATGTTTGTTATTTATATCAGCAATTCACTGGACAAAATAATTGCTTGGATTTTGCTGAAACCCATATTAATTTTTTATTTGACGTAGGATTATGTCTTTCGGGAACATATTGGGGTACAAATTGAAAATCGAAAATCGAGCACATCTTGAAAATTGACCAAACGCGTATTGCTCAGTCATTTCATGATGGATTGATGAAATTGTTGCGTCAATCGATTTGGGCACACCATAACAATATTTCATATTGAATAAAATAATATATGTCATGAAACTAACTATCGAACAATTGAAAAATCTCAACCCCTATCCTAACGACAGTACCCACATCCGATTGGTCGAAATTGACGACACATGCGGCGGTTCTCTAACAGAGACATCCGAACCAAGCTGCCTGGGGGAAATCGGCATTGTAAATACGTGAAACTAGGGTTAGTTTTTTCCCACCGAAATGTGTTCCCTAACAGAGACATCGAAACCAAGGTGCCCGAAGGAAATCGACAAAGGGGTTCCCGACATTGAGCTTTTTGGTAGGAGAGCGCAGACTGACTGGGACTGAAAGTTACAAAATATAAATATAACATATATAACACATAACATATCTCGAAACCAGGGAGGCGTTTTTCGTTTTTGAGTTATGATTTTTCAAAGTTACCCGATGATCCAAAAAATCATTTTCTCCTTTTCTCCCTAAAATGACTATCCTTTTATTACCTTATTTATTACTTATTTTATTACCATATTTAGTACTTTTGAACTACTGGACCGATTCAGATGATCGACATATCAAATTAAACCCTACTAGCTAGCTTTTTTTGAAAAATAACACATTTGCCAATTAATTGGATTATGATCACATACATCTAGTCTAGTCGCATAGAAATGTTGAACGAAAACAGAAAACATGTTAACTTTGAAAAATCATAACTTAAAAAAGAAAAATAACACCTCTCTGGTATTCGGATATATTATTATGTGAAAAAACCTCGGCTTTCAGGAAAAAATATAAAAAATATGGCTCCTTTGGTCCCGAAACGATGTAAGCTATAAAAAATTACGAAAACAAAATCCATTTATATTTAGAGTGTAATATTTTTTCAAACAAGACTAGCTCATTGGCTTTAATTTGATATGTCGATCATCTGAATCGGTCCAGTAGATCAAAAGTGATGATTTTTTGTAGTCGAAAAAATGGGAAAAAATGATTTTTCGGACCATCGGCTAAAAAACAAAAATAACGCTTCGCTGGCTTCGAGATATGTTATGTGAACAATCCTCGGCTTTCCAGAAAAAATTTGAAAAACTATAGCGCCCTTGGTCCCGAGACTATGAAAACAATAAAAAATGAATACGCGCTTTTGAAGATTACAGCTTAAAAACATAGTCGTAAAATCTAACCCGAAACCCGAAAAGTTTCTTTAATTACATAAAAACAAAATTAAAAAGCAATAGTTTTCTATCACGCATGCACCTTGACGATACCGTGGGGAATGACCCAGAAAAAATTTGCAACATCTTTGCAACATTTTTTCAAGAAGTTTATATTGTAACAGCTGAGGAGGACCGAGATCGTGACTTCTTTGCATTTCTTCCAGAATTTCCATGTGATGTTGGAGTCAGAAAACTAACTTACATTGAAATTTTTGACGCATTGAATAAGCTCGATGTCTCGAAAGGGCCAGGTCCTGACGGAATTCCACCGGTTTTTATAAAAAATTTGGTATCTGAATTAACTCATCCACTTTTATGGCTTTTCAATACGTCATTGGAATCAGAAAGGTTCCCAAAAATATGGAAAAACTCTTTTCTTGTACCAATATTCAAATCCGGTAATAGATCCGATGTAAGAAATTATCGTGGAGTAGCAATTATTTTTTGCATTCCAAAACTCTTTGAAGCCATAATAAACCAAAAACTTTTTCAACAACTAAAGACACGAATTACGAATAAGCAACACATAAGGTTTTTTCAAAGGACGATCAACAACAACAAATTTGCTGGAATTTGTCACATTCACTTTGAATGCAATGGATAATGGTAATCAAGTTGAAGCTCTATACACTGACTTTAGTAAGGCTTTCGATCGTGTTGATATACCCTTACTCCTTCTTAAACTTCAAAAAATAGGAATAGAAGTCAAGCTATTGAAATGGCTAGAATCATATTTGACTGACCGCACCCAAATGGTAAGATTTAATGGGGAAATTTCAAAACCAATATTTGTTACATCCGGAGTTCCTCAAGGCTCTCATATGGGGCCACTTTTGTTCATTTTATTTGTTAATGACGTTTGCGTTTTTCTTAACAGTGTTAGGGCACTTATCTACGCAGATGATATGAAACTGTATATGGAAATAAAGAATGAAGAAGACTCTCAAACATTCAAAAATGAAGTTGACATAGTTTATAATTGGTGCACTAAGAGTTTATTACAGCTCAATGTTAGGAAATGCACTTTGATTACTTTTACAAGAAGAAGAACACCATTGAACAATGGTGTTATAATACTGGGTAATCAACCCATCAGTAGATGTCAACGAGTAAGAGATTTAGGTGTGATCTTAGATTCAAAACTAACCTTCGTGGATCATTATAATACAATCATCCATAGAGCAAATAATATGTTGAGCTTCATTAAACGCTTTAGTTACCATTTCCACGATCCGTACACAATAAAAACATTGTATATTACATACGTCAGATCAATTCTCGAATACTGTAGTATTGTATGGTCCCCCTACATAACTTCACACGAAGACAGAATTGAATCTGTACAAAAACAATTTTTGTTATTTGCACTTCGTAAACTAGGCTGGTCTTCATATCATCTACCTCCATATGAAGCACGCTGTATGCTAATCAATATTAAAAGCCTAAAAGAACGTCGGAACTCTGCCATGATTCTATTTATTATTGATATCATATCACAACGAGTGGACTCAGAAGAAATATTAGGAAACCTGAATTTTTACGCACCGATTAGGAACCTGAGAAACCCTAACATTTTTTACATAGATTATCGAAGAACGAATTATGCCAAATATAGTCCTATTAATCGTATGATGAGCCTCTGTAACGAACACAGTGAAACAATTGATGTAACCATGTCAAGATCAATGCTCAAAGACTATCTGAATAGCATAAGATATCGTTAAATTTCACTGTAATATTTGGGCAGCATATTTAGTCTACGCTGGTTTGACGAAATAAATAAATAAAAAAAAATGATTCTGTAACTTGTTAAAATCGTCTTTTAAATTAAACGAATAAATTATCCAGCCAGCTCTCTTTAGATTTTTAGTTTTAAGTAAGTAGTTTTAAGTAGTATTAAGAATGTATCGGTCTACAATTTAGATTGACGACAATAAAAATTAAAATAACGAGTTTGTTTTCGGTTGTTTTACAAAATGTGACTACTTTCTAGTCGAATTGTTGACTATTTTCTATTCATACAATAAGTATCTTTTGGAACTGGGACCGACACTGATATTGTGCAAACCCTCTTGATGAGGGCTGAATGGAAAGCGCAGCAAGAAAAAAAGTACATAGTGGATGGAAAAATTTCCGCCCTTGCTCCTTCCGACTCCTATTTTTGTCGAACAAACAGGGCAGGGCAGGAAAACCTTGCGAGAACTGTAAGAAAACACACCATTTGAATGACTTGTTCTCTCAATCATCTCACTTCTTAATGTTGTGCACATTTTTACAGGGCCTCCTGACAGATTCCAGTTGGCTGCAGCCCTAAAGCTCTGGCTATTAATTAATTCATTAAATCCTCGAACAGCTCTGCGCTGCGAAAATCACCTCGGGCCCGTTCAATTCCGATCTGACCATTAAATTCTGCATTAATTACTTCTGCGTAAAATATTTCATTTCCATTACTATACACACAAACAGTCATTCTCCCTTTCATCTGTATGAAATTCACGTCCAACACACCCCCACTCCACAAAGCTTCTATACTTTTTCCAGCCGTCGGAAATTAAAGCTGCAACAACGGAAAGTGAGCGGAGAAACTTCTTGGGAAACGCCTCAGGTAGTCGTGCAGCGCTACTCTCGTTTCGTTTCATCTCTTCCCTCTTTAAGAAGATTCACGACCACTTCCCCTTCGTGCCCCATCGAAGTTCTTCTTCTCGATCAAGACGGGGCGCGGCGGGTGGAGGGCGCAAGAGAAATCCGAAAAAAGCTGCTCGAACCGACTCTGCTCTCTGCTGGGCAAACAAAAAGAATGGAAGAAAAAAATACAAACTAATGTAATCTTTCTGGAGAGGTTCTTTTCCTCGTCCTATTTCGTGGGCTGAGCCCGCGCCCCGCCTTTAGTCCCCCCCACGGATTCGGAGAGAATCAATCACTCTCCTCACTCCAGGCGGATGTGACGATGTGAAGGTGTGTATGTGTGTATGTGTGTGCTGCCGCCACATGCTCCACTTTTTCGAGATCTGTGGACATAGAAAGAGCCCTTATAGTTGGTTTTTCGATGTTATCTCAGAATCATCTTCCCTCGAAGAAGCTTTTCTTTTTTGTTTCGTGTTCCGCGTCGTTCGTTGATCTTCGAGAAGACGGGTATTAAAATAGCTTCAGGCGGAAACTTTTTGCTTTCAACCCGTTTTCGTTTTTGTGTGTTGGTCCATAGAATTTCTCGGAACCGAAATCAAAAACGCATTCACTGAGAAAATGCATTCCCAGGAAGAAGAGGCTACCCGGGAGTGGCTTTCAATTTGAACGAGATCCTATCGGAGCTATAATGATTGATCGATTTACCTTTTTTTCGATTTCAACAACGAAACAGCGAGCAAGCGTCAAGTTCCGACTTTGTTAGTGGGGAGCGCAAAGGGCCCCAATCAAACTGTCACTCCGGCGAAAGTGAGAACAAATGAGCACAATTAAAAGTGCTCTGCCAAAAAATTAACCCTTGGGAAGGGCAGCAGCTCAGCGCAGTTCATTTGCGACAGCAAAAACAGCGTCGACACGGAAGGGCCAAATGATACGAATCTAACCTCTTCCCGTCGCTTTCTTCTATCGCATGAAATCGATCTTTTCCGCACCCTTCAGGGAATGAACAGGGAAGAAGCACAGAACATTTCCTCCGCTATCGCCACCACCCACCACTACGGAACTCCGGTCAGCATCCCTAGGAATAGAATCCTGCCTCGAGCCGAGTGGCGTGACGCGTGAGGATACGAATCTAGATAAATAATAAGAGGGTATCAAATTACCTCTCACAGACGACGGCGGAGGACTGCGTGTGATTTGTAGAATGGTTTCCCTCAATATGAAGCCAAACTTGGAGTTGCCTTAGCGATCGGCAATTAATTCTCCTCGGGTTTTTTTTTCGTATTTCAGTGCTGCTGCTCCTACTGCTGCTTGGGGGACCGATCTAAATCAGTTTGGTGGATTAGATTCACTTCAGGGTGGGCTCGGTTTTCTCCGCACTCACACCCTGGACAACATCAACGTGGTGATGGAACTTTGGATGTCACGTAGGCAGGCGTCCAGTTGTTGTTTCTAGGAACGATTGTATTATTTGGAAAGTTTGTTTCGGAAGAGAGTTGTTTTTCCGGTTATATTCAATCGGAATTATGGGCTTGTAAGCGTTCACCGTTGCGATAATTTTTCCTTGAACGTTGTTATCTGGCATTCGTAATCCAGGTCTTCATCTATATCGCGATTATTGAGGTTTCAGCAGAAAAACTCCACGTGGTTGCGAGTAAACTTTCAGCGTTATAAAATGACCGTGATAAAATAACTCGAATTAGTTCTGTTTTCGTCACTTCATATAACATCACCAATGTGGATCAGAGAAATGACAGATCTTTTATCGTGTAAAGCCTTAGATTTTTTGAAATCTGCTCATTGGGTACTAATTCTTGCAAAAATTGACTTTAGACCTGTTTTCAAACAGATATAAATACAAATATGGCGAAAGACAATGAAAGATGATGAAATTTGGTTGAATTCTCACGAATTCATCTGAATGTGAACATAAACCAATTTTTTTCGAAATAATGGATCACTGGTAGAACATTCGAAACCGAGCTAGAATTTGAACCAACTAAATGCTGATGAAAAATACGAAAGTTGTAGTATGGATTGTACACTGCCTTTCATAACTATAGAACCTGATGGAAAAAAAAAACTCTCACTCCTTTACAAAATTAACGCCAATTCACATGAATTACAATAAGTTTCTGGCTCGTAGGTCATCTTCATTTCCCAATCGGTTCAAAGAACCCATTCGAGGTGGTTTAGACCAAGCTGCGCCATGTTGTAATGTGTATCTCGTTCTACGCAGAGGATACTGCTCGCTAAACTCTTCAAATCACTCATTCTGCTTGTAAGCTACATCTTCTATTCATACCACACAAATGAAGCACAAATTTCTGCATTAGTCGAGAATTAATCAAGCAAACGGAACCAAATTAGGTATATGGAGGTTTTAGGGTGCAATAAATGTTCCTATGGTGGTTAGACACTCCACCTCCCTCTCTAAGGGGGGCTGCCATACAAATTAAACACAATTACTGCATTACTCGAGAATTAATCCAGCAAACGAAACCAAATTTGGCATGTGGAGGATTTAGGGTGCAATAAATGATTCTATTGTGGTTAGATACACCTCCCCCCTCTCTTAGGGGAGGGCTGCCAAACAAATGAAACGCAAATTTCTGTATAACTCGAGAACTCTCACTAAAGCAAACGGAACCAAATTTGACATGTAGAGGTTTTATTTTTTTTTTATCCCATATATTTATTTTAGGCTCATTAGCATTTTATCTGAAACAGAGCCGAATTTTTAATCGTGTACATGTCACATGGTTATCATTATCTATAATTAGCACATTACACAGTTGCCATTTGCCAGTATTCCTTCTATACCATTGCATATGGTACATCTACACAGTAGCCATTAAGGCGTAAATGTTTTCTATCTGTTCTTCCATTATCCAGTTAGACCGGACAGCGGAGACAGTTGATTGATCATTGTTGAGTTATTTATAGAACAGCAGCCCGATGTGTCTTGCAGAGCAGAGCAGTTGTATGGATGAATCGATCTTATTTCGACCGTGGATCGATCTCCACCGCTGGTGATTGTTGCGTGGACGTAGTTATTCTGTAACAACACAAAGATGGTCAATGAGGGCCCTGAGTTTTGAACTCACGATCGATCGCTTACTAAGCGAACGCGCAACCAATGTGGCTACGGAGACCCCCATGTAGAGGTTTTAGGATGCAATAAATGTTTCTATGGTGGTTCGATAGTCCTTCCCCCTCTGTTAAATTTCTGCATAACTCGAAAACTAATCAAGCAAATGGAGCTAAATTTGGCTTGTGAAGATTTTAGGTGGCACGAAACGTTTCTATGATGAATAGACACTCCTCCCCTCTCTCTCTAAGGGGTGAAGAGAGGAGGGGTCTGTCTTCATTCTATCATATTTTCTTTATCAAACATTTATTCCATGTAACGGAGAAGCTTGTTATTTGCAAGTTGAAAAATCTTGAACGAGAAATGTGTCTGATATTATAATGATAAGTTTTGGTAGAAGTACTAGGGTTTTTTAGTAAAAGGTACATTCAGCGGGGTCGATTAGAAGATCAATCAATGAACAGTTCTTCGATCGGATTCATGAACTTGCGCTTAGTAAGGAAACGTGAATGTTTGAAGGTATTGATAACAAAAAATAAATTTTGAGCGGGACGAAGTTTGCCGGGTCAGCTAGTATATTATACAAATGCTGTACTAGTATGGGAGAGTATCGAGGTGCCAAAGGGTTATTTTAAAAATGTCGTTACATCCAAATATCCAAAAAAATATAAAAATCAATTCGATTTTTGTTTTGCCCAGAGAGCATGTACGAATTTAGTAGTGCATCTGGACTAATCGATTACTTTTACCGATCGATTTTTGTGTGTTGCATTGTGTCCGGGCTAAATGTAACGTCCAAATGCATCGCATTTCAAGCCAGATGTGGAGAAGATTTTCTCCTCTGGTGAGAACTTGGTTCTTCAGTGAAAAACTGAAGGTAAAAATTTCAATTCGACAATTTGATTAAATTATTATTCCATCGCTTTGCGAATCATTCACACCCCGCAGTGCAAGCATTGAATCATCGGCTCTTGTCAGAACTAACAGATAGTTGTACAAAAGAGTTCATTCATAGATTTCTATAATGTTTATTCTCACCGACAATAATTTTGTAGTCCTACATTAACAATGCGGTCGTGTTTGGACATTTGACATTTCTAATGAAATTCCAATATATGACGCATGGGATTTTTGTCAAGATTTTACGAAAAGTTTAAACAAACTTCATGCGGTTTTGAATAATTCGAAGAATATGTTTGGATGTGGATGAATCTTTCATTCCATGGCAAGGCAGACCTCTCATTCTGAAAAGCTACAAGCTCTACAATTCCGTTACCAGAGATTTCACGACATTCTAGAGTCTGAGAGTTGTCAACGCGTTTTCAAATTCATCTCAGCAATTTGCCATAAAAAATTATGAACATTTCATCTTTGGCAAAAAAATGCCATTCGTGTGCTGGAGGGTCAAATGCGCAAATAATGAGCTGTTTTAAAAGCTTAAAAAAGGCTTGCATATATGCGAGCAGACATCTCTTTCTGTTTTCTTTTCTCATTTAATTTGGAATTGCGCAAAAAAAAGTCCATACGACGTCAATGGGGATTGAACCAAGGCCGAATGGAATGCAAAGCTATTTCATACGACCACACTATCCACATGGCTGCCAGTGCTGTTATATATAAGCGTGATAATATTAGACCTCATCATAAAATGAAGTTGGAACGTGTTTTCTAAGAGGATAAAGAAGAACATGGACGAGTCTATATTTTTCTTTGTCTGGGTCGTGTATTCGGCAAACTATACGAAAAGCTTTCGTATTCTTTCATTTAAATGTGTCTCCTGTTTCGCTCGCTCATATTGGCTCTAGCAAATATATTATACAAATGATATACACGTATTGGGGAGTAAAGGGTGTGTCACATCAAATTACATCACGGAAAAAACGCTGTAGAAATTTAATTTTTAGGAATTATATCTTCAGCTTTCGCTTATAATCAGATAAGAGTGTATAGATCACGTTGGCCATGCTTCACTGTCAATTTTTCGTAAATTTGGAAAAATGTTGTCGAACGAAAAAGAGCGTCGTGAATTAATCCTGTGCACTCATTTCGAGAATCCGGAGTTGTCACATCGGGACATCGGTAAGATGCTCGGTAAGATCGTCCAATCCACGGTCAGCAGAGTACTAAAACGATACTTCGAGAACCTAATCATCGACCGGAAGGTGAAGAACGGCAAAAATGGATGCTCCGTCAGTGAAAAAGATCACAAGCGCGTAGTTAAGCAGTTTAGACGTGATCCGAGAAGTTCGGTCCGGGATGTCGCCAATAAGCTGAATTTGTCAAGTTCATTCGTCCAGCGGACCAAGCAGCGGGAGGGCCTGCGTACATACAAGGTTCAGAAGGCTCCTAACCGCGACGAAAGGCAAAACATGGTGGGGAAGACGCGAGCCCGGAAGCTGTACACCGAAATGCTGACGAAGCCGCATTGCCTGGTAATGGACGACGAAACCTACGTCAAAGCGGCCTTTTGTCAGCTGCCGGGCCTGTTGTTCTTCTCCGCAGAGGACAAATTCAGCGTTCCGGAGGAGATTCGCAAGCAGAAACTATCCAAGTTTGCCAAAAAGTACATGGTGTGGCAAGCGATCTGCTCTTGCGGAAAGCGGAGCGCCCCCTTTGTGATGACCGGCACGGTAAACGGGCAGGTTTACCTTAAGAAGTGCCTACAGTAGCGCTTACTACCACTATTGAAGCAGCACGAGGGCCCGACCATCTTCTGGCCGGATCTCGCTTCGTGCCACTATTCAAAGGACGTGTTGGAGTGGTACGAAGCCAACGGGGTCACCTTCGTGCCAAAGGAAATGAACCCACCCAACGCGCCGGAGCTTCGCCCAATAGAGAAATATTGGACGATTATGAAGCAGGCCCTCCGGAAGAACCCAAAAGTTGTCAAATCGGAAGCGGACTTCAAGAGAAAATGGATTTCTGTTAAAAAAAACTACAACCTGACGTTGTACAGAACCTTATGGACGGGGTAAAGAGGAAGGTGCGAGCATACAGGCTTAGGCTCGAAGTATGAATAAAAAGAAAATGCCAAAAGTTGTTTAATAGTTTTTATTTTACTGTCTAAAATTTTCAAAAGGATCGGTCTACAGGGCGAATTTCTACAGCGTTTTTTTCCGTGATGCAATTTGATGTGACACACCCTTTAGAACATTTTCTGTTATTTTTCGGCTCACCTAATGTAATAAATCGGGATACCATAACATGCGCTAAAAATTAACTTTGGGTGTAGAAGTCGTTGTTTCGTACCTCTTTGATAAGTTCAATATCGGTCCTTTCACACAAAAGAGGAACTATTCTGTTGAATATGGTAAATGTAAATTGTGAAGTTCAATTCTCAGCTGAATAGGGGTCAAAATCACGTTTCACCTGTTTTTGAATATGAATCACAATAAAAGTATTCGAGACCTAAAAGTGCTTTCGTTTGATCCTATCGAGAAATTTTGAATTCTTGTTATTTTTGGCACCTAACCATGACACCGTCATCTTTTTCAATTTGCAAGATTATAAACTTTTCTCTCAAACCCTCTTGAGCAGCTTTACACCTAAACAATGTGACCCGGTCATAAACATATTTTACGTCTTCATTAAACCAGATATGTTTCTTAGCTAACAACATTCCGCTCCGCAGCGCTCGCAGCCGTCCTCCCTGTTCCACCAGCATAATTGTGTTGAAATTAAGTGAAATGTGTTCCGAAAACGATAATTGTAATTATTAGCCCTTTCCACGAGCATAAATATTAATAACATCCCATCAACTGGCTGCTACCTGGCGCAGTAAATTTAATAATTTACATTAACGTTTGTCTTTTTTCCACTCTTGTGTTTTTAATGAACTCCTCGCTTCTCAGGCTGCCCGCCTCGCTTGCGTTTACGCCCTCTCAGCATCATCATCATCATCACCACCATCATAATCAAGGATAGCCTTTCCACGTAAAAAACACGTCAATAATGATAACTCACAATTACTCCTTATGTCCGTGAAAAAAACGGGCATGCCTTCGAGAGCGAGAACAACGACTGCTGCTGCTGCTGCCAGCAAAAGTTAGCAATGCAAATGCTTCCACAACATCCTTTATCCTCTTAGCGTTTCCATGTCCCAATCTTCTCCTTAAAGAAGACATATGTCATACACAGTTTGGTCACTTTGTGTTCGCAGCATTCGGGCTAATGAACTTCCGATCCACGGGGAAGCGCAACTACGACAACAGCAGGTTTCGCCGTTCGCCACAAAGCTTCCCCGAAAAAAACCGGTCCTTTGGTATGATAACACAACAAACAGCGACCGACCGACCAACCGATTGCGGTGTGATGGCTTGGTGGATCGTGACTTGCGTTTGCGAGAGCGCCTTTTTTGTTTTGCCCGACCACAAAGAGTGACTTCTTTCTTTTTCGAGGAACAGCTGGTGGAGGGATGATGTGGTGGTTTGTTTGGAGCCTTTGGAATTTTTCGATTGGATTAATTATGTGTGGTTTCGGGGTCTCGTTTCGAAGATCCTCGAAGGATCTGCAATCTTAAAAAGTGATAGTGATTCTATCTCTATGGTGGCGTATGTATAGATTTGATTAAATTACACAACGGATTGGATTCCTCCTCGGAACTACACAGCAAATTGCGACGATTGCGACATTCGTAAACAAATAATTTTATATCGCTGTTTTCATAAATGTGATTTCTTCGATATGGTAAAAAAATATCCACTGCATTATATCAAACATTCCGTATTCTTCACTGTGAAATCCATAGTCAATGGCACCCAACGGTATCGAATTATCATCGATTCCTCTGTTTTCGCTTAATGTTTCGGCTGCAGAAACGAAATGGACTTGGGAGAGAAGAGTTGAAGAAGGAATGGATTCCTCCTTGCAACTACTCAGCAAAAATAATGCCCTTTCCCAACAATTGAAAACGACGATCTATTGCGGCTTTCGTACACAAATAATTTTATAACTCTCACAACTTTCTTTGATATGGTGCAAAAGTCACTACGCCATATCAAATATTTCGTATTCTTCACTGTCAAATTCATCAATCCGTCAATGGCACCAATTTGTATCGAATTATCATCGATATCTTGATTTTCGCGAAATGCTCCTTTTAGTTCGGATGCAGAAACGAAACGGAATTGGGAGAGAACAGCATAATGCACAGGCGTGTGGGCGTGATCTTCCGCATCTCACATCGCATCGCATCGTTTTTACATTTTCGCATCGTTTTTACGAAATGTCGTACATTTTGACATTTTGTCTTTCGAATGAAATGTTTATCATACCACTTCGTTTAGCCGGCACCGAGTTATTAACGTTCAAAACCTTGCACTCCAGCGTCACTCTTTTGTTTTCGAAACTTTGAGCTTACACCCCGGTACAGAATTCAAAGACGTAGTCCTACGTCAAAAACACTATCAATTTGGCAACGCATAAAACCACTTATTGAGCAAACGATCGTGAATTTAAACCCAGGATTTTCCTTCGATTGTTCGTTCTAATAGACCTTTTTCAAGGCTAGATGCAAATGAACTTCGTAGTTTAAAACTTCTATAATAGAAATAAAACATAATCTGTCTCTGGCCCTCTGGGGAACTAACACTAATTCTTACTGTCGGTCTTGAGGAAGGCAATTTGGCAGCTCCGTTACCGCTACCGTTCGGTCGCTAGTCGGATGACATATGAATCGTGGATGGTGTGATATTTATTGCAAATGCTCTGATTTCATGCTCTGACCTTTTTCAATAAGTGACCATCGGTGGGGCTTAAATTGCAATACTTCCTCTCCCCCACAGTATCGGTTCACATGTTGCAGTGTTTGTTCTCTACATTTGCATTTCGAGTGACCAATATCAATGCTCATGATATGCTGTGGAATATGACAATAGCCTCCAGTCCAAAGGCTGCTCACTATTGACGATACGAGTAGCTAAGTACACAAATAGACAGAACAAATGTATGGGAAAATGGGAATGCTTCAAATTTTGAATAACCTAAACCATTTTCCGACGAGAGGATTTCCATTTAGTTGATGTGCGAATCATTAAAATCCTTTCGTAGCAAAATTAGTTACTAACGTGAATATTATTTCATAAAAATGTCACCTGCTTTATGTTTTGTCACCCATACTGGAGAATGTAGTCTTATGTCAAAATATAATGAAGGTTATATTATTTTTAACAATAAACACACTTTGAATTGACTTAAATCCAAATAACTACTAAATGAACCACATACAATACAAACCAGAAACATTAGGTTTTAGTGCGAAATGCAATCTTGCTATCGAGCATGAATCTTAAATTTTTGATTTTGATTTTGATTGATAATCAAAAAAGGGATTTTTACCCAATCGAATATTTGCACAGCACCAACATTTTGTGATGCTACGATCGATTTAGGGCGATCTAATTTAGAATAACTGAAATGGTTATAGTATGAAATATCCACTTATTTGTAATTCGCGTTGGCAAGAGTAGTGTTGACATCTGGTGGCAACATTTAAGTTTGGGACCCAAACTATTCTCTATCAGATTATAAGGTCCGAAGACCTTCTTTCAATGCTACAATTCGAATGAAAATTTCCACTTGGCGTTATTTCATTACTTGAAGCACGTTGTCCTGACCCGACCCTGAAACCTATGTTCTCTAAATTTTACGTTATTCCCACACTCATTTTTTTTATTTAAATCGTTTATTTTTACAGGCTCAGTTACATAAGTTGAAAGGAGCCGAACTCATTACTGTATTGTTACTAGTATATACACATTTTTCCTTAATTCTAATGTTAATAACGTAGGAAAATTCCCACACTCATTATTGTGATCAAAATCACAATCTTCATCTTCAGATTTAATTTTCGTATGAGGCCGAAAAGAGTGGTTTTTATTTAAAAGGAATACTTATTTGATTCGGAAAAATGAATTTCCATTTAAATTTTTTTCAAATGTGTTTTCATTCTATCTGAAAATCCATCATTGTCATTGTTGTTTCTCAAATTCGGATTACGAAGCTCAATGTCGTCGACGTGGATGGAATCGTCAGTGTTGCCATTACTTACAGCCACACTAAATGTTACCATTTTCATGTACACTAAAATTATTACTTACAGCCACACTGTATGAAGCGGACGTCAGATTGCAATTTATGCTAGAAAAGCTATCGGAGCAACTATAGGAAATTTCGAAGCAGCTGCTCGAAGCCCCGATTGGAAAGATTGCAGAAAGACGTTTCGTATATGCAGATTTGTTCCCGTATATTAGGGATGGCCAAACGGTGGTCATCGGTCTACCGTCTGCCCGCGTAGGTACTCCTAGGCACCCGCCACCTGGTCTAGGATGGTGACACTATCCAAACGCAATGGATTAAGATGTAAAACTAGATATTTCTTCTTAAAAGTTTTCGTTTAAATATTTTTTCTCAGATGTTAGTTATTTAGGTACATCATTTGTTAAATGACCAATTGAAAATTCTGGAAACATTCTGCATAAAGTTTCAAACATTAATAAAAACTAAATTTTTGGAGAACACTTAGATTTCAAAGACTGCGAATGCGAAGTATTGTTATTTTTATTTTTAAACTATGTGAATGTGATTTAATTATGCAGATTTCTTTCATGAAATATTGAATTATGAATAGTAGAATTATGCTCTATTTTGCAGTCGGGTGAAAGCTGTCGGTATAATTCATCGAGCTGTTTGGTTTACTTGTTGCATTTCTGATATTTTACTTTGGGAGAAAAATCCCAAATTTCGTTTCAAAATATGCAATCGACCGTTCGATTTAATTTACATAACAGGGGTCAATGTTTCCGACAGATAGTTCTTGTACCTCTCGGTAATTGAGAAATATAATAATCGTGTTGGATGTATTTTTATGGAAAATAAATGTTCTGAATCTTCAGAGGGGCAATTTTCTTTAAAAAATCAACGATATCGATTGATGAGATTTTACACAAAATTAAGTATTATTTATCAATTATTTAGTAACCGATAATTATTTTTATTTTATAGAATAATTTATTGAGTTTTTATTAGTATGGCCTATTTTTTCCTTCAATTAACCATCCTGTACTCGATCATACGATCTCAGAGACCGGGAATCAATAACCCTGTTCTGAAAAGGCTGAATTAAATGACTATTGAAACTGAATGAAGTTGGAGAAAAAATATTTTCTGGAGTTTGAAGATTCAATTATATATTTTTTTACTTTAATTAAATACCATCACGCCTAGAAAAACACAATAGCACAATTACAGTCTGTGACACCGTGCGCGAATAAAGGGTGTGTCACATCAAATTGCATCACGGAAAAAACGCTGTAGAAATTAAATTTTTAGGAGTTATATCTTCAACTTTCGCTTATAATCAGATAAGAGTGTATAGATCACGTTGGCCATGCTTCACTGTCAATTTTTCGTAAATTAGGAAAAATGTCGTCGAACGAAAAAGAGCGTCGTGAATTAATCCTGTGCACTCATTTCGAGAATCCGGAGTTGTCACATCGGGACATCGGTAAGATGCTGGGAATCGTCCAATCCACGGTCAGCAGAGTACTAAAACGATACTTCGAGAACCTAACCATCGACCGGAAGGTGAAGAACGGCAAAAATGGATGCTCCGTCAGTGAAAAAGATCACAAGCGCGTAGTTAAGCAGTTTAGACGTGATCCGAGAAGTTCGGTCCGAGATGTCGCCAATAAGCTGAATTTGTCAAGTTCATTCGTCCAGCGGACCAAGCAGCGGGAGGGCCTGCGTACATACAAGGTTCAGAAGGCTCCTAACCGCGATGAAAGGCAAAACATGGTGGGGAAGACGCGAGCCCGGAAGCTGTACACCGAAATGCTTGCCTGGTAATGGACGACGAAACCTACGTCAAAGCGGACTTTCGTCAGCTGCCGGGCCTGTTGTTCTTCTCCGCAGAGGACAAATTCAGCGTTCCGGAGGAGATTCGCAAGCAGAAACTATCCAAGTTTGCCAAAAAGTACATGGTGTGGCATGTACGATCTGCTCTTGCGGAAAGCGGAGCGCCCCCTTCGTGATGACCGGCACGGTAAACGGGCAGGTTTACCTTAAGGAGTGCCTACAGAAGCGCTTACTACCACTATTGAAGCAGCACGAGGGCCCGACCATCTTCTGGTCGGATCTCGCTTCGTGCCACTATTCAAAGGACGTGTTGGAGTGGTACGAAGCCAACGGGGTCACCTTCGTGCCAAAGGAAATGAACCCGCCCAACGCGCCGGAGCTTCGCCCAATAGAGAAATATTGGACGATTATGAAGCAGGCCCTCCGGAAGAACCCAAAAGTTGTCAAATCGGAGGCGGACTTCAAGAGAAAATGGATTTCTGTTCAAAAAAAACTACAACCTGACGTTGTACAGAACCTTATGGACGGGGTAAAGAGGAAGGTGCGAGCATACGGGCTTGGGCTCGAAGTATGAATAAAAAGAAAATGCCAAAAGTTGTTTAATAGTTTTTATTTTACTGTCTAAAATTTTCAAAAGGATCGGTCTACTGGGCGAATTTCTACAGCGTTTTTTTCGTGATGCAATTTGATGTGACACACCCTTTATACGAGTTATGATTTTGCGCGCGAGTACAGGAGAGTTAAAACTAGAAATGAAACGGACATCCGGTAGCTATCCGGCCAATACTTGCTACCCGGCTGGGTACCGGATAGTGACCGGATATTACAAAAAAAAATCTTATGAACTTAAGATGAATCATAAGACAATAAACAAAAAAAATCTTTCACAAGTAAATAATGTGTGATTACTGACATGTCAGAAATGTTATCAACTTTAGACGGACTTCGCGGATTCTCTTTTCAAATTATTCAGACATTATTTTCAATATTCACCCCCATATACATTGTTTCTATGCTGGCAGCTTTATGCTAGGAGCATTTTATGTTGAAAGTCGGAAATTCGAGATAAAAGTGGAGTAGGTTTTTTTTAGATAAATAAAAAACTTGTGCGGTAGAGGGTCAATGTGTTATAATTTCATTATAGATTAAATATCAATTATTATCAACTCATAACAGTATTAACCTTATAACAGCACTCAAAATTATCCAGTGGTAAATTATGATGAATAATGATGATGATGAAATAATGAATTTCCAGCAGAACACCGAAGTGAAATCGATGTACTTTGGGCGGTCTCGTCTCTGTCTAGATACTTTTTTGATTCAACGACATGCAAAATTACCTCGAATATGTAGAAGCTACAACAAAAATATAAAAGCTATTATGAAATATATTAAAGCGAACTGCTTCAACCGTCGGTCGATGGTCATAATAATTCAGATTTGATTTGTAGTGAAGTAAGTGTGCCCCCTTTCAGATTACCTTCTCTGAAGACAACTCTAAGTACAACTTACAAAAATCTCAATATTATGATATAAAATCATTATCTAGAAAAAAAAATGTTCCAGATTCCTTGTAGAAAACTCGATACATTATTAAATAGGACATTTATTCTGAAGGAAAAATTTAATATTCGTTCATAATTCTTATTAAAAAATGACGCTCGAGGCTGGCCGGATATCTGTTATCCGGTATCCGGCCAAACCACTATCCATTTCATCACTAGTTAAAACTTTGTTTTATTGTCTTGTACTACATTCAATTTCTAGTGACTTCTTGACACAGTCAACGTTGGTAGACCGCAGCCTAACATTTGAACAATAACTCGTCCGTAATGCCCAAAAGTTCGGCCACCCCGTCGTATAGTTATTCTGCTCGTGATCGTGACACAATTAATTATGACTTTGGCGTCTTCTATCAAACGTCACGGACTGCATTGATCAAGCAGGCATTTTAAATTGTTCCTGACTTGATCAAATTTGACGATGATGATATTGATTCAGTAGCTGGACAACAGAAGGAAAAAAATCCACTAGACGATGCGAAACCTGCAGTTGAGCATCAAGGAAAAATTTGAACGTGGATTGCAACAATCAAAGGTATCAACGTCCAGCCCATGCTCAATTTTTTTTTTATCCAAAATATATATTTTTATTAAGGCTCATATGGTGTCAACCTGACGGGGCCGGGAGTTCAATATTTCGACAATGTTTGCCTTATAACTATGTTAGTAATATGTAACCGATTATTCGCAGTTGGCTCGAGGTTAGTATTACAAGTGTTTTCGTAATTGTGATGTTGCGGTCTCCAATGCTCTGTACCTGTGCCCAAGCTCAATTGCTATAAACAGATTGATGAAAACCCTCGGACAAGAGTTTTCGTACAGAGGGCATCAAAGGCAAATACATGACAGTGATATTCGGTACTCTTCGTACTGTACGCCCAACATAATGGAATCTAGATTAGATGACGACAGAATTAACATTAGCTGTGTCCTTAAGTATTACTTTAACCAACAAAAAATTGCCAAATGGTTTTTTATTTTGTAAACTAATCATTCTAAATATAAGCCGTTTCTTCAAGAAAATTGGGTATTTAAAAGTATGTTTTTTATCGGCGATTTACCGGTTTTACCGGTAATGAAATTTTCATTACCGAATAACCGGTTGTCGAAATTTTGGCATGGTAATGCAATATTAAATATTAATAAAAAATAAATATTATTAAAATATTAATTCAATTTTGACAATAAATCTGGCATTTCAGTAGTCAAATCTTGTTTTTAGTTCTGTATGAAAGATGTTAATGAGCTATTTTGTTTTGATCTATCTTGTGTTGATGAGAAATTGTTTATTTTTTTTAATATCCGATATGCGGCCGGATAGCAAATATTGGTAGGACATGCCGGATACCGGGTAGTAACCGTTATATCCGTTACATCTCTAGTAATCACTAGTGATGAAACGAATGGTAGTTTGGCCGGATACCGGATATCCGGCAACCTTCGAGGCCGGATAGCCGGATAATCGGCTTTTCTTTTGTGAATAAGGAACTGAAAGAAACTGCATGTGTGCATGAACTAAGAAAAGGATTACATTTTAGGAAGAGAGATCAACACATTTTTTTATTAAAATAATGAACGATGATTAAATTTTCCGTTTAGAATAAATATCCTTTAATAGACTATCAAGTTTTCTTCAAGGAATCTTGAACAGATATTTTTCTGATAAGGATTTTCTATCACAATGATGAGATTTTTGTGGGGTGTGTCTTCAGGGATGATAATCAAAACATGCTTTATAGCTTTATGGAGTAACGCGTTTGGCTTTTGATATCGTTTGATGAAATAAAAAGAATTATAAGTTATAACCTCTCCAGTATATTCGAGGTAATTTCTCATTTTGCTGCACAAAGAGCGTTTGGACTAAGACGAGACTGCACACTTAGTCAGCGTCGCGTTCAGGAAAAATATTACAATGCTAACGAAATCGACTGTTATGTGAAAACATTTTGAATCGATCACAATCACGATTCTTACATTTGGTGGCCATTCTAAGGAGTATCGCCAATTAACAAGTATCAATATCAATTTAGTTTTGGAAAAAAAAAAAACATCTAACATTATTTTTAATTATGTATGAATGATGTTAAAGAGCTATTTTGTTATGGTTTATCTTGTGTTAAAGAGAAATTATTTATATTTTCTAATATCCGGTATCCGGCCGGGTAGCAAATATTGGCTGGATGGGCCGGATACCGGATAGTTACCGGATATCCGTTTTCTCTCACATCATCCTAGAGAGCATTATTTTGAAGAAACCCATATCACTTTCGATGAAATAATTGTATATTGAATTTCCTGAAATTCCAAAGTAACATCTCCAACAGCAAAATCCTCAACATCGCAAGTAATCTGTAACCGTTTCATGAAGTCCTCTCTTGGTATTCACGGTTTTTTTTTTGTCCATTTCCGTCCACTGACAAACAGCGTTTAATATCACAAAGCACTGTCGCCATCATCTGAGCGGCTAATCCAGCTCGACATTGAAAGCTTGGATCTGTGCAATCAAAGATTCGCACCTGCTCCTTCCGCGCCCCGTTAGAAGTCCCGATTAATCACTCAAGGAACCAATCGCGTAGAACCGCGTTGCTCCAGAGTCTCGTTGAGAGCGACGAAATTGGCGAAATTTCTTCAGGGAAAAAATACTGAGTAGAACAACCGAAAAAAAGGATAAACTGTGCCTGGCTCACGCTGGTGCCTCGCCTACGGTCTTTGCTGCTGCTGCTGCTCGCGAACCACCACCATTATCATCATCGGGCATCAGCGCGGGCCCTGCCGTCAGTGGAACTTGGGAAATCATGCAGTTGGTGTAGCTCTGTGTAGTGTCAAAATCAATGTTAGAGGAGGGAATCTTTGTTGTTGGTGCTTCTGCTGCTGCCGTCGCGCCGTTGGTCGTTGGGTTCGTTGGTTGGTTCGTTCGGTCGGTCCGTCGTTTTCTCTCTTTCTATTTCGCTCTGCGGGGTTCTTTCCGAGGCGGTTTTCTGACACGGGACACGGGTAGCTCTGGATGAGGATGATCACGATGATGGTGATGTTGACGGTGACGACGACGATGACGATGATGATGATGGTGGCGGCGACGAAGCTCGGCAGCAACCATACGGAGCAAAAGAACCACAAGAGAAAATGTCCGCATGTTCGACATTTTATGTTTTCGAGGCCCGAGACAGGAGCATCCCATTCGCATCCCGCACAGATTGCTTTGTTGTCAAATTGGGGAGAGAACTTTTCGATTGTTGGGTTTCGGAAGGCCCTTCCCACGGTGACCACACGATGGGGGAAGAAGCCACAAAGTAAATCATTTCACTGTATTCTACTGTGACACCGACGTTTGTGAGTTATAATTACCTTTCGTTTGGATGTTTGGTTATGTCTCACAGCTTCCGCAAATAATCCATTGTAAGGAAAGGGGGTGGACAATTGATATTTGGGATGGTTGATCGGATCCAAGAATCGCACACACTAAAGTTGTATTAAATTCAGTTTTCACTCGATTTTCTTCTTCTTTTTATCGCTTTCTCGGTAATCCTAGTGGCAGCCTGTGCGGGCTAACTCTTCGATTATTTCTCGGAAATGGCACTTTTCCACGAATACTATACACGCACTGCAATCGCGCCTTGCTTCCGCTGATATTCGAGAGACAAACCGCCCGCCGGAAATGGGATCCGTTTTCGCAGTTGTGCCAAGAGAACGAGGCAACCAGCGCACTTCGCGCGGATATCTTTCCGAGAAACCTTCAAATTCGAACCGAATGGGCCGAGACTTTACCCCGATGGAAAAAACATATTTTTAATGCTAATACCAGAGCCAACATAAAATTTTCTTCCTGCTCGGTGGTGCTTCTTTTTTCTGCTTCTCTTTTCCTGGACTCCTCTCCAGGCTGGCGACGGATGCACACGTACACATACGGGCACCCGTGCGCACGTATGCTTCCTGGTGCACAGGCACACCACACGAACACAGCGGGCCACACGTGAACCCCTGGGGCGCAAAAAGGAAGCGGGCAGTGCGATAATTCCACAAACACCACGGAAAACGCGGGCGCACTCCGATCTGTGCCCTTCGCGTCCTATGATACCACCCTGCCACAGGCCACCGCCGCCGCGCACGCACACTCTTGGTTCACAATCTCTCGCTTGCTCTCGCGCGCGCACCGTTGATGATTTCCCTCAGGAAATACACTCTTTCCTCTTCTCGCATTCCCTTCTTATATAATAGTAGTAGACATAGAGAGGAGGCTGATATGTTGCAGAGGGCAGCAGCAGCATAAAAACATACACACACGGACACACGCGGGAAAATATCAAAATCACCGAGCAGAAAATTTCTATCGCAGGAAGCTTTGCCCACATAACATAATAATACACTCTCTCGCTCGCCACTGCATTGTGCCGTACGCAGCCATAACCGATAATAATCACCAAGTTGTTTAGCTTACAAAACTACCCTAAGCATCGGAGCAGGGGGGAAAGGGGGCGCGGAACTATTTCACTATCGATATTCTAACAATTAATCAGTCTTCTTGAACAATAGTGAAGACACATAAACACACACACATACACGGGCGGGGAGCGTCTTTGTAAACACTTTCGCACACACAAAGCGAATACTACTCTCACACCGTCGTTTGATTGATTGATTTGTATGATACTAAATGGTGAGAGCTGCTTAAAAGAGTTGTTCCATAACGAGAATGACACACGCACGCAGTAACCGACGGTCACGATATCATCCCTTCGGAGGTTCAAGGCAGACTGGATTCGAAACTCAAACACTCACAGTGACGAACCCCCCCGTTTGAAAGCATACCTTTTGCGCTCCGCGATGGTGTTTGTGAATGAGCGCGCCCCGAGTCAGAACCAAGAGAAAGAGAATAACGTCTGGCGGAGAACATACGGATGAGCATAAGTGCAGAGGCGCAGCAGCAGCAATAGTAATCAGCACCCAGCAGAGCATGCTGCCGTAGCATAAATTCATAGTGTGTTATTCAGAATAGCAGTCTTTCGTGGATGTGTGCATGATAAGTTTCTATGTTCGTTCCCACTCACACATCCGCTTGCTTCGTTAAACGGCCGACGGATTCCGAGTTGATTGGAATAGAAATACCACACACGCACACAAACACACACACACACACATACACACACATTTGATGAACGAATTTTTATCTTTTTCCACACTCTTTCTCACTCATTCCCTTCTTTCTCCGTTTCGTTTGTCATGTTTGGAATCATTGCGCGCTCTCTCACTCAATATAAACATCAATTCCAGTCGGTGTGTATGGTTTTCTTTCGAGTGTGTTTTTTTTCCTTCTGTATTTTTCCCGCTTAGCGTTTATGTTCGTCCATTCTGGCTCTATGCGCGATGCTTTGGATGGGATATTTTTGTTGATGCTGCTGCTGTTACTACTACCGCTAGTATTACTCAATGGCCTAATGATGATGCAGTCTATCACTATGGTGGTTCGATTTGTAGAATGTATATCAATTGATTCAAACAAAAATCGCGTCTCAATTATTTTCGATGTTTCTTGGTTTTGTTAAGGGGTATACACAGCGGCGTAGTGAGGGTAGACAGCGCCCCCGGCAAACAATGAAGATACCATTTTTCCCTTTCTTTTGTACTAACTTTGAGATTGTGATATTTTGAGAAAACTACTCACTTCAACAAATGTTCACTTTGAGCAGTTTGTTCGTATTTAGAAGGCTAGAAATATCATTACCAGCCTTGCTTATTCTTTAGTCAAATATTTACCTTGCCTGCTTTAACTGAAGCAAAATGATCCACAATTTCACCTAAATCAAGATCTGCTAGCGATTCTTTCTCAATCGAAAAAATTGCCAAGCCATTGAGACGGTCTTGGTTTTTAAGCTTGCTGAAACTGCGTTCGCATGATGCGCGGTCTGTGCCATTTTTACTTTAGTGTAAACCAGACTAGCTGGCTCTTTCATTCCAGTAATTGTTCATAGAATAGACCTTTCAATAACACATTATCTAGAAGTATGCGTTCTTATAATGCAGTTTAAGCAATAATAAACAATAAAGTGTGTTTCTGTTAGAATTTGGTCGCTTATTTTTATTCAATACAGCGCCCCTAGTTGTCACATCGAGAAGCTATTGACAGCGTTTTGATCGGGATGGTTGGTTTCTTGGCGATCTAACGTACAAATCTACACCTAGGCGGCGCTGCGGTGAAAGCGATGATAGTTTTAAATTTTGCAATGTGAGTTTATGGAAGGTTTGTAGTTCTTTCTATAAATTACAACAATATAATCATAAACGCTTATTTGATTGCGAAATTTAATTCTGCGCAATTTCATATACAACATGTTAGTTTCTTACCTCTTTCATTTGTGAAAACTGTATAAATATTGACAATGGTTGAATCAAAAAAGGAAATTCGAGAGCACAATCAAAGACAAGTTGAAAAATGCATGGTTACTGCATGTGAGAACTACCTTGGAAAGCCCAGAAGTAAAATATACGTGATTTATTTTTGAGTTTTAGGTTACATAATCATTATTTTCCTAGTTCAAAAACAAAATCCAGATGTCTCACCGATCGTTTACGTTTTGCGTTACATCGCCAATTCAGTAGTGAAAATTTCATCAAGACATTCAAAAGCTATCGACCGTGGAACGCGAAAGGCGGAAAAAAATTCCAGAAATTTCCATAACCGACAGTAAATACCGTACTCAAACGTTACCGGAAGGCTGTCCTTACGAGATTTGTCGAAAAAATTCACACCGGAACGCTGCACGCTGAAACAAAACCTGGTTGCTAAAATCCGTATAAAATAACATCCTTCCTTTTTTTGTACGTTATTTCCATGCTGAGAAATGTCTGTTAATGCGACAAAATTCTAACTGAAACAGGCTTTAACTGTAAAACATCGCACGGCCATTCACGACCTATTTCGGCGCACCTTCGCCCCTCTGTATTGCCGCCATGCATCTGTTTTGCATCGCATGGAAGGGCGCCCAAACAGAGGCAACTACTCATGATGGGTGTTTTTTTTACTCAATTGAAACATAAAATATAGTAATTGGAAAAAAATACTATTCAAAATTCTCGGATTTTGGCGCCCCGAAGAGTTTGCCACCCGCATACTACGCTACTGGGTATGTAACCTTGTAAGCATTCAAAAAACGTATTCTTGTGTTAAGATGTTTTCCTACAAGCTACACACATGAATCGACTGTTTATAAGGATCGACAATAACATTTTTATCGGGGTCTCCTGTAGAAATAAATTTGCCGACAAAACTTGTTCCAGTCCACCGGAAGCACTCATTATCATGGTATTCATACAGATAGAAGTAATTTTTTTTTCTTTCTTTATTAAAGAGATTTTCAGCCAAAGGCTGGTTCATCTCTACTGATTGAAGTAATACCTAATGAATAAAATATAATTAATAATTATTCTAACGGTAAACACTCGACAAAAAAGGGGATGCGACGGACAAATTTTTAAGGGATTAGTTTCCGACAATTTTCAATTGTCATGTTTGGTAGAAGTATATGTTTCATTTGTATGTGAACTCCCTCTCCCTCTTTCCAGAGGAGGAAGAGAGAGGAGTATCGAACGATCGAAGAACCATTTATTGCCCCCTAAAACCTCCATGTGCAAAATTTGGTTCCATTTGCTTGATTGATTCTCGAGTTATGCAGTTATGCAGAAACGAGGTCTGCTCAAAAAGAATCACGACTTTCGAATTTATGCGGGTTACGTCTTTTCTATCTTGGTATCTTGGTTGTCACCATTTTTACAGGTGGTTTCCTCTCTTTCATCAGGTTCGATACTGCAGCTGTCTTTCTCACTGCATCCCAAATCACACCGCTCCTTTTTTGTTCCTTCGTAATCTGATCCGATCGATAAAACCTCATCGAATTTGAATGTGTCAATTTTTGACAATTTCTATTTGTATAACAATAATAATCATGTTCTTCGAATGAGCGCTTTGCCCGTTTCGAGCGCCGTATGCTTCCGCCTTTCTCATTTAGCTCCCGAAAACCTTTTTATATTTTATGTAGTGATGACGAGTGAAAAAAGGAAAATAGAAAAACTTGGACAACGCCATCCGCCAATCTTTGTTTCCTATTCTGGAAAATCAAGAATTTTTTGTTGCTTTTGTTATATTAATCTGGACAACTAGCTACCTTGGGGGTCTCCGTAGCCACATTGGTTGCGCGTTCGCTTAGTAAGCGATCGATCGTGAGTTCAAAACTCAGGACCCTCATTGACCATCTTTGTGTTGTTACAGAATAGCTACGTCCACGCAACAATCATCAGCGATGGAGATCGATCCACGGTCGAAATAAGATCGATTCATCCATACAACTGCTCTGCTCTGCAAGACACATCGGGCTGCTGTTCTATAAATGACTCAACAATGATCAATCAACTGTCTCCGCTGTCCGGTGGTCCAACTGGATAATGGAAGAACAGAAGGAAAACTCTTACGCCTAAATGGCTACTGTGTGAATGTACCATATGTAATGGTATAGAAGGAATACTGGCGAACGGCAACTGTGTAATGTGCTAATTATAGATATGATAACCATGTGACATGTACACGATTAAAATTCGGCTCTGTTACAGCTAAAATGCTAATGAGCCTTAAATAAATAAATGGGATAAAAAAAAACTAGCTACCTCCAGAGAGCTATTTGGCTCAAAGTAGAACTGATCTCATTGTCAAATGTCACTGAAATTTATCAGTTGACACATGCGTTACCTGTGTTACGAACGGAATCCGGCTCCGACTACACTGTAACAATATTTCATATTAAATGTAGACATAACAATCGTGTTGATTTTTTTCATTCCATCTGTTTTATTTTTATTACTAGGCTCATCAAGCAATTCAGCTGTAACAGAGCCGAATTTATTGTGTACATTTTTTCTCATATTGTATATTACACAGTAGCCATATAGGCGTTTTTTGTTTATTTGTTTATTAGGAGCAGGGAAAAGCCCATTTTAGTGTGCTTGAAGCTTTTTTCTAAAATGGGCATAAAACCTGCTCATTTTTGCGTCAACAGAAAATACAGTCCAAATGACACAATCTTAATCCTAACAAAAATACGAGTAACTTAAAACTAGGTTAGTATGTCCAAGCTCTCCACGGAACCTATTCTTAAAGGGTGTGTCACATCAAATTGCATCACGGAAAAAACGCTGTAGAAATTTAATTTTTAGGAATTATATCTTCAGCTCTCGCTTATAATCAGATAAGAGTGTATAGATCACGTTGGCCATGCTTCACTGTCAATTTTTCGTAAATTTGGAAAAATGTCGTCGAACGGAGAAGAGCGTCGTGAATTAATCCTGCGCACTCATTTCGAGAATCCGGAGTTGTCACATCGGGACATCGGTAAGATGCTGGGAATCGTCCAATCCACGGTCAGCAGAGTACTACGAGTAACGATACTTCGAGAACCTAACCATCGACCGGAAGGTGAAGAACGGCAAAAATGGATGCTCCGTCAGTGAAAAAGATCACAAGCGCGTAGTTAAGCAGTTTAGACGTGATCCGAGAAGTTCGGTCCGGGATGTCGCCAATAAGCTGAATTTGTCAAGTTCATTCGTCCAGCGGACCAAGCAGCGGGAGGGCCTGCGTACATACAAGGTTCAGAAGGCTCCTAACCGCGACGAAAGGCAAAACATGGTGGGGAAGACGCGAGCCCGGAAGCTGTACACCGAAATGCTGACGAAGCCACATTGCCTGGTAATGGACGACGAAACCTACGTCAAAGCGGCCTTTCGTCAGCTGCCGGGCCTGTTGTTCTTCTCCGCAGAGGACAAATTCAGCGTTCCGGAGGAGATTCGCAAGCAGGAACTATCCAAGTTCGCCAAAAAGTACATGGTGTGGCAAGCGATCTGCTCTTGCGGAAAGCGGAGCGCCCCCTTCGTGATGACCGGCACGGTAAACGGGCAGGTTTACTTTAAGGAGTGCCTACAGAAGCGCTTACTACCACTATTGAAGCAGCACGAGGGCCCGACCATCTTCTGGCCGGATCTCGCCAACGGGGTCACCTTCGTGCCAAAGGAAATGAACCTGCCCAACGCGCCGGAGCTTCGCCCAATAGAGAAATATTGGGCGATTATGAAGCAGGTCCTCCGGAAGAACCCAAAAGTTGTCAAATCGGATGCGGACTTCAAGAGAAAATGGATTTCTGTTTAAAAAAAAAAAAAAAAACTACAACCTGACGTTGTACAGAACCTTATTGACGGGGTAAAAAGGAAGGTGCGAGCATACGGGCTTGGGCTCGAAGTATGAATAAAAAGAAAATGCCAAAAGTTGTTTAATAGTTTTTATTTTACTGTCTAAAATTTCAAAAGGATCGGTCTACTGGGCGAATTTCTACAGCGTTTTTTCCGTGATGCAATTTGATGTGACACACCCTTTATTGACGTAACGAGACAAGTGATAGTCAAATACATGAAAAAAACGGTTGAACACACGACACACACTACTAATAGGCTCATTATAGCCATAATTGGTACGAAATGTACGAATTCGGAGGAAGTCATGGGTTCTCAGAGTACGACGAGGAATATTCATGTTAAATTCATTCAGCACAGCAGGGCAGTCTATTTGAGACTGAACAACATCTGCGACGAAAGCAGCCTTCGCTACGTTCCGTCTATTTTCGAGAAGCTCTAGATCGATTAATCGACAACGTACTTTGTAGCTGGGAAGGTTGAAGGGATCGTTCCAAGGCAACCGTAGCAGAGCAAAGTGGACAAACTTACGTTGTATTGCTTCTATTTGTTGAATGTTGTTTTGATAGTACTGAGCCCATACAACAACAGCATACTCCAAAATAGATCGGACTAACGAACAATACACAACTTTTAGACAGTGGATGTCTGAGAACTTCTTAGCAGCTCGGAAAATGAAGCCCACGAACTTCGAAGATTTGGAAGTAATGTAAGCAATATGGTCTTTAAAATCTTCTCACTAACGAGTGTGAGGTGGTTGAAAGGTGGAAACAACATTATGACGAACATCTTAACGGCGATGCAGTAGTAGATTTAGGAGCACGTGCAGTCGATGACCGATTTCCGGCCCCTGATCTCCAAGAAGTAGAGAAAGAGATTAGACGGCTGAAAAACAATTAAGTCGCTGGTATCGACAATTTACCGAGCGAGCTACTCAAATACGGTGGCGATGTACTAGTTAGAGCACTGCACTGGGTAACCGTCAAGATTTGGGAGGATGAGCGCTTACCGAAGGAGTGGATGGAAGGGATCGTGTGTCCAATCTACAAAAAGGGCGATAAGCTGGATTGCGGTAATTACCGTGCGATCACGCTGCTAAGCGCCGCCTACAAGGTACTCTCTCAGATACTTTACCGCCGCCTATCACCGCTTGCAAAGGAGTTCGTGGGACAATATCAAGCGGGATTTATGGGTGCCCGAGCCACCACGGACCAGATTTTCGCGATACGACAGGTTCTGCAGAAAGGTCGCGAGTTAAACGTAGCCACACATCACCTTTTCATCGACTTCAAATCAGCCTATGATACAATCGATCGGGACAAGCTATGGCAAATTATGCACGAACACGGTTTTCCGGATAAACTGACACGAATGATCAAGGCGACGATGGACCGAGTAATATGTGTAGTTCGAGTATCGGGGATCCTCTCAAGTCCCTTCGAATCTCGGAGAGGGCTACGGCAAGGTGATGGGCTTTCCTGCTTGCTATTTAATATCGCTTTAGAAGGTGTGATCAGAAGAGCGGTGTTAGACACGAGTGGCACGATTTTCCGAAAGTCAGTCCAGTTTTACGGTTTCGCAGACGACATTGACATTGTGACACGAAACTTTGAGACGATGAAGGAGACCTACATCAGACTGAAGACTGAGGCCAGTAGGATTGGACCTGTCTTCAATACGTCGAACACAAAATGCATGCGAGGAAGAGGCTCCAAGGAGACAAATGTTAGCCTCCCACCAAGAATTCAGATTGGCGGTGACGAAATCGAAGTGGTAGATGAATTCGTGTACTTGGGCTCACTGATGATCGCCGATAATGACGCCAGCAGAGAAATACAAAGACGCATTATGGCAGGAAATCGTGCTTACTTTGGACTCCGGAAGACGCTACGGTCGAATAAAATTCGCCGCATCACGAAGTTAACCGTCTATAAAACACTGATTAGACCGGTAGTCCTCTACGGCCACGAGACGTGGGTTATTCTCGCGGAGGACCAGCGTGCCCTTAGTATGTTCGAACGGAAGGTGTTGCGCACCATCTACGGTGGAGCCATGAGCTGCACCAATTGCTGGGAGAACCACCCATCGTTCATACCGCGAAAATCGGCAGGCTGCGTTGGGCTGGGCACGTCGTTAGAATGTAGGACGATAGCCCAGTGAAAATGGTCCTCGACAACGACCCGATAGGAACGAGGAGAAGAGGTGCGCACGGGCAAGATGGCTCGACCAAGTAGAAG
Organism: Toxorhynchites rutilus septentrionalis; assembly: GCF_029784135.1. Lineage (NCBI taxonomy): Eukaryota > Metazoa > Arthropoda > Insecta > Diptera > Culicidae > Toxorhynchites > Toxorhynchites rutilus. Next base: position 140,295,564 of record NC_073745.1, read on the forward strand.
CCGACTTGCGGATCCTACACAGACTGTATGGCTGGCGACGAACAGCTATGGACCGAGGTGAATGGAGACGACTTTTGTGTACAGCACAGGCCACTGGGGCCTTTTGCTGATTAAGTAAGTATGGTCTATAAAATTGAGCTTTGAGTCTAGGAGCACGCCCAAATCCTAAACCTTATCCTCCCGGTTAAGAATTGTATCGGCAATAGTGTAGTCGAACGAGAATACGGAACGTTTGCGAGCGAAGGAGATGACGGAGCATTTGTCAGCGTTCAAACTCATATGATTTATTGCATACCAGTCGGAGAAGCTATCGAGTTCCCGCTGAAGGAACTGCGCGTCTTCTTGGCAAGTTATCACATGACAAAGCTTGATGTCATATGCGTACGAAAGTTTGAAACATTTCAGAGTGAAGTTTATGTCATTCAAATACAGCAGAAATTAGAAGGTTCCAATGTGACTACCCTTTGGAACACCGGAAGTAACGAAGAAAGGTTCAGTAATAATATCACCTACTTTAACTGCCATTGAACGAGCAACAAGATAAGAGTTCAGCCAACTTAGTAGCGTACCAGGAAAACCGAGACGTTCGAGTTCTGCTATTAGTACTTCATAGTTAATTTTGTCGAATGCTGCTGTGAAATCTGTGTAGATTGCGTCTATCTGCTTATGGGCTTCCATAGCTCTGATGATGAAAGACGTATAACTAATAAGATTGGTGCTTGTTGATCTTTTCGGCATGAATCCGTGTTTGGTAGTGCAAACGTAGTTGAGACAATTGTGCTTGAGAAAGTCGAGAACAATCAGCTCGAAAAGTTTAGAAGAGGTACATAATGAAGAAACTTCCCTTTTGTTCGTAAAAGCATTCCCTCATCGATACACTTTTTTATCTATTACACATTAGCCATTTAGGCGTAAGAGTATATTCATTCCTATTCTATTGATAAATGACAAATGTCGCATTTTTCGGCGTAAGAATATTGAATCCAGGAGATTGGGGTTTCGGGGATGTCATTGAGCATTCGGAACAATTTCGATCCGTTATTCATGCTGCACGCGTGATTTTCCATATCTGATTAATGTGGTATGTAGCTTATGAAATGTTTAAACAAATGCAATCAATAATTTGAAATTTTTAATTTTGCGACCGACCATATGATCATTGTTGTGTAATTAATAGCACAACAGCCCGGACTTAGATCATGAATCACTGATGATTGTTGCGTGGACATAGTTGTTCTATAACAACACTAAGATGGTCCATTGAGAACCCCGAGTTTTCGACTCAAGATCGATCGTTTAGTAAGCGAACGCGCAACCAGTGTGGCTACGAAGACCTCCTTTGATGGGGGCATTCAAAGTCGTCAATTTATGTGGCATGAAATTGACGTTCAAAATTTTAATAACCCCATTAACCTGATTTTATTTTCTTAGTTTTAAGAGGAGGGATTGATAACGACTAATGATGAGTAATAAGTTTCAAATGTATGCATGTATTCTCAAAACGCTCCGGAAGATATAGTTTCTGGCGAGTCCAGCTCGTCATTGCCAGTTTGTTCAGGAAAGTTTATGACGGGCTGGACTCGTCATTTCCGCTCATGGCGTTAAACGCTTTTTCGATATCTAAAGAGAGTGCACCAACAATCGTCATAAGATCGGCATCTATATTTGAATTGAAGCTTGTAGACCGCTTCTGAGCATCTTTACATTCATTAAGGCGAAATAATTGAAACGAACTTTAATGTATAATCTTTGAATAATTGAAGGTTCATAAAAATAAGAAAAAAAAGTTCCCTCATAATTCAAGGTGAATTGACATAATAATCTCATTATTTTGAGAATAAATTTCAATGAAACCATTCCACTCAATAACTTTTTTACACACATCGCATCATAAGCCTTGGATCATTGCTGTTGTTTTTCTTTCCTTATCATCAACACAAAGAGCAACACGTTTGCTATCCATCGATCGCTATAATTGGGTCGTTCAATAACATGATTCAATTTGGGATGAAACAGAAAAACAAAATAGAACTAACGAGAAGGCACCACCGCAGACGCGGTGCTACAGGACTACAAACAAGGGTCTCGAAGAGGAGCACTTCTTCCAACGCGGCGGCTGACGCAGAAAATAGCGGAGCAAAGAAAAGTAAATTAAAATCGAGCAGATGGCGGCGAGAAATCCTCATAAGAATATCCCATGCATAAAAAAAACACGCTGACGGATGGATCAATGGATGCACATTTTGTTGTTGTCAAAACCGGGCACCAGGCCCAGGTAGGTGTATAGGCAGGTAGAGGACGAAGGTGGAACGCCGCCCCTGCTTTAAAGTATAAGCGTTGCTTCGAAATGGCTAATCGATTTGGACACACAACAGAAGGAGAAAAAAAACGCTACATCGAGATATTGTGCGAGGGTAAGCCAATGCTTTCGAACTGATGAATTTCACCTGTCCTATGATAAAATGAATGGATAGTGAAGGAAAAAACAAAATGTCGAATAAATCATTCAAGGCCTGGATTTTTATGAAATTTGTCATCTAAGCGGAAAATATTTCATATGTTGTAGATTCTCGAAGAAAATGTGTGTACACAATGAAAACAAAGAATCTGTGACTAACAACTTAAACTAATCACTAATTCATGAACTAATTTTCAATTTGGTTGTGTCATAAATTACACCCAATATAATCTCGACCTAGGAGGATAGTCTGCGGCACTAATTCCCAAATTCGAAATTGCCCACCAAAAGTTCTACAGGAAACAGGAAACATCTTCCCCGAGACGACCAAAGTGTCTAATTTATGGGTCTCACCTTCACGCCCTGCGGCTTTTCCTACCCGTGCTTGTTGAGAAAAGGAATGAAACCAAGTGTTGATAGTTTTATGATCTCCACAGCCGACTCCGACTGTCTGGGTGGTGGTGGTTTTGAGCGAAAATTCATATCCTGTGCTGGGAGAAGGAAAATCGGTAAACTCAATGAAGGCAGCATAGGAGCTTTTCTCGTGTTATTTTCCACTTAATGATTGTGCGCTTTCCGGTTGCCATTTTCGAATCCGTTGCATGGTTTGAAAATGTTTCGAGACTTTTCAATTTTGAGATTTACTTTGAAATTGCATTTATGACAGAATGTAAACCGTAATGTAACTTAATGTTCAGCGATAAAATGAGAATTTAAAATAAAATAAGAGCAAAAGTAAGAGCAAGAATAAGAGCATACAAAATAGAAGAAAGAGTATAGAAAATAGAAAATAGGTAATATAAAGTAGAAAACAGAAAATAGAAAATAGAAAATAGAAAATAGAAAATAGAAAATAGAAAATAGAAAATAGAAAATAGAAAATAGAAAATAGAAAATAGAAAATAGAAAATAGAAAATAGAAAATAGAAAATAGAAAATAGAAAATAGAAAATAGAAAATAGAAAATAGAAAATAGAAAATAGAAAATAGAAAATAGAAAATAGAAAATAGAAAATAGAAAATAGAAAATAGAAAATAGAAAATAGAAAATAGAAAATAGAAAATAGAAAATAGAAAATAGAAAATAGAAAATAGAAAATAGAAAATAGAAAATAGAAAATAGAAAATAGAAAATAGAAAATAGAAAATATAAAATATAAAATATAAAATAGAAAATAGAAAATAGAAAATAGAAAATAGAAAATAGAAAATAGAAAATAGAAAATAGAAAATAGAAAATAGAAAATAGAAAATAGAAAATAGAAAATAGAAAATAGAAAATAGAAAATAGAAAATAGAAAATAGAAAATAGAAAATAGAAAATAGAAAATAGAAAATAGAAAATAGAAAATAGAAAATAGAAAATAGAAAATAGAAAATAGAAAATAGAAAATAGAAAATAGAAAATAGAAAATAGAAAATAGAAAATAGAGTTATGAGTTATGAGTTATGAGTTAAGAGTTAAGAGTTAAGAGTCAAGAGTCAAAAGTCAAGAGTCAAGAGTCAAGAGTCAAGAGTCAAGAGTCAAGAGTCAAGAGTCAAGAGTCAAGAGTCAAGAGTCAAGAGTCAAGAGTCAAGAGTCAAGAGTCAAGAGTCAAGAGTCAAGAGTCAAGAGTTAAGAGTTAAGAGTTAAGAGTTAAGAGTTAAGAGTTAAGATGTAAGAGTTAAGAGTTAAGAGTTAAGAGTTAAGAGTTAAGATGTAAGAGTTAAGAGTCAAGAGTCAAGAGTCAAGAGTCAAGAGTCAAGAGTCAAGAGTCAAGAGTTAAGAGTTAAGAGTTAAGAGTTAAGATGTAAGAGTTAAGAGTTAAGAGTTAAGATGTAAGAGTTAAGAGTTAAGAGTTAAGATGTAAGAGTCAAGAGTCAAGAGTCAAGAGTCAAGAGTCAAGAGTTAAGAGTTAAGAGTTAAGAGTTAAGAGTTAAGAGTTAAGAGTTAAGAGTTAAGATGTAAGAGTTAAGAGTTAAGAGTTAAGAGTTAAGATGTAAGAGTCAAGAGTCAAGAGTCAAGAGTCAAGAGTCAAGAGTCATGAGTCAAGAGTCAAGAGTCAAGAGTCAAGAGTCAAGAGTCAAGAGTCAAGAGTCAAGAGTCAAGAGTCAAGAGTCAAGAGTCAAGAGTCAAGAGTCAAGAGTCAAGAGTCAAGAGTCAAGAGTCAAGAGTCAAGAGTCAAGAGTCAAGAGTCAAGAGTTAAGAGTTAAGAGTTAAGAGTTAAGAGTTAAGAGTTAAGATGTAAGAGTTAAGAGTTAAGAGTTAAGAGTTAAGAGTTAAGATGTAAGAGTCAAGAGTCAAGCCATTGCTCTTGACAGCTCTTGAGAGCTGTACGCTCCAGTTGCAGGCTTAACCACATGACATAATTTCACCGATCTGCTGCCTCTTTTGTACGCCATCAGTCTTCCAATTGCGGCGCGCTTGTTTAGGATCCGTTGCTCCAATCTCCTTCGCCATGGAGGCTCACGCCTTTCACGGAGATGTTGGAGCAGTCCGCCTCTTGGCCTAATACGGTATCCTAAACTTTTGGCGGTCGCCACAGCAGCACAGTAAACTTTCAGTTGCAGCTCCTCCATGTTCTCAGCATCAACCAAGTGCAGCGGAAGAACGTGCTCGTTCATGAGCTTTACTGCACTTGTCAGCCTGCGGGAATGCTGCAACTTCGGGATCCTGGGGCGCGACAATGGGTCTGTGTCGCGGAACTGTGAGATCGCCTCGTCGTAGTGGAAGACCAGATCGCGTAGTAGTTGTTGATCTGGCTGTGGGTCTTCCGGCTCAGGGGGTTGTTGTACTGTGGCCTCCACTGGTGCTGATTCGCGTGCCCCACTCGCGAATGAATTGCTCAGCCGTACTGAACTTCGTCTCGACACATCGCTTGCTCTGTTGTTCCTGGAGCTTATTTCTCTCTGCACCTGCTGCTTGATCTCGTCGATTTGCGTTTGGGAGAGCATGTTGTTGCGTACTATCGCTCTACGCCTCGCGTTCATCGCGTTCTGATCAAGCCTCCCGACGAACTCTGGATACGCTTCCTCGAACATTGTTAGTATTCGAGGGCGACCGCTCATGTCCGTCTCCAAAGCAGTGCAGATGTAATAGGCGCGGATCACGAATTCATTCATTTCGTGTGTCCACATGATCCGGCGCCTAGTGGTACCCACAAGTGTGGACGACTGTCGTCTGGCAGTCGCAACACGTCTCGTAGGCGCAGCGTTTCTTGGGTGATGTCGATGGCTGCTGTTTCCGTGTGGCGGTAGCTCTTCGGGTTGAACCCGGCTGGTGGCCCGCTCTTGCACATCGCCCTCCAGCCGCTGGCCGCTCGCTCTTACGCCCGTTCCAGGACCAGCTCCAGTTCGGGGACCCTCCTCGGGTGATCGCATTCTAATTACTCTTCGTGAACGTAGCTCCATTTTCTGGGTGTATCTCCTTTGCCCGGGAGACAGCGGGTTGGCAAGGCCTCCATGACCCGGGAGGCCTTCCCCGGGAGAGATATAGCGCTCTGACTCGCTCGCACCCCCTCACTTAGCCACTTTCGACACCCGTTCTCGGAGCCAAGACCAGGTGTGTGTTTCCAGTTCACGCCCGATCTAAAAATGTCGTCATATGATCTTCGTGGAGGCGTGAGATAGGAACATTTGAGACCAACAGGCAGGCTCCTACCCTATGTTGATCCCCATTTGAGAACCAAGAAGCCCAAGAAGTTTTTTTTTTTTTTTTTTTTTTTGTTTTTTTTTTTTTTTGGCAAGGAGGTGGAGATCTTCATAGACTCCCCGTCGCCATGTTGACTGGGTAGTGTGAGATTTTTACTCACTAAAACCACCTCCTTGTACTTCATGCCTGGACCCCCCGGAACCACCATTTGGTATTACTTCGGGAGGGGGCTGTGCTCATGCACTCATCTCTCTAGATTTGCTATGCTGAATCTTTGCTCGTCCCTCCATCTTCGTTGGAGCGTCGTCAACATTTTTGTTATTGCACGATTCACTGCATTCCACGTACTTTCACTTTCGCACATCTTTTGGACGATGTTCTGAGCATTTAGGGTTGATCTGCTAGCGAGGAACATTTCTTCCCTTTCAATAGAAAAACGGGGGCAGTCGAAAACCACGTGTTCTGCTGTCTCCTCTATTGTGTTACACTCTGGGCAAAGCGGCGAACTTGCATGGCCGAATCTGTACAAGTACCATCTGAAACAACCATGACCGGATAGGAATTGCGTCAGGTGGAAGCTCACTTCTCCGTGTTTTCTTTCTACCCACGTAGTGATGTTCGGGATCAAGCTGTGGGTCCATCTACCGTTAGGCGTGTTGTTCCACTCCTGCTGCCACTTTCTCATGGAGCCAGTCCTTGCTCTTACCCGCACTTTTCTGTTACTCTGCACGCTTTCTGTTCTCTGTTTGTAACACATGTCGTCTTCGGCCAGAGTGAGATCGATCGGGATCATTCCGGCTATGACACAAACCGCATCCGCAGATATAGTTCTATAAGCGCTCGCTACTCTCATCGCCATTATTCGGTATGTTCTAGTCAGCAGCTTGCGATTTTGTTGGCATTCAAGCGCTGCTGTCCAAACTGGACCGCCATATCGGAGTATTGATGTTGCTACACTGGCCAGGAGGCGTCTCTTACAACTGCTAGGCCCCGCGTTATTCGGCATAACTCTAGCTAGCGCCGCGATGACTTTGGCCGCTTTCGTGCATGCGTATTTAACATGACTCTTGAAATTTAGTCGGTCGTCGATAATCACCCCAAGGTATTTCAGCTCACGTTTGGAGACGATAGTATGCGCCCCAACATTGATCTTCGCTTGCTTTACAACTCTGTGATTGCTGACCAACACCATTTCGGTTTTGTGATGTGCTATCTGCAACTTAGCCTCTTTCATCCAATTTTCCACTATCTTTATCGCCTCTGTAGCCAGCATCTCGATTTCCTCACGAGTCTCGCCTGTCACCGTCAGGGAAATATCATCGGCGAAGCCGGTAATCTTCACTCCTGTAGGAAGCTTCAACCTCAGCACACCATCGTACATCCCGTTCCACAGCGTTGGACCCAAGATGGAGCCCTGAGGGACACCCGCTGTTATATTCAATGCCTTCTGTCCCTTCTCTGTGTCGTAAGTCAGAACCCTGTTTTGAAAGTAGCTTTTGAGGATCTGGCACACATAATTCGGTACCTTCATTCGGTGCAGTGCTTCGGCAATAGCTTCCCAACTGGCGCTGTTGAAAGCATTTTTCACGTCAATCGTTATTATAGCGCAGTATCGATCGCCGCGTCTATTCTGTTTTAAGGCTTTTCTGGCTGCTTCGGCAACTAACAGGATGGCATCCACCGTGGATTTATATTTCCGGAACCCGAACTGCGTCTTCGAGAGTCCGTTGTCACTTTCTGTGTACTTCGTCAACCTGTTCAGAATTATCTTCTCCAGCAGTTTTCCGAGGGTATCCAGTAGACAGATGGGCCTATAGGAAGAGGGTTCCCCTGGCGGCTTTCCTGGTTTCGGCAACAGTACCAGTTTCTGCTTCTTCCAAATATCTGGAAAGCATCCTTCATCCAGACACTTTTGCATCGTTGCTCTGAAAAGATCTGGATACGCTTCAACCGCGGCTTTGAGGGCCACATTTGGGATTCCGTCGGGGCCAGGTGCTTTATTCACTTTCAGTTCTTTTGCCGCCGCCAGCAGCTCTTCTGTGGACACTCTCTCGACGTGTTCTTCATTTTCACTATATGGTGTTGCTGGCCAGCTCGTTGGATCATGCTGCGGGAAGAGCCCTTCTACAATATTCTTCAACCGCACCGGACAGCTTTCACTGGGTGTCGATGAACCTTTAATCTTTGCCATCACCACCCTATATGCATTGCCCCAAGGGTTCGCATCGGCATCGCGGCATAGTTCTCTGAAGCAGTTTATCTTACTACGTCTTATTTCATGCTTAAGGGCGGCTTTTGCTGTTTTGAGTTCTTCCCTGCGCTCTACTCTGTCGATAGCATTTCTGGCCCTTTGCATCCTCCTCCTGGCTCGGAGACAGTTCGACCGAAGGGAGTTAATCGTCTCGTTCCACCAATAAACTGGGCGACGTTCGCCTTTCGGTATTAGTTTTCGTGGCATGGTAACGTCGCATGCTCTCACTACCAAATTTGTTAGTTCGCCGGCACTAAGACTGGTGACTGTTCGCTCCTCTCGGAGTGCTTCAATGAATAAATTCTTGTCGAATTTCTTCGACTTCCACCTGCGACCTTTTGTTTTTATATTTCTTGTTTTAGATGAACTCTGACAGCGCACAGTGTAGCGGATTGCTTGATGGTCGCTGTGAGTGTAATCATCACATACTCTCCAATTTACTGCCAACATCGGACTGCAGAAGGTAACATCGATGATTGATTCTCGACCGTTTCTATGGAAAGTGCTGGTGTAACCTTCGTTGACCAGTCTCACATTCAGCTTCGCCAGGGCTTCCAGTAGACTAAAACCCCTCGCGTTGGTAAATCTGCTCCCCCACTCCACTGCCCAGGCGTTGAAGTCTCCACCGATGACTATGGGACTCCGTCCGATGAGCTCTTCTGTTAGGTTATATAGCATCAGATCAAACTGTTCTATTGTCCATCTCGGGGGGGCATAGCAGCTACATACGAAGATTCCATTTATTTTGGCTATCACGAACCCTTCGTATGTATTGGATACCACTTCCTGGATGGGGTATCTTCCCATCGTCGATAGTGCAGCCATTCTAGCTTTATCGGTCAACCAGTTTCCGTTATCTGGAGGTACTTGATACGGCTCTGCTATGATCGCCACATCGCATTTGGTTTCTGATGCGGCTTGCGATAGCAATTGTTGCGCCGTGTCGCAGTGATTCAGGTTTATCTGGGTTACCTCCATTTGGTTATTGCTGCCATCGCCCTTTTATAGACCGGGCATCTCGATCCCCCTGTGGCGTGGTCTTTTTCTTCCTCCGTCGTGCAGAGCATGCACCTTGGGGGCTTAGTACAATTCTTTGCCAAATGCCCCTTGTCGCCGCATCTTATACAGAGCTCCGATCTGTCAGGTCCTTTACAGTACTTTGCTTGGTGGCCAAAGTCCATGCACTTGAAACACCTAGATACTTGCTGGATAGCTCTCAGGGAACACACCGTCCATCCGACTTTCATCTTACCAACCTCCAATAGCTTGCTAGCTGCGGTTCTTGGCAGTCTTAAGGTTGCTATTTGAGTATTTCCAAATGCTTTCCTCAGCCTGATTGATATGGCGACTTCTCCCAGCTCAAACTGTTCATTCAGGGCTACTCTCAATTCGGTATCTGTAGTGATCTCATCCAGGTTTCTACATTCTACAACTGTTTCTTGGGACAGAGCTCTCACTTTCGCTGTTTCGCCCAAAGATTTCTCGACAAGCTCTTTATAAGTTGAGCTTCTAATCGTTGGGTCCTTCTTCAATTCGAACAGCAATTGTCCATTTTGAGTTCGCCTTACTTTGGCCACGTTTTCTCCGAGATTTTTCAGGGACGGATCCTCTTTAACTTTTCGCAAAATCTCAGCATATGTTGCAGCGCCCGCTGTAGCCACAATCAGAGCGTCCGGCTTTGGCCTCTCCAGCCTAGGCTTTAATTTTTCTTTCTTCTTCTCTTCTTTTTTCTTTCTTTCGATCTTTTTCCACTCATTTATCTCTTCGTTGTTCTGTTTGCTTTCACCATTAGCCACTTCGCTACCATCTTTTTGTTTCTTTGCTGCCCTTTTCTCTTCAGGAGTTAGTCTTTTCCTTTTCGCGGTTAACGGGGTACTGTCACTCATTGGTGTCGAGATCGCTTCTATCGGCTTACTCTGCACATTCTCTTTCAGTGCGTTCTCCGCCTTTTCAGCTTTTGCTCTCCAGAATTGTTGCTCGCGTTCGGCTGCTGCAAGCGCCGATTTGATTTTAATCGTCAAGGTCCTTATGACGGCGTGAACGTTACTGCGAGGCTTAATGTACTCGTAGAGTTCATCAGATGCCCTTTTGGCCTCACCCAGCTTAGTTTTCTCGTGTTGCAGGTTTGGCTGCTCTCCGATGTATTTATCGCTTGTGGATTTTGGTGCTGGTAGTTGGCTCAGCGGCGGAGATCTCATCACCTGTCCCCTTCTGGCAAAGATGCCTACCTCTTCGATTTCGCTCTCGATTTCTGTTGAATTTGTTTGGAAACTCATTTTTGTTGTTGGGTCCCAACTCCGGGCCGCTATCTCCGCTCGTTGCACATAGTCGCTATCAGTGATCCCATGGTTATCTATGCAAGCAGTGAGGCCATGCAGGGGGTTGACACGGTCCTTCATGGGGACCGTGTTCAGAGCCAGATCAGCGCAAGTCAGGAATGTGACATCTGACGCCTAGTACCTAGTGCCTGAGCCTAGACGAGCATCGAACGTACCCGAAGACTTGCCAAGTTATTACCGGGGCAACCGCGCTATTAGCCCACACGCCGTTTCAGGAAGGTGTCACCCTTCCTTACTCAGGGAACAGGATAGCACGATTGTCAGCCTTTAGCGTCGAAAGTAATTCTCATCCTTAACATGTCCGTTTTCCGTGTCGTACCAGTATATCGTAATCAGGATCTTACTGGCGTCAACCCTGATGTGCTCGGCACTCCCTACGTTGCTCCTGTACACGGTATTTCCCCCGTGCAATCTCCATAGGCTTTACCGCGCCCTTACTCGCGTTGTCACCCGATTAGTCGCCTTCTACGACAGGGACAGGGACCAAGACCCGAAGTGCTATTCTAGGCCGGCAGCTCCACGGCTCGAGTCAAGAGTCATGAGTCAAGAGTCAAGAGTCAAGAGTCAAGAGTCAAGAGTCAAGAGTCAAGAGTCAAGAGTCAAGAGTCAAGAGTCAAGAGTCAAGAGTCAAGAGTCAAGAGTCAAGAGTCAAGAGTCAAGAGTCAAGAGTCAAGAGTCAAGAGTCAAGAGTCAAGAGTTAAGAGTTAAGAGTCAAGAGTCAAGAGTCGAGAGTCAAGAGTCAAGAGTCAAGAGTCAAGAGTCAAGAGTCAAGAGTCAAGAGTCAAGAGTCAAGAGTCAAGAGTCAAGAGTCAAGAGTCAAGAGTCAAGAGTCAAGAGTCAAGAGTCAAGAGTCAAGAGTCAAGAGTCAAGAGTCAAGAGTCAAGAGTCAAGAGTCAAGAGTCAAGAGTCAAGAGTCAAGAGTCAAGAGTCAAGAGTCAAGAGTCAAGAGTCAAGAGTCAAGAGTCAAGAGTCAAGAGTCAAGAGTCAAGAGTCAAGAGTTAAGAGTTAAGAGTTAAGAGTTAAGAGTTAAGAGTTAAGAGTTAAGAGTTAAGAGTTAAGAGTTAAGAGTTAAGAGTTAAGAGTTAAGAGTTAAGAGTTAAGAGTTAAGAGTTAAGAGTTAAGAGTTAAGAGTTAAGAGTTAAGAGTTAAGAGTTAAGAGTTAAGAGTTAAGAGTTAAGAGTTAAGAGTTAAGAGTTAAGAGTTAAGAGTTAAGAGTTAAGAGTTAAGAGTTAAGAGTTAAGAGTTAAGAGTTAAGAGTTAAGAGTTAAGAGTTAAGAGTTAAGAGTTAAGAGTTAAGAGTTAAGAGTTAAGAGTTAAGAGTTAAGAGTTAAGAGTTAAGAGTTAAGAGTTAAGAGTTAAGAGTTAAGAGTTAAGAGTTAAGAGTTAAGAGTTAAGAGTTAAGAGTTAAGAGTTAAGAGTTAAGAGTTAAGAGTTAAGAGTTAAGAGTTAAGAGTTAAGAGTTAAGAGTTAAGAGTTAAGAGTTAAGAGTTAAGAGTTAAGAGTTAAGAGTTAAGAGTTAAGAGTTAAGAGTTAAGAGTTAAGAGTTAAGAGTTAAGAGTTAAGAGTTAAGAGTTAAGAGTTAAGAGTTAAGAGTTAAGAGTTAAGAGTTAAGAGTTAAGAGTTAAGAGTTAAGAGTTAAGAGTAAAAAGCTAAGAGTTAAAAGTTAAGAGTTCAGAGTTCAGAGTGAAGAGTTAACAGTTAAGAACTGAAAATTAAGAGTTATTGGTAAGATGAATGGCAAATATAAAATAAAAAATAAAAAGTTGAAAATTGAATAGCGAATAGGGTTCAGGAATTTAGATGATTTTCCCAGTCTAGTATCAACAACATGAAAAAAGCTCGCTACTTTTTGGACTCTCACTCAATTTGTCTAAATAAGGGGTTCCCAAAGTGGTCAATATCGACCCTTGGGGTCAATATCGGTTTTCCAGGAGTCGACGAGATCTAAAGATCGACCCCTATTAATTTACACAAGTTCATATTTGAAACTACCAAGATACTGCATAAGTTGTGTAACGTGAACCAACTTGTTATAAGAATATTATAATATTAGGCTGTCAAAAAAGTCCTGCGGTATTTTTTTTTTGAATTTTCATTTGTTCATAAAATTAGTTACAATCATCTGTTTTAAGTCAAATATGCGCCGTTTTGTTCGATGACTTGATCCCAACGAGATGCCAACTTCATAATACCCCTGTTATAGAAGCTCGCTTCCTTATTGGCAAAAAACTCGGATAGCCAATTTTCACAGGCCTCTTTTGTGGCTAACTTCTGACTACCTAGCTCGTTCGCCATGGACAAAAACAGGTGGTAGTCACTTGGTGCAAGGTCCGAACTATACGGCGGATGCAAAAGATCCTCCCATCCGAGCTCCCGAAGCTTCTGGCGCGTCACCAAAGAAGTGTGTGGCCTGGCGTTGTCCTGATGGAAGACAATGCGGCCTCTGTTTATCAAAGATGGCCTCTTCTTCATGAGTGCTACTTTCAAGTGATCCAGTTGTTGGCAGTACAGGTCCGAATTGAGCGTTTGGCCATAGGGAAGCAGCTCATAATAGATTATTCCTTGACAATCCCACCAAACACACAACAGAACCTTCCTGGCCGTTAATGAGGGCTTGGCCACCGTCTAAGCCGCTTCAACGGGCTTCGATCACGACCGTTTGCGCTTCACGTTGTCGTAAGTGACCCACTTTTCATCGCCAGTCACCATCCCCTTCAGTAACGGGTCGATTTTGTTGCGATTCAGCATCGATTCACATGCGTCGATACGGTCAAAGATGTTTTTTTGCGTCAACGTGTTTGGCACCCATACATCGAGCTTCTTTGTGAATCCAAGCTTCTTCAAATGGTTAATAACGGTTTGATGACTTATCCCCAGCTCTTGACCGATGCTACGGCTGCTACTATGCCGGTCTTCCTCGGCTATATCAGCGATTTTGTCGCAATTTTCGACGACAGGCCTTCCGGAGCGTGGCGCATCTTTGACGACCTCTACACCAGAACGAAAACGTTGAAACCATCGTTGTGCGGTGGAAATGGAAACTGTATCGGGTCCATAAACTGCACAAATTTTATTGGCAGCTTGAGATGCATTTTTGCCTTTGTCATAGTAGTACTGTAAAATATGTCTGATTTTCTCTTTATTTTGCTCCATATTTGCGACACTATAACTCACGAACGACTTAGCCAAACAAAACACTGTCAAGGACTATATTATAGCGCGCAAAAATACCTTTCCAACAAGCTATAGTATGACTCGATACAATGAATACAACTAGAACTACGCGCTTACAACGACACCTCGCGGAAATACCGCAGGACTTTTTTGACAGCCTAATATTGATGCGAAGATTACGTCAAGATGCTATAGGGGTCAATGATATCACTTAAACCTGGGAAAGGGGTCTCTGGCCAAAATAGTTTGAGAATCCCTGGTCTAAATGGTCAGTTTGATCGATCTTCAAGCTTTTTCTCGCGCGCTTTTGTTCTGACCAAAACCCATAAATACTAAGGCACTACGTAGAATCACTCTTTTCGGAAATACATGCTGAAGTATCCAACATCTATCGTGTTGTCGCTGGAATATCAGACAGAGTTAAGCTTCAATAAAAAATAATCAACTGATCGCGAATAGCGAAAATGAAAATAGTGAATAGAGAAATAGCGAACAGTAAAATAACGAAGAGGGAAATAGCGAATAGGAAAATATTGAAAAAAAATAGCGAATAGGAAAATAGAGAATAGCACGCAAGGTCAGGAGTTCGATTCTCACTCCCAACATTGTTGCAAAAAAGGAAGCAAGGTGACGAACCAGCCAAAAGTGTTGAATGTCACTGTAATCTATAGAAAATAGGAGAATAATGTAAAAGAAAATAGCGAATAAGCGAATAAGGATCAGGAAAATAAAGAATAGTTAAATAAAGAAAGTAAAACAGTGAAGAGGAAAATAGTGAACTAAAAAATAGCGAGTAGGAAAATTAGGAATAGTAGAATAGATATTAGGAAAATGGCAAATAGAAAAATAGCGAACAAGAGAATAGGAAATAGGAAAATAGTGGATAAAACAAGTGAATAGGAAAATGAAAAATAGGAAAAAAAAAAGAAAAGGAAAACAGCGAATACAAAAATAGCGATAGGAAAACATCGAATAAAAAACTAGCGAATAAAAAATAACGAACAGGAAAATATTCTCTATTTTCCTGTTCGTTATTTTTTATTGAAAAAAAAATGGCGAAAAATAGTAAAAATAGTGAAAGCGAAAAAAACAAAAATAGTGAACAAAAAATTCACGAATAGGAAAATGAAGACTAGGAAAATAGAGCATAAGGAAATAGCGAATAGGAAAATAAAGAATACAAATATTAAGAATAGGAAAATAGAGGATCCGAAAAAATGAACAGGAAAATAGCGAACATGAAAATAGAGGATAGAAAAATAACGAACAGGAAAATAGCGAATATGAAAATAGAGAACAGGAAAATGTCGAAAAGAAAAAATAGTGAACAAAAAAATCGTAAATAGGAAAAAAAGAATAAAAAAATAGAGAATAAGAAAATAGCGTACAGGAAAATAGTCAATAGGAAAATAGATAAAAGGATAAAAGGGATCAGGAAAATAGCGAAAAGGAAAATAGTGAACAGGAAAATAGTGAATAATGAAATATAAAATAAGAAAATAGAGAAAAGGAGAATAACGGATAGGAAAAAAAGCGGAAAGCAAAATAGTGTATAAATAAAAATATCGAATAGGAAGATAGCGAAAAGTAAAATAGCGAATAGGAAAATAGAAAACAGGAAAATAACGAACAGGAAATAACGAATATGAAAAAAAAGATTGGAAAAATACGAGTAGAAAAATTGGGAATAAAAACAGCGAATAGGAAAATAAATAATATAAAAATAGAGAATAGGAAAATAGCGTACAGGAAAATAGTCGATAATAAAATGAATAATGCGGTGCAAATTATCCGCTAAAGCAAGTTCTATAGAACTTTCCGAAATTTGTGAGTGAGTGGATGTGTTGAGTGAGTTGATCTTTCGTTTTGGTCATGGCTTTCACATTATCCGTCCTCTCAAATGGACAGTTGAATGATTTATGTATTCAACAACATACACCTCAAAACATGGCCTGTTCCAATATTTCTAGAGAATTCTACGTAAACATTTCCACAACCTTTACGATCATTACAAAAAGTGTTCTCAATACACATTTTAACTTCCACTAACTGCTTGCAGCAATCTTTGTCAATCGTTTTACGACTTCCAATAAAGTGAACCAACTATCAAACCGGCTTTATTCCGATTCTTATCTACCATCGTCAAATCATACTCACAAATTCTCCGTACGAAATCGCCCCTTCTATCTAATTTTTTCGTTGTTGTTGTCGCTCTACAATCTTTCCCTCTAGTTTTCCACCCCATTTCAGTGCAGCAGCATCAGAAGCATCGGGGCAATACAGGGCAAAAAAGGAAAAAATTAGAATGGATACACACATCAATGCATCTCTGATCCTTCATCCCTCAATCAAACAGCGGGTGGATTTTTTGTTGTTGTTGTTGTTGTACTCCAGAGCACGGATGAGGGATTTTCAGTCCTTCGATCGTTGCTGTTGTTTGAATGGCATCGGCTTAGGAATATTCGGAAAATCCCATCAAGGCACCCGACCCGACTCCAACCAAAAGGATCAGGATTCGAAGCCAGCGGGAACAGGTTTTTTTGCGCCTGCCCTCGCTCTCTCGACTTTCCGGATGGATTCGAGCGGTGGGGAGCGGTGAACGGAATTGGAAAAATGCACATCTGTTCGGGTAAAAGTTGTCGAGGGGTCATAAATAGCACATGATTGCCATGAATTAGATATTTGATAATATAACTCATATCTGAAGTTTTCACGTTGGGGTTTAATGGTAGTGATTGTGTGTTGCATTGAGCATGAGGCGCCCTTGATTTCGGTTGGAAAAGGGTGTTCGTTGTGAGGAGAATCGTATGACTATCGGTTGGTGGGATGAAAATGTTTTGGTTGATAGTTGTCTTCCGATTCGCCAGAACTTTTTATTTTTAAACACAAAAACAAAAAACTTTAAAAATTATAGAAGGTGTAATCCAAGCATTGTTGACGTAGGACCACGGAATTACTTTGCTCAATTCTCTTTTCGTGGTTTTAGAAAAGGTGGCTCTGAAAATGGCTGTTGGTTCGGCTTCCGATTCGCATAGCATGTACGACGAGCATACTTTCGGAAAATTGCAAGGTGTGGTTCAAATTTCTGGAAAACCACCGAAATTTTCTGAGAACGCTAAGTGCAAAATTTGATAGACATGTTATTCGATAAACACGGTAAAAACTTGGTTTCCAAATCATCAGAATCCGTTCACAGTAGAGAGAGTTATTATTGTTGAAACTATTTATATGAGATGTGAATGCTTTTATTTCCGAATCGGCATCCGTAGAGATAAACTTTATCTTACGTCAGAAAATCACGGATGTTTTCAAACCAATTATTTCAGTATTGTTTGTTGCATCACAAAACCACATCAACTCTCTAGGTCCATATTTCACTTGTAATAGCTAAGCTTCTTCACAACATGAACTAAACTTTGTTAAATTTTCGGTAAATGTTCCGAACGTTCAGTAATGTCGATGCTGCATTCATTCCGGCACCGTCGTAACAGTTGTCTAATGCAGATATGGTCGATCTGGTTCTCGGTATAGCCATCGCGGGAGGCCCACGTGATCTTGTGCCCTGATCAATGGGGACAGAGCGATCCCCCAATTACCATTTCATCAATTGTGTCAAAATCACTCATCTCTCCTTGTCCATGGTGGTCCATGACACGGTCATAATCCGTGTTGTCATAGCAAATATTTGCATTTAAATCGCCCATGTAGATCGTGGTAGCATCTTTGGATATCTTATTCTTGATGACGTTCAACTGGTTCTCGTAGCAATCCTTTTCCTGGAGCTCTGTAGCGTTGGTCGGCGCGTAACTTTGGACGATAGTAAGGTTGCACATATGTGTCTTGAAACTGGCAAGGATCACCATTTCGTTCGCAGGTGGTTTTGCTCCTTGTATGCCGATAATACCTGTTCCAAAGGTAGTCTATGTTCATCGAAGTACGGCCGAAGAGCTTCGCTAACTCCCAGGATTTCGAGCTTCATGCGCAGTGCCTCGCTAGCCAGTTGACCGAGTTTACGCGACTGAGATAGGGTCAACAAATTCTTAGTATCAAATCGTGTCCTTTGTTCCATGCTGAATGGCATTGCCGTTAATCCGTTTCGTAGCCTTTCTACGTCGGTTTTCGTAATGAATTTGTTTTCGGGATCAATGAATTACTAGACCAATAACCTCTATCCTCATTCAGTTCAGTCTGAGAGAATGAGAGTTCTGCTCCATACATACAAACATTATAACACTCTTGAGAGAGGTACTTTTGTTTGTGCATTTCACAATTCACGAAAAAACATTTTTTCTGCTTTTTCGTATCAATCTTGCCGGCAGTAACCTTTGCGTTTGTGGTCGATGACATCACGACATCGAGCACGTTGTTTGGTCATGCGAGGTGTATTCTGTCGCCAGATCGAATTTAGAAAACTCCCATCTGGCCCGATGAAGGCAGCCCAATGTGCCGGTGAGAGATGTGTTGACGGTTAAATCTTTGATAATTTATATCTCGAAAACTATGAGCCGTACCGAAATAGTGGACCTGATCACGAACATCACTGCCACGTACGCTTTCACTTCACTTAATATTTTCGTGTCTATCATAATTGTCACGGCAGTTGCGTGTAAAAATAAACATAGTTATTGAACATATGGGAATGTAATTTTATTTTCTCTTTCTATAAATTACTCTAGAGATAAAACATGACTATTATGTATAATAATGAACATCTTTGTCTTTCTCGTTTGAATAGTGAGAAGTATTTAGTATAGGTCAAGGTTAGAATCCTTCTGTAAGAACCATTTCTACAATTCTGTTGAATAATAATACCTTCTTTAACTCATAGAAAACTGGAAATTATCCACCTCACGATCAGTATAATCTGAGTTACTCCCATATGGGATTCTGAATTTCAATCCTTTTATCCTTCCTATTCTCGGGTAATTTGATGTACGCGACACGAGGTTTGATTTAATTATTTAAATAGAAACTGGATAACAGCATCGGTCAGAAATATAATCTTCATTTCAGCAATTTCAAATGAAATCGTCCTAAAAATGCAAATTTTAAAAACATGTATTTTTGATTCCAATGAAAGTGTGTATTCCGTTTGGGTTGGAGGAAATATGAGTTTTTCACAGCAATTGGGAATTTTTTGACTCAAGCGTAACTTTTGAAAAGGGCGTATCGATTTTAGTAAGAGAAATCTTTGATAATTTATATCTCAAAAACTATGAGTCGTACCGAAATAGTATTCTAGGAAGAGTTATAGAGTATTGATGGTTGAATGTGAAAAAAATATACATTGAGAAAAAAAATTAGTACTCTTTTTTTTATTTACATAATAAAAATTCAATTTGCAATATCCAAAATACATATTTTTTAATTTTTTTTTAAATTTTTCATACAAAACAGAAGTCATGCAGAAAATTTAAAAAAAGGGCCCAAGATGGTAAAACTATTTTTGAAAAACTTTGTGGAACATCGAATTTTTATGAATTTTTGAAACTTCGAATTTTTGTATGTTAACAATCATTTTTTAGCCACAAATTATGAATCCTGATGTGATTTAAAACAAAAAAGGTTATTATCAATCTCCTTCTAAATGTAGCCATTCTCGAAATATTAAAAAAATGTTTCTAATTCATTGTCTTTTTTATAGTAAATAATCCCTTTTAATATGTTTGTCGTGTTATATCGTCATGTTCATGAAATTTTATGAATAATTTTACCATCTTGGGCCCATTTTTTAAATTTTCTACATGACTTCTATTTTATATGAGAAAATTGAAAAAAATATTTAAAAAAACATATTTTTTGGTATCACAAATTAAAATTTTATTTTTGTAAATAAAAAAGAATACTAATTTTTCTTCTCAGTGTATATTTTTCAAATTAAGCCAACAATACTCTATAACTCTTTCTAAGACACTGGGCCTGATCACGAACGTCACTTCACGGTGAAAACGAAATGAATTGTATGCAATTTGTAGGCATTTTATTCCGTTTTCACCGTGAAGTGACGTTCGTAATCAGGCCCACTATTTCGGTACGACTCATATTTTTTGAGATATAAATTATCAAAGATTTCTCTTACTCAAATCGATACGCCCTTTTCAAAAGTTACGCTTGAGTCAAAAAATGAACCATGATGATGTATTTGGAGAAGTTGTTGGAAATTATAAGCAAATTCATAAAATTTGATGAACATTACGATATAACACGACAAACATATTAAAAGGGATTATTTACTATAAAAAAGACAATACATTAGAAATATTTTTTTAAATATTTCGAGAATGGCTATATTCAGAAGAAGATTGATAATAACCTTTTTTGTTTTAAATCACATCAGGATTCATAATTTGTGGCTAAAAATGATTGTTAACATACAAAAATTCGAAGTTTCGAAAATTCTTAAAAATTTGATGTTCCACAAAGTTCGTCAAAAATAGTTTTATCATCTTGGGCCCATTTTTTAAATTTTCTTCATGACTTCTATTTTGTATGAAGAAATTTAAAAAAAAATAAAAAAATATGTATTTTGGATATTGCAAATTGATTTTTTATTTTGTAAATAAAAAAAATAGTACTAATTTTTTTCCTTAGTGTACATTTTTTTCATATTCAACCATCAATACTCTATAACTCTTTCTAAGACACTATTTCGGTACGACTCATAGTTTTTCTCAATTCTCAAAAATATCAACAATTCAATATTATACGTAATCAACCATAATGATCGTCCGAGTTCAAGTAAACAAATTCACGTCCTCTGGATACGTCAGGATTTTGTCCAAAAATGCCACCAAGCGGGTAAATTCCTAAACAAGACAAGACAAGATTCAAAATGTTAGCAAAAAAGCTAAATAAATACAAAATTAAACTTACCCCATTCCGCGTGACTAGCTTTCACCATCTAAAACACAAGTGACAAATATACCTGTTTTTCCCCGTGACGTGACAGTATCGTGACAGTATGGTACAGTAGAACCCCGATTATCCGCGGAATAGTCTGGCTGCTCACCGCGAATAACGAAAATCGCGGATAACGCAATAAAGGACTAAAATGAGCTTCAAACACGAAAAAAAATATTTCAGCATGAAAACTATGTTTTATCAATACACAAATCACTAAACTATCGGGGTTCCACTGTATTTAAAATAACACCGAGTTCATCAAAGTTGTCACGACGGATGAACTCTTCCGGATTCTACACACACGGTGGCAGCCGTAATAACGTTTTATACAATTCACTTCGTTTTCACCGTGGAGTGACGTTCGGCCCAGTGTCTTGGAAAGAGTTATAGAGTATTGATGTTAAAACGTGAAAACATATACACTGAGAAAGAAATAGTACTCTTTTTTTATTTACAAAAATAACTTTAATTTGCAATATTCAAAATATGTATTTTTTATTTTTTTAAAATAAAATAGAAATCATGCAGAAAATTAAAAGATATGAGTCCAAGATGGTAAAACTATTTTTGACAAACTTTGACAAACATATATTTTTACCATAATGATGAATTTTGGAAAAATAGTTGAAACGGTATAACACGACAAACATATTAAAAGAGCCTATCTATATATATAAAAATGGAGTGATGTCTGTCTGTCTGTCTGATTCTTATAGACTCGGAAACTACTGAACCGATCGACATGAAAATTGGTATGTAGGGGTTTTTGGGGCCGGGGAAGGTTTTCGTGATATTTTGAGACCCCTCCCCCCTCTCTAAGGGGGGGCTGCCATACAAATAAACACAAATTTCTGCATTACTCGGAAATTAACCAAGCAAACGAAACCAAAGTTGGCATGTAAAAGTTTTAGGGTGCAATAAATGTTTCTATGATGGTTAGACAGTCCTTCCCCCACTCAAAGGGGGGGCTGCCATACAAATGAAACACAAATTTCTGCATTACTCGGAAATTAACCAAGCAAACGAAACCATAGTTGGCATGTGAAAGTTTTAGGGTGCAATAAATGTTTCTATGATGGTTAGACAGTCCTTCCCCCACTCAAAGGGGGGACTGCCATACAAATGAAACACAAATTTCTGCATTACTCGAGAATTAATCAAGCAAATGAAACCAAATTTGGCATGTGGAGGTTTTAGGATGCAATAAATGTTTCTATGGTGATAAGCTACTCCTTCCCCCTCTCTTAGAGGGGGCTGCCATACAAATGAAACACAATTTTTTGCATTACTCGGAAATTAATCAATCAAACGAAACCAAAGCTGGCATGTGAAAGTTTTAGGGTGCAATAAATGTTTCTATGATGGTTAGACAGTCCTTCCCCCACTCAAAGGGGGGGCTGCCATACAAATGAAACACAAATTTCTGCATTACTCGAGAATTAATCAAGTAAATGGGCGGGACGAAGTTTGCCGGGTTAGCTAGTTTACAATAAAAAAGACAATAAATTAGAATTTTGTTTAAATATCTCGAGAATGGCTGCATTTAGAAGGAGATTGATAAAGAGGTTTTTTGTTTTGAATCACACCAGGATTCTTAATTTGTGGCTAAAAATAATTGTTTACATACAAAAATTCCAAGTTTCGCTAATTCATAAAAATTCGTTCCACAAAGTTCCTCAAAAATAGTTTCACCATCTTGAATTATTTTTTAAATTTTCTATATCACTTCTATTTTCGCGTTTCTCTCGGAACTAGTTTTTTTCTAACTGGCGTACACGATATCTCAAGTTCTACTGAACCGATTTATGTCAAATTTATAAAATCTATCTGCATACATCTCTCTATCGCATGAACCAATAACAAATTATAACTTTTTAATTTTACTATTTTTAAAAAATCGGTAAACGCAAAAAAAACGTTTTAAACAGCATTTTTGTTTTCAAACGGCCGCCATTTTGTTAAAACCCATGTTTTTGACTTGTCCGAGGTTCATGCCATAGCGACATCTTTACTGATTCAGAATCTGTTCGATTTTTTTGTTTCAGATAATCAGAAGGACTGGAATCGTGTACGCCATGGCACAACTTTTTTTTGAACACCCTCACTTCACCAGCATGTAACTATTCTAATTATGAATATTTTTTTTCCGTCCTATTTTTGTTTTATTGTTGAAAGATAGATAAACGAATAATGATATAATGGATAGTAAAAATATTCTTTGTTTTATTTTTACGGAGTTCGAAAAAACGTCCGAAATTCGTGTCTCTACACTAGAATACCCCCTTAACATACATACATACAAAACAAACAAACATTATTAACATACAAAAATTCGAAGTTTTAAACATAAAAATTCGATGTTCCACAAAGTTTTTCAAAAATAGTTTTACCATCTTGGACTATTTTGTTATATTTTCTGCATGACTTCTATTTTCTATGAAAAAATAAAAAAATTAAAAAATACATATTTTAGATATTGCAAATTAAAGTTTTTTTTTTGTAAATAAAAAAGGAATACTCATTGTTTTTCTCAATGTATTTTTTTTCTCATTTGAACATCAATACTCCATAACCCTTTCTAAGAAACTATTTAGTTACGACTCATCGTTTCTGAGATATAAATTATCAATGATTTCTTTTACTAAAATAGATACGCCCTTTTCAAAAGTTACACTTGAGTAAAAAAAATCCCAATTGCTGTGGAAAACTCATATTTCCTCCAACCCAAACGGAATACAAACTTTGATTCGAACCGAAAATACATGTTCTTAAAATCTGCATTTTTAAGACGATTTCATTTGAAATTGCTCCATAACAGGGGTGGCCAAACTATTGGGGCGACTAATTGTTCAAATATTAGGCTGCGGTCTACCATCGTTGAATATATCAAAAAATCATTATAAGTAATTAGCGAGAAGAATAAATTTTTCCCCCTTTTTTTTTTCTTCCAAAAATGACTTTTTTTCAAAAAATAATAGCTTTCGAAGTTTACATGGTTTCGGGACCAAGAACGCTAAATTTTTCTTGACAGCTGAGGTTTATTTACAGAACATATCCAAACATCAGAGAGGCGTTTTTTTCGCCTCTCGAAGGCATTTCTGATTTTTGGCTATGTTATGCAAAAACCTCAGATTTCAAGAAAAAACATAAGAAAATATTCCTGAGACCATGTAAACTACACTCGATAAAAAAAATTTACGTAACAGAGTGCGAAGTCGAAAATTTTAGGTTATTTTCGCAATGCTGTGGGATGTATGTATATTTTACGTACATATTTTTATCTTGATGTGTAGGAGTAGTGGGCAGCAATATCGGGGAGAGTTAAAAAAAATATTTTTTCCTGTTTTCTTTTCTCGAAGATTTTGTGGGTTAAGAAACATTTTTGCAAGCCAACTCAATAGCAAATCCAATTAACCTTATCCTTACCTTAGCTTTCATTTGGTGCATGAAACGCTGTTTTAGGACCTTTCCATATAAATATATTTCTGTTTGAATGATCGTTTTTTAAATCGAAAGGCAGTTTTGAAAACTCCAAAAAATTATGTACAAAATTAATCTATTGCTTTGACGAAAAAAAAAATTATTTAAATTCGATTTCGCATCGATTAAAAAAAGTGCCAAAAACAGTAAAACTTAAATGGTTCAGAGTTCATGAATTTTAGAAACAAGTCATTTTCGGAAAAAGGGGAAAAAGTCCATTTTCCGGACCATGGAAATGGACATCACAATGAAACAAAATTAAAAAAAACGGGTCTAATGTTTTGCGATAAAGAACAAAATTACCACTTTTGACGAAAATTTGAGAACCATTATATCGGTTTGGCATGGAATGGCTGTCATCATTGTACTAAAATAGAAATAACAATCTGAGAGAAATTATTAAAACGGAAACTTTAATGAAGAAATATCTATTTTTAAGGTTTTCTATTTTTAAAACTAATATGTTCTATTAAAGCAATATCTTATAAAATGATCACTTCAAAAGGTGGACGGATATTTAATCCGTTGCGTTTCGAGGTGACACTATCCTAGACCAGCTGGCGGGCGCCTAGGAACACATACGCGGGCGACCGGTAGACCGCGGATTACCGTTTGGCCATCCCTGCTCTATAACATGGGTGGCCAAATGGTAGTCCGCGGTCTATCGGTCCCCTGCGTAGCTATTTCTAGACGCCCACCAGCTAATCTGGGATAGTGTCCCTTTCAAACGAGTTAAGCTTTCAACGAGTTGAATATCCCTTTACATTTTGCCGAGATTATTTTGTAATGTGTTTGTATTGATCTCAATAAAACATGTAAGTAGAGGAGATGTTCCTTCGTGTAAATTTTTGTTTTAATTTTATATTCAAATTGTTAGTTATATGATTTTTACATATTCAGTTGTTCGACCATAACTTTTACTTTCGAGAAGCAATGAAAAATAAATGTTTGGAGAAAATTTCGCCTTTGAAGACTGTTAATTACAAAATTAATGAATTGATGAAACTTTGTTATTTTCATTTAGAAAATTTGAAAAGTAATGTGAATAAATAGTACAAAATATTGCTATCAAGAAATATAGTCATGAGTATAACACCAATGATGAATGGGACAGAAGACACTCTAACACTAAATAATAATAGTGAGCTTCTATTTTTACAATTCAACATATTCAAACGGATTTTAGTGATAACGCATACTTTTTTGAATTTATTTTTTAAATATGCCCTGGAGAAAATTTATAGAAAATTTTACTAATAACGGTTCAAACGCAAATTCGAGAAATAACCAACTAACAATTCCCTATCAGTACAACGGATTTATGATAGTTTTATTCAGCTCTATACTTAATAATGTCTGAACTACTTGTCATCAAAACCGCTGCAACCCTTGTTCACGCAAGTCAGAAGAAATGATTAAGGTTTAGAAAATATTGTTCGTTAAATGCAGTTTAAAGTCAATACGTTCATCCAATTCCAAGGTGTGGCGAAAACGTATATTCGACCATATTTTGATTCGTTCAGCTCACTTAGACTGCGCTATTAAAGAAGATTCTTTTTGTCTGATTGCATTATTTTCTTTTACCAAATTTCTATAAATATAATTCACTTGTTAGTATTTTGACAGACTACTTATCAATCATTTAGTATCCGAGAGTTATTTTCATTTTCACTTATCATTGTATACTTATTAGTATTACTAGCTGTCCCGGCGAATTTCGTTCCACTCACAATTGATATATGATTTAAATCATTTCGAACACTCAAGCTCCCACAGAAATTATTTTTATTTGCGTGATCTATACTCGCCGTTGGAAATTTCTTTTTTGACATATAAACCTGACGCAGACTAAGACGCATCAAACCTGATACTGACTGTTGAATCCGTTGCTCCGTTCTTGAGTTAAATCGTGAGGAAAGGACACCAAATCATTTTTATTTATCTATATATATAACAATCTCGTGCCACGGTGTTTGTTACCAAACTCTTCCGAAACGGCTCGACCGATTTTGATGAAATTATACTCAAAATACTTGGTAGGTATGAGAATAGGTTGTAAACTATATATGATACCGGTAGGATACCGATAACCATACATTTAATACCGAATAGGGTGGCTCTATGCAGAAAAAAAAGATCTGGATATTTTTTTCAAAAATTTGACTCCATACCATACATATAACCTTAAATTTTGACCCCAATTGGCTGATGGCGTAACGCCCGCTTCATTGAACATCCATCTACAAATACACAAGTAACATCAATTCATCTAAAGCAGGGAGCATCTCCGACGAGCTGGAAGCCTTTTTGAATGTGCACAATGAGTTATCGAAATTCTTCAAATCACATTTGCTCGGATTACAAAATGACAATCACGCTATTGCCATCAACCCTGATAAAACATCAGCTGGAGAGCACGTTTGTAGATCCAAAGCACAAGCGCTGCTTGAATCATGATAGCACGGTGACACGAGAAATTTAATGCGAAGAAAAAACAATAATCTGGAATTCATCGTTGACACACACCGTTCATACGACCCTCGCTATGTTCTTCTTCAATGGCACTAACGTTCCCAAGGTTTGCCTTCTCAACGTAGTACTACTTGCGTCATTTTTATTAGTAAATAGTTGAGATTTCTATGACGAACAATACGCCTTGAATGTATTCTGGAGTGGCAAGCTCAAGAATACGCGTGACTACAGTGCAAGTCAGAAGGGTTTCTTTAACGAAAAATCTCTTGCATAAACATTAGACCAACGAGACCCCGTCACAGATACTTAATTCATTATGAACATCATTTATCATTTTGATTTAATATTTATGAACATGCGACGAAACAAACAGAGGGCGCGCTCGATGGATTTTTATGTTTATCATATGGTGATTCGACGTGGTCAAGAAACGCCAATTCAAGATATCGTAAGCTGTGCCAACAATTTATGGTCGACATATACGCGAAGGTAGAGATTGAACGACTGCAATTCTTACTACACAATCAACAAAAGCGGTGCGAGGAATAATACATTCACTTGCGAGACACTATCATGAGCAACGCCGACACAGCTTTAGTTATAGCCAGGCCAAAGCGCAATGCATTGTCATGACATTGCGCGTGTGTTCAAACACAAAATTAAGTTCGATCGTATTCGTCCCCACATATTGTTGGTTGTATTCTGTTGAATACAACTTATTTTGACCATTGTTTCGCGACAAGGCGAACGAATTTAAGAGTGTAAAAGTCGATTTCGATCGAATTGTAAAATCCGATCACTCATATGCATATATGAATATTGAGTTCTACAAATCGGTGAAGAGTAATAAAAACATCCATGAATAAAGGAAGCAATATGGCTGTGTTTCAAACTTAGATTACCGATGTGAATTGTCCTCGATTGAATGACAACAATAAAATAACGCGATTCCAAACAGGCCGATTAATTTGAACGTTTTCCAATTTATGAACGAGACCAAGCTGTTATAAACTAATCCATGTTGAAAATCACATGCACGTATTTTCTAACAAGGAGACAGCAATAAATATTGATTTTTTATATTTCATTTTTTCTACTTTACGTCAAACTTATATTACTTTTTTCAGTTGACGTTTAATTTTTAAGAGATCAAACATGTCAGTTACGTTAATGAATTACACCAAGAAACATCATATAACCATTCGTTCAAATCATTTAATTGGTTTTTTTATCGGTCACATTCGATTTATTTTAAAGATCGTTAAAATATTCAAACACACTTACAATACATTAGTGTGTTTTATTCAACACCCAAAATATTCACTAGAGATAATTTATTTGGCAGAACAACGTTTGCCTGGTCAGCTAGTATAGATATATGTTTTTCCCTTAGGTTCAACCTGTTTTATAATTTAGTATCAAATTCAGTCAACGATGGTAGACCGCAACCCGACATTTGAAGAACTAGTCGCCCGCAATGACCAAAAGTTTGGTCATCCCTGCTCTATAAGATTTCGTCTTCGATTTGAACGTACAGACTACTCATAAAAATCTTAATTCTATTTTTGAACACGCATCTATTAATTTCATAGTCAAAACAGTCATTTACATCGTTGTAAGCACGGAGGGCTGTGTCCAAAGGGTTAAAATAACCGTAACCGGTCCGGTGTGCGGGGACAGCAACAATTCGTGAGTTCCTCAGTTGCCGGGGGGCACGTTCAGAGGAACGTCCTGCAAGAGTTGAGGACAATCAATGTTACCACGTAGAATGTCAAAGACCATCAGTTGTTGAATTGCTCTGCGCCTAGCATGAAATGTGTCCATTTTGATTAACATACAACGTGTAGAATAATCAGGCAGATTAGACGGGTCATTCCATGGTAGGTTTCGTAAAGCGAATCGAATAAAGCGCTTCTGTATTCGTTCAATTCTGACGATCATCGATGCGTGATGAGGTGCCCAGAGAGGGACCGCATATTCTAAGCCGCTACGAACCAGGCTGCAGAATAATGCTTTCTGTGCGTAAATATCAGTAAATTGCCAAGTGAAACGTCGAATGAAACCTTGAATGGTAGAGGCTTTCGCCGCGATAAGTGCCACGTGTTCATTGAATCTTATCTTGGAGTCGATCGTGACACCAAGATCACAGATCGTGGTAACGCGCTCTAGTGGAGAAGATCCGATGATAGTATTTCTTCGGGAAAATGAAATCACCTTGCATTTCTTAATGTTGACGTTCATACCGTTTTCATTACACCACAGTAGCAGTTCATCGATGTCATTCTGTAGAGCGAGGCAGTCGTGTGTAGTCACAATAACGCGGAACATCTTCAGGTCGTCTGCGAACATTTGTTTAAAAGATGATAACCGGGAAACACGTCTTTGACGAAAAGAACAAACAAAAGCGCTCCAAGCACGTTTCCTTGTGGTACTCCAGATTTGATTTTGAAAGTTGCAGAACGAGTGGAGTTAACCGACACGGAGAACTGACGGCCCGTTAAGTAGGATAAAAACCACTCAACCAGCCAGGTTGGAAATCCCATGGCTTTTAATTTTGCGATCGCATATTGGTGTGGCACGGTGTCGAATGCTTTCGAAAAATCGATGTAGATGGAATCGACCTGCCTACGGGATTCAACCTCACGTAATAGTATCTTGGTGTAGCACATCAAATTTGTGGTAGTAGATCGCTGCTGGACGAACACGTGTTGAAACTCCGATATTACAGGATGAATCGCGTTGTAAAGGGCGTTGTGAACAAGAGTTTCAAAAACTTTATTCATCCTGCAGAGAAGCGATATTCCACGATAATTCTCAACTTGATTCCGATTCCCTGCTTTGTGTTATTGGTACGATCGTGGTTATCTTCCACGCGCTAGGAAAGGATCTTTCGCTCAACGAACGATTAAACAGACAGGAAATTGGTGAAGCAAGCAAACTTGCACAATATTTCAAAAGGGACGGAGGAATGCCATCTGCTCCAGGACCTTCTGATGCATCAATGTCAACCAACACTTTCATGACGTCGTGTGGTGAGAACTGCAGCGTTGTAATATTGAAGTCATATCCCTGTATACGACTGAAACTCATTGGGCTAAGAGGTGGAGAATTTATGTTGTAGACCAAATTGAAGAACTTCGCGAAAAGGTTAGCAACTTCAAGAGGGGTGCTAGCAGTGATCCCAATGAATATCTCTGTTTCCGGAATACGATTACCTGATCGCTGTGATTTTACGAACTTCCAGAATTCCAACGGGTTTCGCTTCAGGTTTGCTTCCGTTCGTTTCACGTATTCCTCGTGGCATGACTTTAGGAGTTCGTTATACTGCAGTTCGATTATTCTGAGACTGTTTTTACTGTCGGTTGTTCGGGTATTCAGATAACGTTTGCGCGACTTACGCAGTACATTCCGTAAATTTCGTAGTTAAGAATTCCACCAGGGTTGCCATGAAGTACGCCTCACCACGCTTCGTTGGATAGGGACACGTGTGTAAATGATTTCGTATAATTTGGCATAGAAACGATCAGCCAATGCATCCACGGAGTCTCCGGTTAGAATTTGTTGCCAGTCGATAATAGACAAGTCGTTGTTCAATGAGCCATAGTCACACAGTCTGAAATTAGGTTGTGGAGAAGATTCGAAATCAGACGTGATGGTCGGATTGCTTTGAGCGTCCAGTTTGATAATGAACGGCCTCTGATGTTCGTCTATCTCCAGTAGTGGAGTTGAAGGCTCGATAAGGTTAACATCATCTAGTTCACTGTTGAAGGCTAAATCTAGCAATCTATCATTCGCGTTTGAAAACTAATTCACTTGAATTAGCCCGCAGGCAAGCATCGGTTCAGTGAGAGCAAGTTCTTGCTCCATATCACTACGTGGTTTGCTGGTCCTACCAAGCATAGTCCTGGAAATCACTATACTATCAGGGAACGAATTGGCCATTGAATCAGAGTACTTGCCTGACGATGCCATCTGGAAGAGCCCCTCACCATTTTCAACCGCAGGGCCGAGACGACTTCGATGGCGGGATACACAGGAGGACGTGGAGTGAAGTGATGTAGGCTCGATTGGGTTGAAGGGCTTAGGGGCTTCCATAGTGATAAGCGGCGTGCGTCTCGGTGGTGCGAGTGATGTGTCCATAGGATTCGATGTGATGGTAGAAATCGATGATCGTAGAGCAACAAAACTGATGACATTGGTTTGAAGGAGGTTCAAGGAACTGCGATCACAGAAGCTGGAAATCGAAGGGATTTCAGGTACCGAAAGTTCAAAATTTTCAATATACTCGCCTGAGCTTACAGGCCGGAAGCCCCCTGAGCCATCACCGACCGCAGGACCGGGACAATGATGGCGGGAGTTCTCATGGGGCACAACAGCTTTGTGGATAGCGTGGTTGTTTCAAACATTTTTGTATTCCATCTGGCGCTGGTTCGATACCAGTTGACATTGTATGGATTTTTTTTGGTACAATCCCAAAAAAAGATGAAAAAACACACATTATCATGCCGGGGGTTCGGGTTCGATTCCTATTCTAACCGGATGATTTTTCGCCAAAGAAAGCTCATCCGACCTGCACTGGTATACACGTATTCTAGAGATTGTCAGATTGCAATCAAGGCATGTTATTTGACATAGAAAATTCAACTAAGTACTAATAAGCAGGACGCAAGTAATAATACTACGTTGAGACGGTGAAGTTCCTCTAGGAACGTTAGTGCCATTCAAGAAGACGAAGAACAATCGATTCCGACCTGGGCAGATGTTTGGTTTTTTTACGTTGATATTTCCAGTACTTAATAAAAGCCAAAATATGAAAAATTTTCAAACGACTTTGACCTTGAGCCAATACTCAAAATAGTTTTTTTTTAATTTCTTCCGGTTCACTGCAAGTTTAGCTTGTATCGCATAAAAAATCGTACCAAACTTCACCAGTAACTTTAAAAAATAGTGTTCGCTACACAATTTAAGGGGGTCTCCGTAGCCACATTGGTTGCGCGTTCGCTTAGTAAGCGATCGATCGTGAATTCAAAACTAAGGGCCCTCATTGACCATCTTTGTGTTGTTACAGAATAGCTACGTCCACGCAACAATCATCAGCGATGGAGAGCGATCCACGGTCGAAATAAGATCGATTCATCCATACAATTGCTCTGCTATGCAAGATACATCGGGCTGTTGTTCTATAAATAACTCAACAATGATCAATCAACTGTCTCCGCTGTCCGGTGGTCCAACTGGATAATGGAAGAACAGACAGAATACTCTTACGCCTAAATGGCGTAACGCCTAAATGGTATAGAAGGAATACTGGCGAATGACAACTGTGTAATGTGCTAATTATAGATATGATAACCATGTGACATGTACACGATTAAAATTCGGCTCTGTTACATCTAAAATGCTAATGAGCCTTAAATAAATAAATGGGATAAAAAAAAATACACAATTTAAAGAAAACTTTTTTTTGCGGTGGATAGGAACCGCATAAAAAAGTTTCCTTAAGAAAATAACCCTAATAATCCTAATGATTCCTTTCATGATCAGCATTCGATTTCCTTCCTTCTTTTTTCTCCGATTGCGATCGCATAAAAAAAATCGCACGAAAACAGGTTTTACTGTTTATGCTAGTCAACTGTATTAGGCCGCTGTGACATTGATTCGTAGTACGCACGAAAATTTGATTCCACGATCTCTGACAAAAAGAAACGAACTATTTTGTTCGCTTGGAGAAGACGAATTCGAACGAAGCGAGAAAATAGCAATGTAACCACACCAATACAATTCTATGCCACATTTTCGTAAGAAGCTGCAAGTAGTGTTACCGCGGTCTTAGTGTATAACAATATTTTATGCAGAATAAATGCTTTTAATGGCACATTTGAACAGTCTGAACAGGCAATATCATCTAAGTTTAACGATTATTTCATCAATAGTGTTTCATTTCATCAACCAATCTATTGAACTGGTCGATGAACCTGATGAAATAAAACAGTCCGTCAATAGTAGTTGTAGATTTGAGTGTTTTCACCCAATTACAATAGACAAACTTAGAAGTATTTGCTTTTCTTTAGGAAAAACGGCTGGAGTAGAAAATGTTAACGCTAGAGTTATTCAAGATTGCTTCCATGTCATTGATTACATCTTGCTGGACCTTTTTAATAAATCTTTATCAACTGGGCATGTGCCTCTGGTATGGAAGGAATCCCTAATAGTCCCCATTCAGAAGGTTGCTGGAACGATTAAATCCGAAGAGTTTCGTCCCATCAACATGTTGCACACATTAGAGAAAATATTGGAACTAGTTGTTAAAGGCCAGCTGTTGGACTATTTAAACCGCAACGCTTTGCTAATACCAGAACAATCGGGATATCGGGAAGGTCATTCCTGTGAAACCGCATTGAATTTGGTGTTAGCAAACTGGAAAGAGAAATTAGAATCTAAAGATACCATCATTGCTGTTTTCTTGGATCTAAAACGCGCTTTCGAGACAATTTCTAGGCCCTTGTTGTTGAATACGATTAAGCGCTTTGGAATTACGGGTACTGCATATAAATGGTTTGAAAGCTATTTGTATGACAGAACTCAAAGGACTATTTTTAACGATTTCATATCCTGTCCCGTAGGGAATAATCTTGGAGTACCTCAGGGAAGTGTATTAGGGCCCCTTTTATTCATTATGTACATTAATGACATGCGACGAGTTTTACGATTTTGTGACATCAATCTTTTTGCAGATGATACTGTGTTATTCATTGCAGCTAATGATTTAAATCAGGTCGTGCTACATTTGAATGGAGATTTACATTCTTCAAGTAGATGGTTGAAGTATAAGCAGTTAAAATTGAACATAAATAAAACTAAATACATGGTAATCTCGCGAAATCGTTCTAATGAAAACGTCTCTATTGTAATTGATGATGAGACTATTGATCGTGTTCGGGAAATTAAATATTTTGGCGTGATTATTGATGACAAACTCAAGTTCAACACTCACATTGACAATGTCATCAAGAAAATTGCCAAAAAGTATGGAATCTTATGTCGATTGAAAAACGATTTGACCATTCACAGCAAAATACTACTGTACAAATCAATCATCTCTCCTCATTTAGACTTTTGTTCATCCATTCTATTTCTAGCCAATGGAACACAAATATCGAGATTACAGCGTTTGCAGAATAAAATAATGCGATTGATTCTAAAATGTAATAGGTTCACTTCCTCATCTTTGATGCTGGACGCTCTGCAATGGTTATCCGTGAAGCAAATAATTGTTTATTTAACTATGGTGTTCATTTTTAAAGTAGTAAACGGTTTGCTGCCTCGATATTTGAGTGATCGAGTTGAAAGAGGAAGTGATTTTCATAGATATAACACTAGTAACGCGAATGAATTAAGAACACCTCATTTCTTGTCATGTGCTTCACAAAATTCGTTGTATTTCAAAGGAATAAATGTTTTCAACTCGATGCCAAGACATATTAAATGCGCAACAACACTAACAGAATTCAAGAGGCACTGTATTTCACACATTAAAGCTGTATTTTCTTAACAGCCGAATAATGTTTTTTTCTTATTTTTGACGAATTATAGTAACTGACGAAGTTTTTTTAACGGATTATATGTGGAATTTGTTTTTTTTTTCAATATTATTTGTTTTTTTAATTTGTATTTATCAGTATTATGTCTGTCATGATCTTGGTGATGATGGACTATTTTTATTTTTCATTTTGTTGTTTTCTTATGTATTAGTTTAAAAATAAATAAAAGTAGTCTACATAAGTTTGAGCCTCGCGCGCGTCTCACAGATATAAAGGATATAAAATAAAAGTTTTTGTGAGAGCCGGTCTAGGATTTTTCCGTAATGGAAAATTTCTCGACTTCTCTGGATGGGGATAGTCATTGTCTGTCCAAAACTAGGCTGGCGGTTGGACTCGTGCTCTGGCGGACCAATTGGCTGCAAGGGCCTCATCGGGACCGTATCGGCTCAGTGGAGGATGAGACTGAGTATTGGCTTCTCTTTTGATAATGTAATAAAATAACATTTTTTGAATTTATATCTGTAGGTAAAATCAGTTCGTTTTTTTTTGGTAAACTGATTTCAAAGCTAAGAAAAAAGTTAATATCTTCTAGATAACTCGTCTTGCTCAAACCTCTGTACCATCATCATCATCATCATTATAAAGTATTTTCAAACCACGTTTGTACGCTCAGTATTGCATTGACTGTATGTATTCCCGATTCATTTATGCGTATTCCAACAAACTGTCTAACAATTAATTATACGTTCGGCGTTTTATTCCATCCATTTAATTATAAAGAAGAAGCCTATCCGCTCAAAAGGAGTCGTGATTTGAAGTGCTTCCCTGTGGAGTGTAAACAAATAATATATTTTTGTAGTTCTAAACACATTTAACCAAAGGGACAACTTACCTCAGAGGGAACACCATTCCCCTCGCTCTTTTATGGGTTTGATTCTTATCGCCGGTTGAAAGCGTGTTGTCATAAGACCGTGACGAGCAAGTTGAACCTCGCCGTAATCACCCTCATAATTTTATCTCACTCTTTGTATAATTTCGCTCGAGTAAGTGTATGTGTGTGCGTGTGTGTCAGTGTATGTATACGCGTTTATTGATCTTTTTTCTATCCTTGTGATATCAGTATTACTTTATTTTTATCGATTTTGATGAACTATTATCGGTCTGGCGTGTTGTACATTTGAAAGACTTCTTCCGAGCGTCACTGACGACGATAATAAAAGAGTACATTTCGCCCTAATGGATGTAACAAAGACGCACGCTTGAAGGTTTCTGGGACTCTATTCAAATCAAATTGCATGTGACGCGCGAATGAATTAACATCCAAGTGATTCACTTATACGCCTGCTATGTTCGACAGATGACGGAGGAACAAACAATAGTAGCGAAACGTGAATGACAGCCGTCTGAGTTTCGCACAGATATTTCATGAAGGCTCGTTTCTAATTGCCTCGAGTGGAATACAAAGACGCGACATTATTTTGTGATTTCTGTTGCAGCAATGTTTGATTTATTGTGAAATATTTCATGAAGCACAATTCTCTTCTTACGCTAGCTTATTTCAAGTGTACCTTGTTTAAGAGTACAGAAAACTAAATTACCACGAGTTGTTATTAGGCTTCCCTTCCCTTCCGCCAGACCGAATCAACCATTTTCCGATGGTTGCATTGTTATTATTTATTATTAAATTACGAACGCGTGCAGTAAACACCGCATTTAGAATCCACTCCTCATTCGGAAGCTAGCGATGGAAAGCATCTTCTTTATTTTGTCCCCCTTCCAAGCTGACGGCGTGAAAATTGAGTTTTTCCAACCCCTCCGTATTTACTCGGAACGGAACGCACGCTACAAACCGACAGGGATCCTGGAAACAAAAAAAAAATAAAAATAAAGGATGGAATGGCTTACGCCGTTTCCTGGACTGATTCCTGGGAAAGCTGTCTTCCCCTATTTTGTTTCACTCTCGTGCGCGGGGGGAGGCTATTCCCGTTATCTTCCAAATGATGTTTGGCATCAGTTTAAAGCTCGTAAAATTTGAACTCAAATTGTTTGTAACTCTCTGAGCATTGGCTAGCATTGCCTTTTGACGAATCAACTGCCGACGGGTAATAAACTGAAAACAGCTTTTCACTTTGAGTTTGACATCATTTATGGATGATTCCCCGAGTGGTCTTCGTTCAGGTTTATCGATCTTCGGGTCAGTACAATTCCCAGAACAAAAAGCAAAAACGCATCAAGCGTGGAAATTCAATCTTTTTTTACCAATTGTTACTGGGATCGGAACTAGTGTTCTTGGAAGTGGACTGAGTAATGGTTTCCACCGATTACCTGCCGATAAACGGGAGTGAACAAAGGGAGAACCGAATGGCCATAAAAAATTATCCGAGAAAACCAATCAGGCGAGAAATATAAACATTTTGTAAGCCATTCCCGTTGCAGCGTTTATGTTTTTGTGTGCATTAGTTTTTCTATTGGAACTAAAAATGTTACGATTTCTTGTTCCTAGAATAATAGGTTTGGTGAACTATCAAGCCAGCTATCGAGGCAGAAAACGGTCAGAATTGGTTTTGATTTTTGATTTCCAGCCTTTGAACGACTTCTGCCACAAGTATCACAGAGCTGCAACATGTTTAGTTTTGAAAAATATGATACAAATGATTATTATCTAAAAAATTACTTGTCAGTCCTTGTGTCACTTTTCATACTTAAGGCGGAAAGAA
This sequence comes from Toxorhynchites rutilus septentrionalis, assembly GCF_029784135.1. Lineage (NCBI taxonomy): Eukaryota > Metazoa > Arthropoda > Insecta > Diptera > Culicidae > Toxorhynchites > Toxorhynchites rutilus. The sequence goes on from NC_073745.1 coordinate 140,332,530, forward strand.
TTTTCTTAATTTGATAATATTGGGATTGTGATTTTTAAGATAGAATTTTCGAATGCATAACGAGGCACCAACAAACTGGACAAAAAGAAACTTACTTTAGCATCATCAACAATTCGTAGGTGGCACGAATTGAGACTGAAGTGTTAGGACAAAAGCTTGCTTCCATCCGTTACTGATTTGATAATAACTTTAAGATATGTAATATCTCTTAGACGAAGCCATGCTCACTCCAACAGTTGGGTATAATCCCGTGCACCTTCTTGCAATTGATAAGGGAAGGAATGTTATTTCGACATTTGCTGAAGAGAGATCCAGAGAACTCTGGATGGTAAACGACTGGACTAAGCGTACCATCGGTACTTCGCCTACCCGCAGGCATAAAATAGACCCCATTCGTGGTCCTTCTTTGTAGGAGCCACAGCGACCATTACTTTGATCTATTGTAATTCGTGGTCCTTAGCTTGGTGCAGGCCCTGCAAGCCATCCGTAAAAATGAAACGCACAGGAAAATTCACAAAAAAAAATCGTGACAGGACAATCGAATAGACCCACGCAAAGAACACGGACTAGAGATTTGAGAATTATACATAAGTGTCCTACCTTATGTCCGTCTTTCCCGACTTTCCTCAACTATTACTATTACTATTACTATTACTATTACTATTACTATTACTATTACTATTACTATTACTATTACTATTACTATTACTATTACTATTACTATTACTATTACTATTACTATTACTATTACTATTACTATTACTATTACTATTACTATTACTATTACTATTACTATTACTATTACTATTACTATTACTATTACTATTACTATTACTATTACTATTACTATTACTATTACTATTACTATTACTATTACTATTACTATTACTATTACTATTACTATTACTATTACTATTACTATTACTATTACTATTACTATTACTATTACTATTACTATTACTATTACTATTACTATTACTATTACTATTACTATTACTATTACGTATTTGCGTGGAAAATTTAAAAAAAATACGTTTTGCGAAAAATGTATTTTAATTTTGAAAATAACTTTTTTTCAACGAAATTTTTTTCCAAAATTTTTTTGGTAATTTTTTGTGAAAATTTGAACAGTTTCATAAATTTCATCCTTTGTCAAGAATTTTGTAGGTATCATAGTTTTAAGGTTAAATTTTTTTGTAAAAAATTAAGAAAAAAATTGGCTTTTCCAAAAAGTAGTCCAATTGTTTTTCGAATTTTTCAAGTATGCAAAGTTGCATTACTATAGTTGCAACATTACAAAGTTGCAACTCCTAAGCTGAGTTGGCATGAAATTCGTCAATAGACGAATATAAAAAACCATTGAAACACTGCTCATATAATTACTGTTTTCCGTGCACTGCACTGCGATAAACAAAGAGAAGCAATTGTGTTATAACTACCTAAATGTCTGCATTTGAATCTTCAAGTAGATAATGAAACAATCAGATCAGTAGTAAAATTAAAATAATACTGGTTCTTAGCATTATAACTCTTCGGATACATTATCAAATTACTCCACATACTCAGCACTTACTCATACCGTTGGTGTGAGTCACTCCACCACCTTTATGCGATTGATCGTGACATCGGTAAATCATGTTGCAAATTACCAACATTGCGGATTCAATTGATTGAAAAATACGAACCTGCTGTTCTTATCATATCACAGAGTTTTAAGGAAAAAAGTACCATTCTAGACTCGCAACAAATCCGGAGCACCTTTTCCAGACATTTCACCAACTTTCTTCCAAACCCTTTTGATTTCATCCGATAACAACCGAACTACCGACGGAGACATTTTGACTATTATCGGAAATGTAAATACTAACGCAACAGACAGAGCAACCTGGTGATTACGTCTAGCTATGTGAACAAATGTTCATTGAAACGATTGATTGCCCGCATAAACAGACGTAAGCGTTTTCCAAATGGAAAAAATATGTTTTAATCCGCAAAATCTTCTAAGCCCTCTTTTTGCCGATAATATCCTTCAACTGGACAGATTATTTCATTGGAAATTTGCATGGTTACGCTAGTAGGCAAAAAAAACATCAAAATTGCGTTTTCGCAACACTAATTGTGTTGGTGATTACGTCTCCTATGCAATCATGGGCAGTTATGTTGAGGGTTTAAAAAACGGAGGGTCACGTCAAAATCGGCTGTTTTGGCATGAACTTACCCTTGCTACAAAAAATGGCTTGCTACAAAATACCATGGCGAAGAACTCATAGAGTACATTGAATAACTATCTTTTTTATTTTTTGAACAAACAAGTGTGATGTATTTTTGTGAAGAAGGCGATAATAAATTTCAAATGAATTTACAACTTTACCACAATTCTCCTGTGGCAAAATTTCCCAGATAAACAAACTCTTCACAAATAATAACCATGCAGCTCGAGTTGCCCTCTGATTGGCCACATGCTGGAAGGTTTATAACCTGGTCTAAAAACTAAAACAGGAAAGGCACACTTTGGCTGAACATTTGGTCTGGGTTTCGTATCGCTCTCTTGTGGCTCACATTCCCTTTGTGTGTTTCTGAGCGCAACTCTTCCAGCAGCAGCAGCAAATTCAAAAGTGTACTGTTTGTTAGAAAAATAGTTGAAAACCGGTCCTGATTCTTCGGCTCAGACGACGACACGGTTACGGAAAACGAAGGAGAACACAGCAAGAGCAAGAAAATGCATCGAGTTTAATATCTTTTTGTTATTTCATTTCTTTTTTTTTGCTTTGAGTGCATACACACTTGCATTTGCTTTCGCTCTGCGCTCTGCACACACAACCACCTTTGTATGCCTGGGCTGCGCTTAGGGTGTTAGTAATAGACGGAAGGTATTCGTGGTTTAGGGTGGTCCAACTGGGCGGAGAACCGATGGGATGTTCTGGAACCGTGTTCTTGAACGCTACCCTACTGAGTTTTGGTGGATTGGTTTTTTTGACAAGAACGAAATGGGAAGAAAACGTAATTGTTCCAGCTGGATTTGTACGGAAGGGCAACACATAAAACCAGTAGCAGCTCCGTATACTGATGGGACGTAACAGTTGCAGGGTATTGATTTCTTTGTGTTATTGGGATAATCTCTGTTGGGTGATGAAAGAACGATTGGCCGATATTTTGGCCGTATTTTTCGGTGGTTGCGGATTTGATTGATTTCCTCCCTAAATGGATTATTTTGATTATATTAAAGCTGACAGCATTCGCAGAAACATTCCATGTTCCATTTCAACCCTTGATGAATTGGCTACCTGCAGTAGCCTAAATCACCCGCCAAATTGAAATTAATGAGAGTTGTTAAATTGAGAGAAGAAAAGCAAAAAAAAAATAAACCTCTTCTCAGTATTTTATCACTTCAAAAGTCCCTGATTTGAAAATAATCTCTTGTTTTTTTTAGCTTCGCGTCAATACCCCGATCGACTAAAAGTGTATATCAAAAAGGGCATCCAAACGAACCACTTTAATTGATGGCCCAAATAACTGTCAACATTTATCATACAAACCGTCCGCTTACATGTTACATATTCAACTCGGAACCGATTTTGGTGCTAAAACGCAGAGGTAACTTTTACTCCCCCTCGCTGTCCATCCATTTGTTCCGAAGACCACAGATAGATGATGATTGATGGTGTGAAAAAGGGGAAAATTGGTCAGCTGGCAGTCTGTCGCCTAGCTATGTGTTGTATCCTCCTTTTAATTCAATTTGGTCCTTCCCAAAGTTTTACTGATCTCTGTGATAAGAATGATTAAGTGGGTCAAAACATTAAACACATCCCCAAAATAGACGCATAATATGAAGAAGGGCATTCATTAATTTATCGTGGTAAGTTTGTGGTTATTTGAGTGATGAAGTCAAAAAATAAAACCAACATAAATTTTTGGATGTATGGGATCTTGAGCTGTCAAAAGGAATGACATATACTATAAAAAATGTTATTCTGATTTTATTGATTTTTTGCCGTAGAACTATGCCTATCCTTAAGGATGCCAAACTGAAGAAACATGTCACGTTTTTCAACATTAATAGGTCTTTTCTTTGCAAATGGGTTGGGATGGTTTGCATACCAATCGAAAAAGAATTTCACAAAGCATTCTCATTTCTTCATACAAGTGTTTCGTGTTCATGCAAGTGTTCCGTGTTCGCTCGCTAAAGCTCGGTCGGACATTGCTAAAATATCGTATGTTTCAAACAAACCGGGCAATCAGTGGAACACAGGTTTGCATGTGATAGACCGCCGCTTCCGACGACGGGTCGGCGGTTGACTCAGATAGCGTCATCTTGGCGACTTGGGCCACCTCGATTTCTTATCCCTGTTAAATGGGAACTTCGTCCCCATTACATTAACCTCAGAATAATTTTGGTCTGCCATACAAATGATAAACAAATTTCTGCATTCCTCGAGAATTAATGTGAGGGTTTTTGGGTATGAGAATTGTTTCTATGATGGTGTGGCATCCCTCTCTCCTCGGGAATGGAGAGGGGTCCAATAACAATATTACACATATTTCAACCAAAAATATACCAACTGAATATGACAATTGAAAATTTTCGGAAAACTCTGAGGGAAAAAGGGAAAATTCGGAAAATTAAATTCCTATATGTTCTACAATTGCATAGTGACTAGTGCTGTTAGTTCATTTGATGTTTGCGCTAGCAAAATTGATCTTTGTTCGAAACTGGAAATGCATTTTAATGTGATGAAACGCACTCCTATATCTTCTTCTACCTATACCAATAAAAAATTATGTGTTGATAAGAGCAGAACTCGAGGCAGGAATTGTCCGATTTAGGGCTGTCTTTATTCTATCATATTTTCTGTATAAAACATTTATTCCATGTAACGGAGAAACATGTTATTTGCAAGTGGTTGAAATATCTTGAACGAGAATTGTGTCTGAAAATAATCTGATATTATAATGATGAGTTTTGGTAGGAATACTAGGATACTAGGAAAAAAAGAAAATTCAACGGGGTTTTTTTTATTAATCCGTTTATTTTTACAGGCTCAGTTACATAAGTTTAAAGGAGCCAAACTCTTAACTATATTTCAACTAGCATATATCAACATGTTGTTTCCTTAATTCTATGGTTAATGAAATAGGAAACCGATTACTCGCGGTCGACTCGAGTTTAGAAGGGTGACATATTTTCATTAGGAAAAGGATGGGATGTAAGGAGATGTGTGTTTACACTCGCACTCACATTCACATTCACATTCTCATTCACACTGACACTTCACACTCAATTCTTAAAACTATCCTTACATCTAATATGTATTTACAATTTAACTTATTCTAATGTTAGTAGGAAGGGAACCGATAGCTCGCAAAGGACGAAAAGGAGGGGAATAGGATGTATGACCAATCACACTCGAAGATCGATAGCTTTAAGGAAAACATATATTTGGGACATGTAATCAAGGTCTAACCGAGCCAACACATCTCTCACCGGCACATTGGACTGCTTTCCTCCAGCCCGAAGGGAGTTTTCTAAATTCGATCTGGCGACAAGATACAACTCGCACGACCAAACAACGTGTTCGATGTCGTGGGAACCATGGCCACAACCGCAGAGATTGTTGTCGGCAAGATTAAAACGAAAAAGCAGCGCGTCTAACGAACAGTGATTGGACATGAGTCGGGAGAAGGTGCGAATAAAGTCCCGACTCAAGTCCAGACTTTTGAACCATGGTTTGAGGCTAACCTTAGGGATAATCGAGTGGAGCCACCGGCCCAATTCATCTTCGTTCCATTTGCGTTGCCAGTTAACGATGGTATTTTTACGAACTAAAGAATAAAATTCATTGAAGGCGATTTGACGCTGATAAATTTCGCCTTCAATTGCACCTACCTTTGCTAATGAGTCAGCCCTCTCATTACCCGGAATTGAGCAATGTGAAGGGACCCAGACAAAGGTAATGACATAACAGCGTCTGGTTAAAGCACTCAAAATTTCTCGTATTCTCTCAAGGAAGTACGGTGAGTGCTTTTCCGGCCTCACTGAACGGATAGCTTCGACAGAGCTAAGACTATCCATTACAATGTAATAGTGTTCAACAGGTCGTGAGGCGACGCTGTCCAGCGCCCAGTGTATTGCTGCCAATTCAGCAATATACACTGAGCAAGGATACTGAAAACTGTGTGAGGTGCTAAAAAATTTGTTGAACACTCCAAATCCTGTGGACTCATTCATAGGTACCCATCAGTAAAGTACATATTATCACAATTGACACGCCCATACTTTGCTTCGAAAATCGTAGGAACGATCCCCGATCGATGATAATCTGGAATTCCATGGATATCCTGCTTCATGGACAGATCAAAATGCACAGAGGAATTGATGTAGTCAGGAAAACAAACACGGTTGGGAATATACGAAGAAGGATCAACCTGCATGGAGACGAATTCATGATATATGCTCATGAATCCAGAATAAAAATTTAGCTCGATCAGCTGCTCAAAATTTCCGATCACCAATGGGTTCATAACCTTACACCGGATGAGGAACCGAAGAGATAATAAATTGAAGCGATCTTTTAGTGGGAGTACGCCTGCCAAAACCTCGAGACTCATGGTATGCGTTGAGGGCATACATCCCAACGCAATACGGAGACAAAGATACTGAATTCGCTCGAGTTTGATGAGGTGTGTTTTGGCAGCTGATTGAAAACAGAAACTGCCATACTCTATCACTGAGAGAATAGTTGTTCGATACAACATAATAAGATCTTCGGGATGGACTCCCCACCAGGTGCCGGTAATTGTACGGAGAAAGTTTATTCTTTGTTGACATTTTTTACTCAGATACCTAATATGGGCCCCCCAAGTACATTTGGAGTCGAACCAGACCCCAAGATACTTGAAAGACATAGCATGAGTGATCGGTTTACCCAAAAGTTGAAGCTTTGGTTTTGCTGGTCTATGCTTCCTAGAAAAAACCACCATCTCTGTTTTCTCCGTGTAGTATTCGATCCCTAGCCCAATGGCCCAGGTTGAAAAATTGTTCAAAGTATCTTGTAAGGGTCCTTGCAGGTCGGATTCGTTTGATCCTACGACAGACACCACTCCATCATCTGCAAGTTGTCTTAGGCTTCAATTTTGTGTAAGGCAATTGTCGATGTCGCTTACATAGAAGTTGTACAAAAGGGGGCTTAAACATGAGCCCTGGGGGAGTCCCATGTAAGAGAACCGACTTACTGTCGAATCCCCGTGAGAAAAAATCAAATGTTTCTCACAAAGCAAGTTATATAACATATTATTCAATAGAGGCGGCAGACCTCTATTGAAACTGAATCAAAGGCCCCCTTTATGTCCAAGAATACTGAAGCCATTTGTTTTTTTTTCGGCGTAAGCCATTTGAATTTCTGAAGAAAGCAACGCAAGACAATCATTCGTCCCCTTGCCCCTGCGGAACCCATATTGTGTATCTGAGAGTAGGCCATTCGTTTCAATCCATCGATCAAGGCGAAACAAGATCATTTTCTCCAACAATTTCCGTATACAAGACAGCATTGCTATTGGGCGGTACGAATTGAAGTCGGACGCGGGTTTTCCGGGTTTTTGAATAGCAATAACTCGTACTTGTCTCCAATCATCTGGAACAATATTATGCTCCAGAAACCGATTGAATAAATTCAACAAGCGATGTTTCGCCACATCAGGGAGGTTTTTCAGCAAGTTGAACTTAATTCTATCCGATCCCGGAGCAGAATTGTTACATGAAAGCAGAGCAAGAGAGAATTCTACCATCGAAAACTCGGAAGCAAGATCGCACCTACCTTGTGGTAAAGGGTGTGTCACATCAAATTGCATCACGGAAAAAACGCTGTAGAAATTTAATTTTTAGGAATTATATCTTCAGCTTTCGCTTATAATCAGATAAGAGTGTATAGATCACGTTGGCCATGCTTCACTGTCAATTTTTCGTAAATTTGGAAAAATGTTGTCGAACGAAAAAGAGCGTCGTGAATTAATCCTGCGCACTCATTTCGAGAATCAGGAGTTGTCACATCGGGACATCGGTAAGATGCTGGGAATCGTCCAATCCACGGTCAGCAGAGTACTAAAACGATACTTCGAGAACCTAACCATCGACCGGAAGGTGAAGAACGGCAAAAATGGATGCTCCGTCAGTGAAAAAGATCACAAGCGCGTAGTTAAGCAGTTTAGACGTGATCCGAGAAGTTCGGTCCGGGATGTCGCCAATAAGCTGAGTTTGTCAAGTTCATTCGTCCAGCGGACCGAGAGCGGGAGGGCCTGCGTACATACAAGGTTCAGAAGGCTCCTAACCACGACGAAAGGCAAAACATGGTGGGGAAGACGCGAGCCCGGAAGCTGTACACCGAAATGCTGACGAAGCCGCATTGCCTGGTAATGGACGACGAAACCTACGTCAAAGCGGCCTTTCGTCAGCTGCCGGGCCTGTTGTTCTTCTCCGCAGAGGACAAATTCAGCGTTCCGGAGGAGATTCGCAAGCAGAAACTATCCAAGTTTGCCAAAAAGTACATGGTGTGGCAAGCGATCTGCTCTTGCGGAAAGCGGAGCGCCCCCTTTGTGATGACCGGCACGGTAAACGGGCAGGTTTACCTTAAGAAGTGCCTACAGTAGCGCATACTACCACTATTGAAGCAGCACGAGGGCCCGACCATCTTCTGGCCGGATCTCGCTTTGTGCCACTATTCAAAGGACGTGTTGGAGTGGTACGAAGCCAACGGGGTCACCTTCGTACCATAGGAAATGAACCCGCCCAACGCGCCGGAGCTTCGCCCAATAGAGAAATATTGGGCGATTATGAAGCAGGCCCTCCGGAAGAACCCAAAAGTTGTCAAATCGGAGGCGGACTTCAAGAGAAAATGGATTTCTGTTCAAAAAAAACTACAACCTGACGTTGTACAGAACCTTAAGGACGGGGTAAAGAGGAATGTGCGAGCATACGGGCTTGGGCTGAATTATGAATAAAAATAAAATGCCAAAAGTTGTTTAATAGTTTTTATTTTACTGTCTACAATTTTCAAAAGGATCGGTCTACTGAGCGAATTTCTACAGCGTTTTTTCCGTGATGCAATTTGATGTGACACACCCTTTATATCTCGAACAATGTTTTGCACAGGAGCGGAATCAGGACAAACCTTCCATGCAAAATTAAAAATCCATCGATGTGAATATTCTTCGCTTTCATTCGTTGAAGAGCGATTTCTCATGTTTCGAGCCACTTTCCATAATTTTTTCATTGACGTTTCTCGTGACAAACCTCCCACGAAATTTCGCCAATAAGCACGTTTTTTCCCTTTGATCAAATTTTTGAACTGATTCTCAAGGGCTAAATACGTTTGAAAATTTTCAGGAGTTCCACGTTTCCGAAAAGCTTTAAATGCATTCGATTTTTCTACATAAAGCTTGGAACATATGCTATCCCACCATAGATTGGGAGGCCTTCGACGAATAGTGGAACCTGGAATGGGTTTCGTTTGAGCGCGAACCGCGCTGTCATAGATCAATTGGCTATTGATGGAATTGATGGCTAGAGTAATCGCGTCCGCATATTTTTTCCAGTCAATGTGTCTTGTGAGGTCATATGCCATGTTTATAGATTCAGAAGAATTCGACCCAATGGTGATGGAAATTTTGATTGGCAAGTGATCACTACCGTTGGGGTCCTGGATTACATTCCACTTGCAATCTAACGATAGTGAATTCGAGCAAAACGAGAGGTCAAGAGCACTTGGGTTAGCAGGAGGTTTAGGAACACGTGTTGTTTCCCCAGTATTCAAAACGGTCATATTGAAGCTGTTACAAAGGTCATATATCAACGATGAACGATTGTCGTCGTACTGTTCACCCCAGGCAGTTCCGTGAGAGTTGAAGTCTCCCAAGATCAATCGTGGCTCAGGAAGGAGTGAGCACATGTCAACAAGTTGCTTGCGGCTAACCGCAGCTCTCGGAGGCCAATACAAGCTGACAATACAGAGGTCTTTGCCTCTGATGTTTGCTTGACAAGCAACAGCTTCAATCCCTCCAATAGGTGGAAGGTCAATTCGAAAAAATGAGTGGCACTTATTGATGCCCAATAGCACCCCTCCGTATCTGTCATCACGGTCCAAGCGTATAATATTGAAATCATGGAAAGAGAGATTATCTCGCGAAGAAAGCCAAGTTTCGGACAGAGCAAAAACATCACAATTGAACTTATGAATTAAAAATTTGAATGTATTCAATTTAGGGATAAGACTACGACAATTCCACTGTAAAACAGTGATATCTCCGACCTCTCTATTTAAATTAGACATCAAGAGAGATAATCATTGCAAGGAGGGGCCATGTTTGCATCAATTGTTGCAAAATTGTCTTTAATACTGGAAGCATTGAAATGACAATGGTTCTGATGGAGTCGGAAACGTTAAAACACTTGAAGATTTGATCCAAAAGGTCAGACAACTTTATAAATCCCGATTGGGGAGTTGAGCTGGACGGAAAAATAGGGACAGTTGGGGTTTTTGATGTCCCCTCGAGTGCTGGGTCGTTCGAAGGTGAACTATTCCCACGGAAGCCAGGAGGAACCTGATTTTGCTTGTCCGCTGCACTCGTTTTTTTAGGCAAGCTAACAGGGGATATCACCGGAGGGACTTGTGATTGAATTTTGGGAGTGGTCACATTTTTGCGCCGGGGATTCTCTTGGGAAATAAACGGTGTACCCCCGTGAGCTGTGTCCGCTTCCATTTCGTCAACTGGCAACGTGGAAAAGATATTGTGTGAGGAGATTGGATGTAGTTGTTGTTGGGCCTGTGGAGAAACGCCCTTTAAAATTTCCGCAAAAGTGCGTTTCGAGCGTTCCTTTAAAGAGCGCTTCTGTTTCTCCCAGCGACTCTTGTAAGTTTCACAAGCTGAGAGCTCATGTGGGGTCACCCCGCAATATGGACACTTATGCTCAGTCGCACTGCAGGATTTGCCCACATGTTGCTCTCCGCAAGTGGCACAGCGCTCCTTGTTGGCGCAGTAGTCTGCTGTGTGACCAACTGACTTGCATTTTTGCAAGTCATGGGCTTTGGCACGAAGAGACGCAGCGGAAGCCTCAATTTGTCCACCATAACGTAGTCAGGGAGGGCGGAACCAGCAAAAGTTACTCGAAACGAGTCGGACGGCGTGAATTTTGTTTTTCCCTCTTCCTGGGACACTTTTCCTAATTGATGGCAGTCCAAAATTTTAACTTTCGTCAAAGGGAGCTTTTTAAATCTGCCATCTCCGTCTTTTATTAATGCGCTCGTCAGACCCGTTTCTGTAACCACCCCCGAAATTTCTACGTTATGGCAGGGCACATAGACGCGATATTCTAGTACGAACCTATTGTCGACAACAATCTCGTTAGCTTGCTTCCGATCAGCCACGACAACACGCAGTTTCTTCGGTCGAACCGTTCTAATTTCGACCACGGAGGAATAATTGTTTGTCAGATCTTTCATGATCTGAATGACGTTGAGCGATTTCCCGTTGGGTTTTGGCCGGAAGAAAACAACCCATGGGCCAGATCCAGATGCATCTTCTGGATAGACCTTGACACGCGGAGAGGGGACAACTGAGGGGGAGGACGAGGTCGATTGTTGAGCGGGAGCGGGAACAGTTGGGCTGGGAAGCAAGTTCGGGAGATAATCGGAAGCGGGAGCGGGAGATTGAGGGGGCGAAGTGGAAAAGTTTGCCAATTTTCTTGAAGGGGGCTTGTTGAGTTTGATTAACTCTTCCTCTGGAAAAACATCGTCTGAGGGGGGAACGCGTTTAAGCGACTTCCCAGTAGTTAGTGAGGAGGAAACATCAGATTCAATGTCCATATCAAGAGGATCGCACTCTGCCATTATGGCAGATATACAAATATACTTTTTCTTTTTTTTTTAAATCCTTAACCTAATATATATATATATATATATATATATATATATATATATATATATATATATATATATAAGTTATAAGCGAAACCAGGCTTAACCTTCAAAACCATCAACACAGAGCACGTGTTGTCGAGCGGGTAGTCATTGAACGAGGGTAATGATTTAAAGCAGGGTAGTTGAAAGTGTAGTCAACGGGTAGATTAGTCAAGTTCTCGCTGGATATAAAATATGGAGCAATGTCAAAATAAAGTAGTTCTAGCCTAGAGCTCAACCATCCAACATGTTCTTGTTCAACCATCTTTCAGAACCTTAGGTGATTATAACTGGCGCAGTCGGTAGGATCTCGTTGGTTGTTTCCTAGTGCTGGTGAGTGGAGCCTGTTCGCGACCGGAAAAAAGTGAGCATAACTTCAGGGAAGGAAGCGTCGCTAAGGGAATATTAGCGATTTGAAGCAGTTCCCCACGGGCACCGAGGGCAGCAACCGACGGGACCAACATTCTGTTTACGAGAATATCGATCTTATCATACCCGGAGAAACTTACGATTGGCACCCGGCGAAAATCGTCACCTTCTTCCAAATCCAACGATTTGTGCGACAGAGGGAATATCTGTACAGCACAATTGAAGCAGGAAAAACCTATAGATCACACAGCAGAGGGAACATCTGTCTAGAAGTATAATCGGCATCTGTGTTTAGATACACTGTGGATTGAGCGTAGAGGCAAATCACACAGAAATAATATCTGCAGCATACATCAGAAATCGGAACGAGACGTTCCTCGCTTGAAGAGGGAGTAGTTATAAGCGAAACCAGGCTTAACCTTCAAAACCATCAACACAGAGCACGTGTTGTCGAGCGGGTAGTCATTGAACGAGGGTAATGATTTAAAGCAGGGTAGTTGAAAGTGTAGTCAACGGGTAGATTAGTCAAGTTCTCGCTGGATATAAAATATGGAGCAATGTCAAAATAAAGTAGTTATAGCCTAGAGCTCAACCATCCAACATGTTCTTGTTCAACCATCTTTCAGAACCTTAGGTGATTATAACTTATATATATATATATATATATATATATATATATATATATATATATATATATATATATATATATATATATAAGTTGATGATCGCTTGGCACAACAGCAATGGTGTATCGCACCACAATACGATGACGATGGAACGGCACACGCTCACAGCGCCCGCAGTGGAGGACTTCTCCCTCCCGCTGGTTGTGATTACTTATCACTTCACTCTCGCAATAAAGAAAACACCGTTAGGGCGACACAATCACTTCAGCGAAACCGATAACGGTATTGTTCCAACACAATAACGGACACGAACAACTTTGCGTCCGGCGGCTTCGGACTGCGCGAGCTGACTGAACGGGGTTGATTAGAAGATCAATAAATGAACAGTTCTGCGGTTGGACCCACGAACTTGCTCATAGTAAGAAAACGTGAATGTTTGAAGGTATTGATAACAAAAAACAAATTTTGGGCTGGACGGAGTTTGCCGAGTTAGCTAGTATATCTATATAAATAAGAATGGTTTGGTGTCCGTTCATCACAATTTAACTCGAGAATGAAACAACGGATTTGAACAGTTCTAATCTGGTTTCATGCGTCTTAATCTGCGTCAGGTTTATGTGTCGATGAAGAACTCCGCCTGCGAATGATGGATCCGATAATAGCATGTCCGAATAAGAACCTGAAATTATTGAGAACCAGAGCAGTGGGTCCAAAGCCCCAGTAGAGGAGGATGGTTGGTAATAGCTGTTATCCATGGTTATTATGGAAAGAAAGTAATGGATAAACCCCTAATCCAAGGTGTAAAGCGACCCGTGCCGAGGGATGAATGGTAGGAGGAGTCTGAACCCTGCCGATAACGGAGCCTGTGGAGCACCAGGGCACCCTCCACAGTATCGTCTGCCCTTGCTGCATTAAGACTTCTATGAATAATCCAAATGATAACAATAAAAAAACTTCTGGTGCCGGCAGCCTCTCTCTGTCGGAAAAAACCTCCATAGAGATCGACTCTATGAGTATTGAAGAGGATGAAGTACTGAGTGACGCACCTGTGGATGTTCAGTCATGCTCCTCTTCCATCCTCAATACTCCGACTCGTTGTGAGTCGCTAGAGGATGATAGTGACGAATGTAGCGTCACTACAAAAACTGAATCTAAAGTTGTAGATTCAGTCGAGGTCCACTCTTCGTGGAAAAAGAACCTCACCAAGGGTCATAGAAGAAAACTGAAGAACTTGGTCGCAGCCGGGATTCCTGCAAAGGAAGCTCTGGACCGACAAAACGCCTCCGAGGATCGGAGCTACCTAGCAGTGATGAAAAACCGATTCCTAAAAAATCGAAGCAAGATCTCTGCCCCCGACAAAGAGCGGGGAAGAATGAGCAGAAAAAAGTTGCACAAAACAATACCACAACAACCACTATCGAATCTGGAATGTCCTTCAAAGAAGCCTTAGAGCAGATCAAAGTTGGTATTCTCCCGGAGAACTATCCCAACACTGAACTGACTACAGCTCAACTAGATTCTATTCAGAATGATCTACTCACTGCAATAGAGCAACAAAGAAATGAACCGGTGAAACCCAAGTTTTTCAACTACTCATATAAGTCGGGTTATCTAATCCTTTTTTGTAAAGATCATCAAACTTCAGAATGGTTGAAGAAAGTGGTTCCCATGATAACCGTAGAGGATAACACAGAACTGGTTGCTCTGGACGCTCCGCGTCCAGAGATTCTTCATGCCTTTTTTTCCACAAAGTGCAACATACAGCGACGAGAGACTCAAAAGCCTCATTGAGAGCCAAAACGAGAATCTCTCCACCGATAAATGGCGAGATCCAATCCCAATGAAATCCACGCGGATTGGACGCTAACAGTCGACGAAGCTTCAATGCGTCAACTTGTTAGCAACCACTCCAAAATAAACTTCCGATTTGGCGAAACTAAGCTGAGGAAAACTAATCCAAAGCAGCGCCAAACCACAACTCAAAAGAAGTCCAGTGTGCTCGAAGGAGATCTGGTGTCAAGAAACGAGAAACTTTATAACTCCAAAAACCCAGGTAATCTGAAGTCTTCAGAGCCCAGTGACTCCATACTTGAGGAGCCACAAAATGCTCGAAAAGTCATCAGCAGGGTTTCTGGTAAATCAAAGTTTCCTCGAGAAGTTTCTCCGAAAAACAAGAAACTTGACAATCTGACTGTTCCTGGCCCAAGCGGTTCAAACTTAAAAGCAATCGCAAAAATGGTAGGAACTTCAACTACGTCAAGTGAAAAAGGTGAGTTTCTTCAAACCCCCCATCACGCCAGATCCAAAACGAGCATGGACACTGGAACAAGCAAAAAACCTGACCATAATTTCAACAAAACAGATGGGGCTCCGATTCTCCCAAATAAACCCCTGGATCGGTCAACCCAACCTAATGCAGAACACTAAAGTTTCGCAAATAAACCTCCATCACGCTAAAGCAGCGTCGAGCGTGTTATCCAGGAGGTTTACAAAAGACACTGTGGATCTAGCTCTTATCCAAGAGCCTTGGGTATTCAAACAGGTTCATGTAAGTTGTTCTACGATGACAAGTATGAGCTGCTGTCTTAGTAAATGCAAACATTAAATGCTTTCCTATAACAGAGTTCATTCAAAGGGACATCGTCGCAATCAGAGTGGAAGTACCAACCGCCAAAGGAAGATCCGACATCGTAATTGCGTCGGCTTAATTTCCTGGCGACGTTCCTGAGGTTCCCCCACGAGAGGTAGCGGCGTTTGTTAACTACTGTAGGGAAATCAACAAGGACTTCATCATCGGATGTGATGCCAACGCTCATCACACAATGTGGGCAAGTACCGACATTAACTACCGAGGTGAGTGTCTTTTAGAATTTCTCTCGTCAAACAACATAGATATTGCTAACAAAGGAAATGAACCAACATTCATAAACGCAATCAGACAAGAAGTCGTAGACCTAACGCTGTGTAGCCCGGTTATTCTTGACAAGATTCATAACTGGCACGTTTCCGAAGAGGCTTCTTTGTCTGATCATATACACATTATTTTTGAATGGGATGGTGGCATGACAGTTCAGCGAGAAGACCGAGATAAAAAAAAAACAACTGGGATCGGTATTCCCTTGAACTCGAGTCAAAAACTCTAAACTCAAAAATACGGTCGATTCAGTAGTTTGAATCAGCTTCAAAAGAATTAAACGAAACGATAGTATCTGTCTACAACAACAATTGCCCACTAAGAAAAGTTTCTTCGACAAGAAATGTTCCTTGGTGGAATAAAAGACTTGAACAGCTCCGCAAAACAGCGCGGAAACTGTTCAACAGAGCAAAAATTACTTCGGACTGGTCTCAATACAAAACGGCTCTAACTGAGTACAGCAGAGAACTGAGACGATCCAAACGAAAATCCTGGGTATATAACTGCGAAAGCATTGAAAGTACTCCAACCATTGCTAGACTCAATAAGACTCTGGCAAAAGACCACTCAAACGGTCTAGGTTCCCTTAAAAAGGACGACGGTTCGTTTACAAAAACTCGCTCAGAAGTACTAGACTTACTGATGAAGACTCACTTTCCGGGATCGACATCTGTCCACTCGAATACAAATCCTGGCTATAATGGCGACACAAAATGCTCTCGATGGCACCCCACAAGACCTGAAAGTGCAAAGGATGTCGCTAACATAGTTGCTGGGTTAGTCTTCACGAGAGCCAGAGTAATTAACGCGGTGAGATCCTTTCTACCTTACAAATCTGCAGGTGCAGATGGAATTTTTCCAGCCCTGACTCAAAATGGAGAATCAAAACTAATTCCACCTCTAATCGAGATTTTTAAGGCAAGCCTGATACTAGACTTGTTAAAGTAGTTTTCGGAATCGTGCCAAATCCCTCCCAAAGGCATTCAGACCAATTAGTTTATCATCAATACTGCTGAAAACTATGGAAAAAGTATTGTATGAATACATAAAGTCTGTATTCATGTCCAAATGCCCATTATCTAAATACCAGTTTGCCTACCAATCAGGCAAATTCACAGTAACAGCGCTACACACGCTTGTAACAAAAATTGAAAAATCTCTCTTGTCAAAAAAAAAAATCCGCTCTATGCGCGTTTCTTGACATCGAAGGTGCTTTTGATAATGCTTCTTATCTATCAATGGCACAAGCGATGAGAAAAAGACGCTTCGATAACTGCATAGTCAAATGGATCCAGGGCATGCTCACACATAGACGAATCACCTCGGAGCTGGGCGGGTCGTCAACATATGTGATTGCAAAAAAAAGGTTGCCCACACCCCTCCTTTGGTCACTTGTAGTTGACGACCTTCTGATAAGTTTAGAGGTAAAAGGATTCGAAGCTGTGGGCTTTGCCGATGATCTTGTCATAATGGTACGAGGCAAGTTTGACGACGTGTTATCGAGCAGAATGCAGATGGCCTTAAACTTTACACAATGTTGGTGAATCACAGAAGGTCTGAGCATAAATCCCTCAAAAACAACAATTATTCCGTTCAAAGAAAATACTGCATCTTGGGGGAGAGGAAATAAAAAGCAGCGAAATATATAGGTGTAATCTTAGATGCTAAATTAAACTGGAACGCGCACTTAGATTCAATAATCAGCAAGGCCAACTCAGCTTTATGGGAATGCTCTAAAATGATAGGAAGACCATGAGGCCTTAAACCAAAAATGGTTATGTGTGTTTACACTGAAATTGTGCGGCCTAGGATAACCTATGCCTCACTTGTATGGTGGCCAAAGACAAAGGAGACTGTAGCTACAAAAAAGTTAAACAGACTCCAACGACTAGCATGCGTTGCAATTACTGGAGCAATGCGAAGTACACCCTCAAAGGCATTGGAGGCTATCCTTCACCTGGTACCTTTGAACCAATATGTTCAGCTAGAGGCTAAAAAAAGCGCTCTAAAGCTTAAAAGATGGAAAACAAATACTAGACGGGGACAAAACTGGTCACTTGAGCATCCTGAATCTTTTACCCATTGGACCAGCCTCAGAGATGAACAATGGTTGGATGGAACCTAGGACCAATTATGACATCCCATACAGAGTGATCGAACATTCTCGCTCAGTAGGGGGTGAAGGTGGCCCCAACGTTCGTAATGGTTCAATCATGTTCTACACTGATGGGTCGAAAATGGGAATCAGAACAGGTGCTGGAGTGTATGGTCCCAGAACAAAAATCTCTGTGGCTATGGGAAACTGGCCAACAGTTTTTCAGGCAGAAATAGCTGCAATAATAGAATGTCTAAATGTCTGCCTCAAAAGAAAGTATAGACATGCTAACATCTGCATATTCTTTGACAGTCAAGCGGCACTTAAAGCTCTAAATGCCTTCAAGTGCTCTTCAAAAATTGTCTGGGAATGCATTTCCCTTTTACGGCAATTAAGTCAGATCGGTACAATTGTACTGGATTCCTGGCCATTGCGGTATAGAGGGCAACAAGCGAGCAGACGAACTTGCCAGGAACGGCTCAAACTCACCATTCACTGATCCAGAACCATTCTGTGGACTCTGCGACTGTGTGTTGAAAAGCGAGCTGAAAAAACGGGAAGACCGGGAAGTGACAGCCAATTGGATGGCTGCAAAACTTAAACAGGCGAAAAAAATTATTACGCCGAGTATTAAAATTTCTCAACAGCTGCTAAGCCATAATAAGAAAGACTTAAGCACATTCATTGGTCTTGTAACAGGACACTGCCCGAGTAAATACCATCTTAAGAACATAGGTTTAGCACAAGATGATATATGTCGCTTTTGCTTTTGCTATGTTAGCGGTACTCAACCTTTTTTTTCGAATCACGTGATCATGGTGTCGCGGGTCGTAACAAATAAAAAATAAAGAAGTGCGGTGTCCAAGACACGACGTCTTGATAATGAAGGACTACGAAACTATTGTCAAAGAGAACAAATATTATAAAAATATAACATGTACTGTTAAATTTAAAACGACATTTAAACACTGAACTTATTAAATATCCAACTAGTTTCTAGGTCTCTCCTAGAAAAAATAACATCTTCAACGCTTCCAAAAACAACGCCTCAAAAAACATACAGAGAGGTAACAGATAATCCGAACCAAATCGTTTGTGCTGTGGTGGTAAAATTTTCACATTCTGTTTCCCACCAAAGAACACAGCTCTGCGCACTGAAAAATACCTTCTTTACATCCGGCTTGAAATGCGCTGTAATTTGACGCCACTTTTAACCTGGAAACAATGCTATAAATTATTGAAAATTTGATTGTCGATCGAATAAATGTCACCCATGAGTAATGCACGACTTATCAGACATCCAGGCGGTGGCATTGAGGCTTCCCAAATGGCCTTCCACAAAGGTGAGTGTTTAGTTCCATTTTACAAATTGGCTTTTCAAGGCTAGAGACGAATGAACCGAAAAATTTTGAAGCCTTCAAAACATTCAAAAGATCAAAACATCATAAATTCAGCTCTCTTCCAGCGAAAAAATATAAACATCAATCAGCTTTTTATTACTTGAGATATTATTTTAGAGAACATCGACATTTTAAAAATAATTCGTCAGCCCAACATTTTTGTGGCCCTGAAAAATTCGTACGTGTGATTCAATGATATACAAACAATCTTCAACTAACGGTATGGAAACCGACGCGGTACGTTCTATTCAATATTTCTCTTCGGTTTTGTTTCTGGATGGCAGCTCTGCACTATGCTTGCTTCGTGCATCTTTTGAGAATGTATTCTGCTTGAACACAGTAACAAAATAGAAACTAATGTTGGCCAGGACGAGCACAATATTTATAATGCTGGCAAGTATCAACAGCTGGCCAATCTTGACTGAGATAACTATGAAAATCCCGAAAGTCTGTAAATATGAGAACCGATATTTACAGATTTTTGGGAACTCCATTGGTTGCTTTTAACGCAGTTTTTAGGTTATTGAAACAAGTTTTTGGGTCAATAAGTAACAAACATTACTCATACACTTTTATTTTTCGAATTAACTGATTTTCATTCCATGTCGATTGGCCGACCAAAAGATATGAACGCTCAAAATCTTGCACCTCAAACATAACACTCTCATTTCTTTTACATTGGATTTAGATGGTTTACCAAATTCATAGAAGTCAGCAGTACGATAGAGCTCTGAGAAAATAAAAAGTCCTTGTAGAAAGATCATTCGGATTAATGAGAAGAACACTTAAAAAAACGAATTATTTTTATTTTTTTATTTTAAACTTACAATTGAAAACCACGAATACAATAAAATAATCGATTTCAACAAAATAAAAAAAGGCAGACGATGAAGATTTGTTTGATATTTTGTGTCTCGCAATGCTCTTAAAAATTCAGAAAAAGTTACGTCAAATGTAGAAAAAAGAACGCATTTAAATTAAAATTAGAGCAGAAGTGGGTCTCAAAGTTATTTTTTTTCAAAATTCCGAAATGCCAGGAAATATATAAAAAAAATTTGTACTCTGTATTTGATTTTTTTATTATTAGATTTTTTGATGAAAAAAATAGTTTGGAGATATTTATCGATACACCTTAGTAAGATGTACTTTCAGTATTTTTTTCATATTTGTGTCTTAAAGCTATTGAGAATGGCGTGAAATAAACGAAAAGGTGATTTTTCACCATAGATCCTATGGTGTACCATATGAGGACTCAAATATCTGGCACTACTGCCAAAATGTTTGATTTAGTACCCTATACAATATTTTCCATACAGCGGGTGATTTGGTTTGGGGGACTTTTTACCCCTCTTCGGAAATATAAAAAAAAATGTACCGCGTAACACTGACAAAAATCTGAAAAATAATCTCGCATATCTACAAAAACCGTAGGAACACATTTAAATATGTATTAGAGTAGTACTGAATCTCTGAATCCAATTTTTTTTTCTAAACTTCAATATTTTTTTAGTACATAAATTTTTGATGATTTTACATCGTAGTAAGATGCACATTCAGTATTTTTTTTTCAAATTTTTAGGAGAAGGAGAAGGAGAAGGAGAAGGAGAAGGAGAAGGAGAAGGAGAAGGAGAAGGAGAAGGAGAAGGAGAAGGAGAAGGAGAAGGAAAAGGAGAAGGAGAAGGAGAAGGAGAAGGAGAAGGAGAAGGAGAAGGAGAAGGAGAAGGAGAAGGAGAAGGAGAAGGAGAAGGAGAAGGAGAAGGAGAAGGAGAAGGAGAAGGAGAAGGAGAAGGAGAAGGAGAAGGAGAAGGAGAAGGAGAAGGAGAAGGAGAAGGAGAAGGAGAAGGAGAAGGAGAAGGAGAAGGAGAAGGAGAAGGAGAAGGAGAAGGAGAAGGAGAAGGAGAAGGAGAAGGAGAAGGAGAAGGAGAAGGAGAAGGAGAAGGAGAAGGAGAAGGAGAAGGAGAAGGAGAAGGAGAAGGAGAAGGAGAAGGAGAAGGAGAAGGAGAAGGAGAAGGAGAAGGAGAAGGAGAAGGAGAAGGAGAAGGAGAAGGAGAAGGAGAAGGAGAAGGAGAAGGAGAAGGAGAAGGAGAAGGAGAAGGAGAAGGAGAAGGAGAAGGAGAAGGAGAAGGAGAAGGAGAAGGAGAAGGAGAAGGAGAAGGAGAAGGAGAACTTTGCCCGTGGTCGATAGTCGATCAACTTGATTTGCTGGTTCAGGAGATAAGATTCACTTCCATACATTATATGAGGGGCTTAGAATGAAAGGGGTGTAAGTGATTTGATCGATTTCGAATCTACATCGAATCTCTCTTTTGGTTATAACATGGCTGCAAATACATTCCCAGCTGTATTTGACAATGTGGAAGATAGGTCAGAACCTCATCTATCGGATTCTATAGCAAATTTAAATTGAAACGTTTTTGTAATTGAGTTATTAACTAAAGAAAAAGTTGATGAAGAGAAATCGATCAAATCACCTACACCCCTTGAATTCTAGACCCCTCATATACTAGTTGCTATACAAGTTGGTTCGCATAACGCACGACCATGTTAAATAATCCTACGAGCGAATCAAAACATGACATTATACCTCGCAACAATACCACAAATTGCCTGAAGGATGGACGACAGTTGTAGCTGAAGAAGGTGTACACTGTACACAACGTGTTTAATATTCACCAACAAAGTCGGAATCAAATTAGCACACCCCATACGACGTTTTTTGATTTTCTTATTACGACCACCATATACCGTGAAAACAATCTGAATAATATGAATATAATGAATACATACAACGATTTTTGAAAAAAATATTCAAGAAAACACGCTTCCCACATTAAAGACTATGCAATTTCTTATTTTTCTCATCCATCCGCAGCATGACAACAACAAAATGAATTTGTTTGTTTTTACTGTTAATGTGTGAATATTCAGTTGCCGTTCTTCAAAGTTTTATTGGAGTGTAAATTTGTGCATCGTTTGATGTATCGTTCCATCGAGGGGAATGGAACAAATAACTTGTGGATTCCCATGTGTTCCCATGGGAAACTTTTACTTTTTTTTCATTTCGGCTGAAACCTCATGACCAGGGTTACCATATCTACAGAATAATCTGCATTTATACAGATTTTTCAGTCTTTTTGAAACCAAGAATCTGTAGATACCCAACTCACCAATTTTATTCCTATAGCATTCGGATCAGTCTGAATGAGAGTCATTTTGGCAGTCATGTGTACCGTGTAATACTGTTTTCTAATGTACAATCTAAGGCGAAAAGTTGCCAAAGTCTGCGTCATCAGCTAGCTTTACAATAGATAAATGTTTTTCTTTTTACTTTTTTTACTACTAAAGCACAGTAAATGCGAATTTTTACGTGGATACCATCAACATCGTCAAATTCATAATAACTATGCCAACCCATGATACTAAAATTATGCTTCAAAACGTAACGTACGTATAACTCATCATCACAAGAGAACGACTGATCAGATTTGAGTCGTCTACATATTGTTGTGTCTGTCTCCACTCAAATTAGAATAAAAATGCTTCGAAGAATATTTTAAAAAAGGAAACATTAAAAAAAAAGGGCTACGCATAGGTACTGCAGTGAAAAGTGAAATTGAAAAAAATGATTACGCATTTGTCCTACAACGATAAGTTTGTCCGTTTGGAGTTAATTTATTTAATTGGAATCGATTTTGACGATATTGATATTTATGTTTCGCCATTTTGTAAATATTAATGGTTTTTCAGGTAGAAAATGAAAATGAATCGCCAAAATGTGGTTATCAAATTCTAGTGAAGATTGTCCGATTTGAGCTGAGATCCCTTGTAGATCAATGTAATGGTGAGAATTTTTTTTAATTTTGAAGAAAACAGGAAATAAATCGGAAAAAAAACTGAGCAATTTGAAACTGCTCTCGAGCTTGATAATCTGATAGAGTTAATTGAAAATTATAGATTGATATTTATTTTCTATAATAGAATTTTAGACATTAAAATTCATTCGTGTCTAGCGGTTTGATCAATTAATTTTCTGGAATTGAAGCCACGTGCGTTCGAACGTGAACGTGAATGTTCGGAAGTATTCATATCAAAAAATCAATTTTGGGCAAGACAAAGTTAGTCGGGTCAGCTAAATGAACTTATAAATTGAGTGAAAAGAAAATGTGGTGATAGTAATTATACGGGAATGTTTTTAATATATATTTGAGGCGAAATAAGTGAAACGTGTTCATCTTTGTTCGCGTGACATAGTGAGAAAGCTGCGTGTCATAGTATTCATTCTCTCCATATTTGTTCGAGTGTTGAACCTGAGAGTTTGTTTTATCTCTCATTCCATGTTATGTTTTATGTTACGAGCGTAGCTTCGTGATGAGGGGGAGGTGATTTGTATGCAAGGTTATATACACTTGATCTCATTTGATCGTGATCAGGCTCAGAGTAGGTGTGATGAATGACGAAACATATCGCCGGATCGGTTGGCATTGGAAGAGTTTTCTCGGTTACCTTCTCAGGTTTCCCACCATTGTATCTCTGTCAACGCGATTGAATTTCGAGGAAAAGTACATGCGATGAATACTAGAATATATTCATATAATATATTATATGAAATGTATCAATTTTACAGGTTCTCCTTCTCAGGACACCTAAGGATAATCTCTGTCGCGTGTTGCAACACATGAGACTTTCGGATTTTTTGTTTTTGTCGAGAGGTCAATTGTTCGCATTTACATAATCACATCACTTACCGCAGTGAATCCTGATTTTTCTTAACCATTCCCACTAAAAACTATCCACTCCATGACAAACGCTAGGGAACCACGCTATAGAGGCGACCCTTCTGGCCTTCGGGCGGCGAATATCATACTAACATTCCTTCCCTTCCCCTGGTGACTGTAAGGACGTGGCCGGCGTCGTTATTGACCATTTAAAGCTCGAATCACCGAAAATTGCACAACGAGAATGATTTGCTAGTTCCAAGCGTCATTCTGTGTGTTCTTTGTGCAATTTGGTTGGTTAAGGTCAATCACGGAGAGCAACTACGAGTACAGTCTACCCAAGCTCAAGCTCAGCTAAATGAACTTATAAATTTAACTCTTTGCGGTGGTCTTAAATTTCGAAATGTATGTCGTACTGATCGCAATTATTTTTCCTTGAAGGAGCAGTGATGTATAAATTTGTGCGATGAACAAGATTTTTTTTTAACTTCTGATTAGTTTATCGCCATTCATCTTTTATATTTCTGTTTGAACATACAAAACAATGCTCTTTACATTTATACAGTGCCACAATACATGAAGTTTTCCATTAATTCTTTCCCCGAGCACGGATGACAACTTTTGTTTATACTGAGTACCGTTATTTATTATTCATAGTAACACCGTTTTGGTTCGCGAATAAGTTCACAAGACATAAAAAGTCAATTGAAAAAAGTGTGAACTGATACATTGTTGCATACATTTTTATATTAGTGTACTTCTCTGCTGTGCTGGCTGAAGACAGATAAATGACCGCATAGAGTTGATACAGATTTCGATACAGATTTTCTGAAAAAAAACACAGATAAAAAGATTCGTTCAAACCAAAAACACAGATTTTATTATGGCAACCCTGCTCATGACAACTATTTTCGTTGAAAAATGAAGAAAAGATTACTTATATTCGGGACATTCTGCTCTGCAGAGTAGTTCGAATGATTGGCAGATTTCGGACGACTAATGGAACATCTGAAGTGAGTAAGTTTTTTTTCCTTTTTTTTAAATCGTTATCCTATGAGTAACTTCTAGGAACTTGTCTCAATTTTCCTAACAAAGAAAAATCCCAATTGAAGTTCTACTCTAAAATTTTTGTATTTTGAAAACTGAATTTAAATTTTCTAAAAATGGAAATTTACTGAATAACTGAAATTGTTTTGTCAATCATTTTTATACGTTAATTAATTCTTTAGCTTTTGACACCTGAGAGAGGAGAGGGTCGGAAAAGTTCAATTCTGCGTTCAATCGCTCCATGTGGACGAAATACCTCATCAAACATCCCAAGTATCAAAATGTAATCCGTTTAACAAAAAACTCATACATCATCGTTGTTGAAATAGATGTATGTACTTAGCTGAGATATGAGAGATGCTTCTTATACACTCTCCGCTCTCTCATAACATCGGATGATGCAAAACGTCACCTGCATCATCCCTGGAGGCCATGTCCGCGCGTGCTTCCTGCCATCTCGCTCGTCGACAGCGCCGCCAAGTCACCTGAGTGAACATAATCGATTAATCTAATTGCAAATTAACTTGCTCGAATGCGAGAACGACGACGACGACGACGTTGACGGCGACGGAAGCCGAATGCCTGGGAACTGGTGCAAATGGCACGAATTTACATAATAAAACGGCTGTCACTTTTTTTTCCAAGACCACGCATAGTTTCGTTTTCTTTCCGTAGCTGCTGCTGCCGTTTTTGCATTACCTCCGCCTCCGGTTATCATTGAGACTAACCACGCACAACCCGGTCCGGTAGATAGAGGCGTCGGTATCAGAAGTATTCTTACCACTCGCACGCCACATCCTGCTGCAGCACGGGTTGGAAGACTTTTTGTTCCGTCGTTGTTAAAACAGGCAAATTACACCATCTGATAGCAATCATGCAATTTAGCAATCGATGAAACTGGTCATTCACATTCGCCTTTGTTGGGTTTGCGGCTGCTTCATTATAATTGGGCATCAGGACGATGGGAACCGAGCAGCCGAGCCGAGAAAACCGCAGGGTTTGCGCGCGGCAAACGGAAACGATGACCTCTCTACACCCCGGGAGCACGAAATGAAATGTTTGAATCTAATCTACTGCTTTGTGAGATACAAACATTCTACATAAGGTGTAATAACCTATGCAATACTAGAGGAATATTTTTAGTTAAATTCAGAATCGAATAATTTGAGATGATGTTCCATACAAAATACAATATTTCAGGAATTCGTAGAAATTCGAATGATAGCAATAAGTAATAATAAGTGAGTGTCCCAAAAAATAATGAAAACCTTACCTTGGTTGAATACTATTTCCCTCTAATTCTAGTCAAATGTACGAAGTCGATTGGTACGACTATTTTAAGCACTAAATATTTACATTCCTTTCGAATCCAGCCTCATTCTCTATATTAGAACTTGCTGAGTGTATAAATAGTGTGCTGTACGCATAAAGGCCTCTCTCTTCGTTTCCTGGACCATCCCGAGAATCGTTCTCCAAACCATCAGTGCGCATGCATACGAATATGTAAAGGGTGTGTCACATCAAATTGCATCACGGAAAAAACGCTGTAGAAATTTAATTTTTAGGAATTATATCTTCAGCTTCCGCTTATAATCAGATAAGAGTGTATAGATCACGTTGGCCATGCTTCACTGTCAATTTTTCGTAAATTTGGAAAAATGTCGTCGAACGAAAAAGAGCGTCGTGAATTAATCCTGTGCACTCATTTCGAGAATCCGGAGTTGTCACATCGGGACATCGGTAAGATGCTGGGAATCGTCCAATACACGGTCAGCAGAGTACTAAAACGATCGAGAACCTAACCATCGACCGGAAGGTGAAGAACGGCAAAAAATGGATGCTCCGTCAGTGAAAAAGATCACAAGCGCGTAGTTAAGCAGTTTAGACGTGATCCGAGAAGTTCGGTCCGGGATGTCGCCAATAAGCTGAATTTGTCAAGTTCATTCGTCCAGCGGACCAAGCAGCGGGAGGGCCTGCGTACATACAAGGTTCAGAAGGCTCCTAACCGCGACGAAAGGCAAAACATGGGGGGGAAGACGCGAGCCCGGAAGCTGTACACCGAAATGCTGACCAAGCCTGGTAATGGACGACGAAACCTACGTCAAAGCGGACTTTCGTCAGCTGCCGGGCCTGTTGTTCTTCTCCGCAGAGGACAAATTCAGCGTTCCGGAGGAGATTCGCAAGCAGAAACTATCCAAGTTTGCCAAAAAGTACATGGTGTGGCAAGCGATCTGCTCTTGCGGAAAGCGGAGCGCCCCCTTCGTGATGACCGGCACGGTAAACGGGCAGGTTTACCTTAAGGAGTGCCTACAGAAGCGCTTACTACCACTATTGAAGCAGCACGAGGGCCCGACCATCTTCTGACCGGATCTCGCTTCGTGCCACTATTCAAAGGACGTGTTGGAGTGGTACGAAGCCAACGGGGTCACCTTCGTGCCAAAGGAAATGAACCCGCCTAACGCGCCGGAGCTTCGCCCAATAGAGAAATATTGGGCGATTATGAAGCAGGCCCTCCGGAAGAACCCAAAAGTTGTCAAATCGGAGGCGGACTTCAAGAGAAAATGGATTTCTGTTAAAAAAAAAAAACTACAACCTGACGTTGTACAGAACCTTATGGACGGGGTAAAGAGGAAGGTGCGAGCATACGGGCTTGGGCTCGAAGTATGAATAAAAAGAAAATGCCAAAGTTGTTTAATAGTTTTTATTTTACTGTCTAAAATTTTCAAAAGGATCGGTCTACTGGGCGAATTTCTACAGCGTTTTTTCCGTGATGCAATTTGATGTGACACACCCTTTATATTGCGAAGCGAAGCACATTTTCAGCCAAAACGAGTGAAGAGAACCTGCATCCAGCAGGTCGCGTCCAATATGCCACTTGGCGAACCATAGATGCAAACTCTATATGAAGTCAATTTATTCTCACCTCACGAAGCCAATGTAAGCTGCAGTTATTGCACCGTTTGCATTCACAGTGGTCCATTGCACGAGAACATTTTGGCAGCCAACTGCGGCCGCCAGTGGGATAAATAGAAGCGAGATTATAAAAACAGATACCAGCTTCATGGAACCAGTTCTTTCAACTCCCATTCCGCTGCCCGCTGCCCGGTATGAACCACCAATTTATTTTATAGCTAAAGTGGTCACCACACCGAAAGCGCGATAGATGAAGACGGTTATGTGCATAGCGATGTGTGTCCCTGTAAGTGAGTTTCTTGGACACGGAGATGCAGTAATGCAGCGTGCAGCACTACGCAACGGTTCTTCGTCGGGCCGAGATTCGAGTCAACAGGCACTTGACGTGTTGGCAGGCCGTGATTCTCAAAACCGTAAATTAGCTCCTTTTTGCATTCCATTTCAGCTCTGTTTTGCCGGCATGCCATACACTATTTAGTTAGGTCTGATCTATATATTTTACGCCTGAGGGGAAACAGGAACAGGGTACGGGGAAATAATACTTGTTGCATATGATTAGCATAGGTGGTTATTTATTTCGCTAAAAATTACTATTCTGTGCAGAGTTGCTTTCATTTCACAGATTTGGTTACAAACAAAATATTTTTAATATACAATGTTTTCCAATAAGATTTTGATACCCCAAAGTAGCTTTTTGATTTCTGTAAATATGACATTGGAAGTCTTTCGCCATCAGTTAAGTTTACCGAGAATATATTACTCTAGAAGAGTTGCAGGTAATTCAGCACCGCTTTCTGAAGCTTAAACACAAACTTTCGAGACACACGAGAACTATCTTGTTTGACCTAATAGGGATTAGAATCGAGCAGTTCGAGCAACGAAGCATATCCACAATCCAACAGTCGGAATGGTAAAAAATTAGGGCTCTTTATCGCTACACATATTTAGTATACAGTAGAGTAAGTGTGGTTATTGTAAGCTATGTTAGATTAAACAATCAAACAAAAACGGACTAGTAACAACTTACAAAATGGCACACCAATCTCCGAGGAAGAATCCAATTATAATAGCAATGAACTAAACCAAACAATGAATCACGAAATAGAAACTCTTGGTCTTTAAACTAATTGTGAATCAAAAATGAAACGAGTAAAATCAGATAAAACCAAAAAACCGGTCAACCTCAGTCTTACACTAGCTAGCGAGCAGACAACAGTCTTTCCCAACAGTGACAGTGCAAGATATCGACACAACATCGTATTCAATAATCAATCTGCCGCAGTTCATGAGAAATGAACCGAACAAAATTCGAATTTTTCATATAATGTCAATTTGTCAATTTCTTCCTTGAATATGAGTGTTAAAGTTGCTGCACTCCTACAAGCTATCTGAATCGGCTTCGTTGTCGTGAATCATTGATCATATCCAGTTACCCTGGTATGCTATAAGGGTCCGCGCATTAGAATTAGTGAATAAGCAGCAAAATGTTTTGTTCAATGACATCGTAGTTCTGAAAACTATTTTCATTTTTGTGCGTAATACTTGTGTAATATATAAAAAATCAAGCATACCTGTTAATCTGAAGACCATAACAATACTGCAGGAAAGTAATGACAGTGGAAATGATTATGCAGGGTTGAAGAATAATGATAATGTGAATTGAAGTGAATCTAGAATGAATATCACTGGCAGTGTCAATACGAATGAATACATATAGAATGAGTTGAAGCTCGTTTGTTATTTTTATTTCTATGAAGATTTAATGCAACGAACCATCTGCCAAAATCGATCCATTCTCTAGATTTCTTTCCAATTGTAGGCCGAGGAATTGGCTTTGTTTAACTTGACCAACAAGATGTTTTTCAAGGTTTCCTCTGCAAGTTTTGTACGATGGTTGGATAATACTAGACAAAGTACACTGAAGACGTTCTCTACGTAGACTTGGTTTGATGGAGTAGACAGAACAACTATGGCCACTGTATATAACTCTGTATGCGTTGTTTACGGCTCAACCAGTGATCCCAAACATTATAACTGTTACATTGACGTGGCTCTAAATCAAGCGAGTGAAACTACAAAAATTTTATTTGAGAAGGTCTATTTTCCGTATCCACGGATCCACCGAATATCTCGGTAAGATATTCGTTGAAATCATCGATATCTTCGAATACTCGTTTGCATGTTGTAGAATGATGATATCAAATGTTGGTTAATTCGTTGCTATGTTTCATTACTGTATCTCTGTAACGATATGAAATTTATAAAGCAAGTGTGTGGGATTTAGGAGCGTTAATAGGTAAAGGGAAGGCAGGGGTGTTTATAAGAAATAGCTTGAATCAATGTTTTTACCTGTACTTTCTCTTCAGGTGAAAAATATATAAACCCACGATAATTGATGCGTGGACAAGATATAGCGCCATTTTAAAAGCTCTAGACATACAACCTTGTCTTTAGCGAATTTGACAAATCAGGTACAAATGAATTATCTTTAATTTTTCGGACTAATATTTGATGTTTTTGTTTTTTTTTCAGCTCGTTTATTTTTTTTCGGTTTGTGTGTGATTTATTCACAACATCTAAAATTGCTAACTATAGAGTGTGATTGGTTCGTTCGTTGAATTCAACACATAGTTCTGTTGAAATATCGTGTCCCTGATCTCGTTCATCCGTATCGTTATCGTCGTCTAATTTCTCAAATAATGTCATTTCCAAATCGTCTTTCAGCTTTTCGACCGCCGCAGCCATATTTGTTCCGTTTTCTACTACATGGGCTGAAAAGTCCCGGGATTTTAAATGAAAACAATCGTTGTTGCAGAAAGGATCACGATTTGCAAGCGTGATTCATTGCATAGCGATTGAGCATGTGGTTAAACCGCGCTCTATCATAAATGTACAGAAAAAACAGGAAGTGGGTTATATCTATGGTATAACCGCAAGGGTGACGTAGGACTATCGTTGATTTAGAGATCATTTGTTTGAAGTTGAATCTAAATCCATTCTTAACGAAAGAATAAATGAATATTTGGGGGACTTCGAAAACGAGAGCGTTACGTTGGAGGCTCAAGGTTTTATGCATCCAATATTGGATACAAAAAACCTTGTTCTGAAGAATAATCTTCAGAAGCTTTCCTGCTAACTGCACTTGATTGACAAATCACAAAACCAAATGTATGTGGTCGCAGTATTATATGGATAGAAAACATCTATACTTTTATGGTTTATAAAATTACGCTTTCTTTGCTTTCGTTCATTTCTTACTCTACTCTCGCACCGTGAGGACTCGTTTGTTTGGGACCAAGCAGACAGCTCGTTAGTCTTTCGGTGGTAAGGCACCACGAAAGCAGCTCGGATAAGCGCACCAGGAAGTGTGAAAAATATATGGATATGGATTTTATAGTGAAGAATATGAAATGCATGACATGATGTAGTGAATATTTCCCCATATCGAAGAAATCACTTTCATGAAACTGCATTATAAAATTATTTGTGTACGAATGCCGCAATCGATAGTCGACTCTAATTTTCGCTGGGTAATTTCCTCGGAGGGCTCGATTCCTCCTTTGAGCCTCTTTTGAAAAATCCAAAACGAAATGTATTTGGTCGCAGCATTATATGAGTAGGAAGCAAATAATCGCTCGAAAATTAAATGATTTTCGCGATGTGAAACATTTTCCATTTTCAAGTTATGCATCCAATATTGGATACGAAAATTTTCCACTGATGGGGAAAAATAATATTCAGAAGCTTTCCTGTTAATTGCGATTGATTGAAAAATCACAAAACCAAATGTATTTGGTTACAGTGTTGTATGGATAGAAAACATTAAAATAAACTCTTTCGCATAAATGTATTTTTCAATTCCCAGGGGAACTAGTAGATTATTTTTCAGCAACGATGATAGCAACGACTGTTCCGCGCGTGTATGTGTGTGGGGCGGCTGCTCCGATGTTTCAAGCGGAACCGTGGCATCACTTTCCTCCTGATGGATCCCCTTCTGGCCTAAGGTGCACAAACAGACTCTTGGTGACACCGTTCATCAGCGCTTTCAAGATAATTGAAGTTAGCTTCACCACAACAGCGACAACATGCTCCAATCGCTGTTCAGTTATAACTGAGTGGGTTTACGAGCGGCGCTCGCTTATATCCCGATTGGTGATTTCAATAGCCTGTTTTGAAAGCAATTTTAAGGCTATTGAAACAAGTTTTTGAATGAAAAAGTAACAAGTAGATAACGCATAGACATTTTATCTTTCGAATGAAGTGTTTGTCATACCATTTCGTTCAGTTGTTTAAGAGCTATTAACGCCCAAAATCTCGGTCTGTGGCGTAACGCTTTCGTTTTCGAAACTTTTATTTTACACCCCGTTATAGAAATGAAAGACGTAGTCCTACGTCAAAATATCATAAACTCCTCTGGCTAGTGATAACTCGCCGGAAAGGAGAAGTAAATAAACAAAGCAGAGATAGCACAGAACAGCTCATCGCACTATATGCGGTGAGTGCAATAAATATAAGGCCCCGTATGCGATGAGTACAATATATATTTAGCATCGGAGCATATCTCCGATGATGATTAACGAAGGACGGGAGAAATTCCAAATAGCTCACTTAAGCAGGTACAGCGGCGGCGAGGCTCGAAAATGCCCTTTTTCGAAACCGATATTTAGCGCTAAGCGTTGGATTTCCAAAAGGGTCTTTTCGTGGCTAAAGGCAGATGAACTGTATTAACGCCTGCGGAGCGTTATTTTCATTGTGAATTAATTTTGACATAGGACTATGTCTTTGGTTTCTGTAGAGGAGGGTAACTCAATGAAAAATGTAACGATTCATTAAATGTTTTCAAACGCATATTGCTCAAAATCGTTATTGCGACATATGTTGTGTTGCATACCATTAGATAGGAAATTTATCCAGCTTTTTCTTTTGGTTTAAAAGATGAAAAGAAAATGTATTAAAAAAGTTAAACAATTTGACTATTGAAATGGGTATGTTTTTTGATTGCACTAATCACTCGCTTTCCTCCCTGACGCAACGAACAATCGTTTTGCCTACATTCGAGCGTTAGTTCACAATATAAATCGATGCGTATTATGAATTATTTTCCATTTGTCGGTAATAAGCATTAATCAGTTGTTGTATGTTGTTCAATCAGTTCGTGCTCAATTCACGTTTTTATCGTGTAGGTCTTGCTACTAACAATTCATGTAATGTTGGTCCTGGATATCGATATGTGATTGACATGTTGTTTGGTAATGTAAAAAATGCAATTGAAAAATTTAACTGGCTGCTGATTTTGAAGTTCGAAAATACTCATCATTCACCCGTTTCATTTCATCGAATGCACGTGCCCAATCTCCTTTCCCTCCTTTCCTATACATGAGTAGAACTTAGCACCCAATGAGATCAGTTCACTATAGCAGCTACATGAACTTCCCAAGAGAGCGCTAATGGCCATAGGATACTTAATATTAATCACCTGGCTATAAAGTTATGACAACCCTCTACAAATAATGTTCCGGACAACGTGGCAACGAAGGAAAAATGCTATTTTTATTTAGAATATAATTCTGTAGTCCTAGATTTATTTCACTCAGGCTTATTATTAGCTTATTATGTAGATCTTAACTATTTAGACTTGTGCTCAAAAAGGACAAATGATGACTCCTTGTCTTCTTCTGCATAATTTAATAAACAAAAGAAAAGGGTAGTAATGACTTCAATGGTATTTTTGTGTACAATGTGGATCCGGATTCTACCACGTTATCTCATCTAACCCGTTTAAAGGATATAAGTTCATACAGGAAACGGTTTTTTTCAGGGCTGCCATTAGATGTATCGAAAGGAAAAAAACAGATTTTGAACAATGAAAATACTCAATTCAAATGCAATTACTACACACAATCACAGTACAGGGAAACTTCGATATAACGTACCCTCGTTATAACGTACCCTCGATATAACGTCACTTGATATAACGTACATTTTACCTCAATATAACGTACACATTTCCAAAGTGTAAAGGAAAACATTTTTAAATATTTTTTCCTGATAGAACAATGAATTATCTGTATTGTGATGCCAAAACAAGTTTTGTACCTTCAATCAATCCCGAAATACAGCTGGTTTCGTGATTCCGGATTCTAAATGAATCAAACTTTAATCAACAGTACGAAGGAAAACATCATGAGAAAGGCTGGCTTCATCTCCTGATTGAGGTTATTCATTAACTTTACCAAAACACCAACACAATAATGTATTATAGACTACGTTTGTGAGTACTTTATTATGCTTCGATATAACACTTTGATTGTCGGAAAAATATGAGTTTTTCGATCGTGGTTTTAAGGTTTTTTTCTGCTGATTAAACGAACTTTTCGTGTATTGTGTAGTAACGTTCTGTTCGCCTAAGGAAGAGGAACAGGCTTTATTCTATGCTCGCCATAATACTCAATCCATAGTAGCAGACATGGAAGCAGATTTAGCGTTACTAATTGAACACTTCAATGGTGATTATCTTACTATCAATCTTACCAAAACAAAGTATATGGTTTTCCATTCGCCACGCAAAAAAAATCTTCCAACATCCTGATCCGTCTGTCTGTAGCTTAACGATTGAAAAAGTCGCATCATTTAAATACTTAGGGCCATATCTAGACTCACGTCTCTCTTGGGACACCCACATAAACCACGTATCGAGTAAAGTTTCAACTTTAGGTGGTCTAATGAAAAGAGTACGATGTTTTGTGCCCAAAGAAGCGTTGTTGCGATTTTATTACGCATGTATTCATTCCATTCTTCAATATCTAATAATTGCCTGGGATCATGCTGCTAAGTCAAAACTTTAAAAAATCCAAACATTGCAGAATAGATGTGTAAAAATAATCTTTCACCTACATTTCTTATATCCGACAGATGCGCTCTATACCAGTATACAGCACAGAATCATTCCTATTTTAGGCTTGTATGATTCACAAACAATCATGTTTGTACATAATAATTTACACAACACCAAATTTCACCACAACATAAATTTTTCAACTCGAGTTAACCATCACAATACTAGAAATGCCAATGAACCAATGAGAAGCAGAGCATGCACGAACTTGGGTCTTACACGTATTATAAACTACGGTCCATCAAAGTTTAATACAATTCCTAACGACTTGAAGTCTACAGCTAACAGCAATATTTTTAAAAGTGAGCTTAAACAACATATAAACAGGAACGTAAACGAATATTTCCTTCAAGTGTGCCAATCATCCAACCATGTAGTACTATTTTTTTCTGCTATGTTTTAGTTTTTGTTAAACGTTATCATTGTAAAATTTTGTTTTGTATTTTTTCGTGAATCCCTTCAAAGGAACTATGTTCCACTGGGATTTCACTGTTTCTTTGTCTGTAATTATGCTCTTTGCGTTTTTTAAATGATAGTAAGTGTCCACTACCACTGTGGGGGTTAGTGGAGGGTAAAATAAGAAAAACAATTTGATGCAGCGAAACAGTAAGTTTGAAAACAATAAATGAAATTAATTGCATTTTAATTTTTGCATGTTGTGTGAGGTAACGTGGACACGTTTCTGTGGGGTGAATTGGTCCTACAGGTTTGAAGCTTTTCTTTGGTCTAATTGATTCCAGATACCGCTGAATTACAAAAAAAGGATGGGCAGACAACGTTGAAGAAGTAGGAGCTCGAAAAGCAGAGCAGGCCATTAAGTACGAATTTTTATTAACCAAGCATCGAAAGTGTTTGAAAATGCTCGAACAACAGTGAAAAAATCCATGCAGAATTCGAAATGGTCTCAATGCATTTTTTCTGGTGAGGAATCTGGCCGAGACATCTGGTATCGATCCCAGAAGAATATTACTGTTTGAAATATTATCGTGGATTGCTTTACATAAACATTATAATATATTTGGTAGTTTGAAGCTTGGGATAATGATTAAACATTATTGATTGGGAGAAAACAAGGGTAGCTAAGTGTACAATGTGATTTTTTTATTTAGACCGTATTGGTTTGTGAATATTAGGAGATTTGCTTATGGGGTCCAAATTCCCCCCATTTCCCCTAAATACCCTTACACAGCCACTTGATTCTCTCAGTCATGTGTTTATATGCATATATTGCACAAAGGGCCATACTATGGCACACATATTCTAGTGTAAACAAGTCTGAGCACAAAAGAATACAATTTAGGGGAGTAACACACCTTAAATGTCCAAAAATTAAAAAAGCTGGATAAAACAGTACAAATTTGAAAAAAGCTGGAGATTTTCTGCCTTTGGCTGGTTTACTAGTATGCTTTGAAAAAACTGGCAATTTCCAGGAAAAACTGGAAGGATGGCAACTCTGATGTCAAGACCAGGGTTACCATATCTACAGAATAATCTGTATTTCTACAGATTTTTTCGATTTTTTGAGACCAAGAATCTGTAAATACAGATTACAGATTTTTTGTGTTTTACACAGAATATACAGTTTTTAAAAAAAGTCCAATAACAGTTACGGCTGGATGTTAATAATATTTTTCCCATCTCACTAATTTTATTCATATACGAGGAATGGCTATTAAATAACGAGACTGGTTACGAAAAAGGGTTATATTTTAAAAATAACGGTACAACGATATGCTCCCCTTCAATATACTCCCCTTGGCTCCTCACACACCTTTCCATAAGTTTTTTCCATTGTTCGAAACAGTGCTGAAACTCTTCTTTTGTGATTGCGTGTGAGCCGCGTCGCTTTTTCCTTCGCCTCTTCCACGGACTGAAATTGGGTACCTTTCAACACGGATTTGATCTTGGGGGATAGAAAAAAGTCGCATGGGGCTAGATCTGACGAGTACGGGACATGTTCGTGCACTGGAATGCCCTTATCGGCTAAAAATTGCTTCACCGACAGCGCGTTATGGGCAGGTGCGTTGTTGTTCGTGTTTTTCGTCACACATGATTTCCGACGCGCACTACAAACCACGTTCCATTCAAACAACTGCTGCTCGCAAACTACGATAGTGACACAACGTGTTTTCGTACGTTTATAACAGACACTTCAAGCTACCGAACGCACTATTCGTTTTCCCCCCCACCCCTCTAGGGCGCCCTCCAGGGGCGCAGTCTCGTTATTTAATAGCCATACCTCGTAGCTTTCGAATCTGTTTAAATGAGAATTACCTGTTTTCGAAACTTATATGTTACATGATAACCTACATTCTTATGCCAGCCTCTGCATTATTGGTTAGTGTTGTCTATATAAATGAAAATAGAACGCCAAATGCACAAATGGTAAGCGCAAAAACTCGAGTATGGAATGCTCCGATTCGAGTCGGCTTTATTTTGTTGTATTCGTCTGCCCGAAGATTTTTTTTTTGAAAAACTTTGAGGAATTATATGTCCTTGAATGACATCGTTGTAGTTCAATTGGATTTTGCGTTTGTGAAATTAGACTTCGTTTTCCGTTGGTGTGAAGCGAAAATGGCAATGGATTCTCAGGTGGAATAGCACGCTTTGAAATTAAAAATTATGAATGAAAACTTACTTTTCTGTATCGAACATGTATTCCATGTAACGGAGAAACATGTTATTTGCAAGTGAATCAAGAATCTTGAGCGAAAATTATGTCTGAAAATATGAGTTTTAGAAGAAGTACTAGAAAAAATGTTTCTAGTAAAAGGAAATTGTAATGGGCCAATAAGGAGATAAATCAATGAAGAGCTCTGCGATTGAACCCACAAACGTTCAATTATTAATAAAACGTGAATGTTCGAAAGAA
Organism: Toxorhynchites rutilus septentrionalis; assembly: GCF_029784135.1. NCBI lineage: Eukaryota > Metazoa > Arthropoda > Insecta > Diptera > Culicidae > Toxorhynchites > Toxorhynchites rutilus. The sequence goes on from NC_073745.1 coordinate 140,370,321, forward strand.
TTCATATCAAAAAATCAATTTTGAGCGGGATGAGGTTCGCCAGGTTAACTAGTAATAAATAAATCACACTGTTTATCTTTTCTTACTTTAGCACAGAGAATGCAAAATATAAAAGGGCGCTCATATTTACCCCTGTTCTGTATTTCAATTGATTCGAAATGTTTCGAACGACCTGATAAAATTCTATTCTGTATTCCGTTCGAGTTGTTTTGCATTTCCCATCGAACATTAAATGGGCAAAACGTTCGTAATAGGGAATGCGAAATTGTAACACGAACGAAATGTAAATCTGGCGGAATGCATAATCGGGGTAATTGTCGTGAAATTTGCTTTTCTTTCAAAGTTTTTTGGTATATTTAAAAAAATATATATCTAAAAGAAGGATCGAGACGCCTTGACGCAGGATTATGCATTAGAGAATATATGGGGAGTACATATAAAAAAAAAAAATTTTGTGTGTTTCATGCTCATTTCATGACATTTCATGACGGTTCCATGATTTGTGATGATTTTGTACCTATCGATTTGGACATTCCCTAATAATCTATTGCAATGTAATTATAAAATTTCTTATAACTTATAACTTATAACTTATAACTATTTTGACATATTAAAATAGTGTTGAAAAATGAGCATCTTATTTTCCATATATTCGTGTAGACCGCAAGGCGTTTCCCTAACATGGACTAGAAAATCGGTCTAGTCGAATTAGAAAACACATTGCGGTCTTAGAGGCGAATGAACTCCAAAGTTTAAAGTCTATCAAAAACAAAGAATCAATCAATCATTGCGGTCTAGAAATTTATAGTAACAATTGAAAATGCTGAATTCGTCCACAACGACCGAAACAAACGTTTTAACGATTTGATGACCAAACCTATTTCACTGTTTTTTGAACTACGTTATGTTATTGATTGTTGAATTTAATAAACAAACTAAAATACCTGAACTCACTCAGATTGATTCGGAGGCCGGAACACTTCATCTTACTCTTTTTAGCAATATATGCTAAGAATAATACATCAATGAAAAATTGTATCGAAACCTGTCCGTATCCTAAGCATTAGCTACATAGTATCTTTATGTCCCCTTTTCAAGCATTGGCAGTCCTCCAGTTTTTGAATTGTTTCCTCATTATCCTATCTTTTTATTACAACTATTACATTTTTGTGTGCCTTAACTTAGACATCATCAGCATCGTCTAATCAATAATAACTATGCCAATCAATTATGCTAAAGCTAACATCATGCTTCGAAATTGGACTTATAAATTTAATACAGATTTCAATACCGATTTTTTTGAGAAAAAACTAAGATAAAAAGATTTTTTCAGACCAAAAACACAGATTTATGGCAACCCTGGTCAAGACATGAATAGCTATGAAGTTACCTATGTTTGTTGGGTACCAGCTATTATTCAATGTTGTTCTTGGTACCAGTATTAATACCGCTGACCGAAAGAGCGAAAGAATCGAAAATCGAAAAGAATTGGTTCACTCAGGTTAACGGTTAGCGACAGAGCCGTTCATCAAAGTGAATTGCTTTGTCCATTTCTACTCCATGATCTGGTTGCATATTAAGAATTGTTCTACATTTGCCGATGGTAAGCACTTATCAGAATCCAAGAAGAGGAGATTACTTGGAAGATGGCGACATTCTATTGTCCCCAGAGTTTCGAAGAGAGCCTGGTTTAACCCTTTGGGGCACGGTGGTATTGAAAATGTCCCTTCTTTTTGAGGCATAATAACGCATGGTGTGAAATTTTTTGACCCACCTAGAAATATTAGAATAGCTGCGTGCTCATACATTTTTTTCGTAACCTTTCTATTTTAAGTAGTTGGCAACACCATTAGCAAATGTCAGAAATATATTCGATTGCGTTGGCAAGGTTTATCGTCATATGACAACATACCAATTTTGTTCAATTTTGAATGATATAAAATTTCTGTGCAACATGGGTATTTTTATTTTCTGAAATTCTGTGCCTCAAAGGGTTAAAGGGTTTAACATGAAAGAACTGAAAGAACTTAACTGGCTGCCGATTGAGAGATTCGGCAGGGTATACTCACGCTTACCAGTTCGCTATATCTTATCAAGAAGTACTAATAATTTTATTAAGGTAGCTTCTTCTTCTTCTTCAATGGCACTAACGTTCCTAGAGGAACTTCGCCGTCTCAACGTAGTATTACTTGCGTCATTTTTATTAGTACTTAGTTGAGATTTCTATGCCAAATAACACGCCTTGAATGCATTCTGAGTGGCAAGCTCTAGAATACGCGTGATCACAGTGCAAGTCGGAGGAAATTTCTTTGACGAAAAATTCCCCCGACCAGAACGGGAATCGAACCCGAACACCCGGCATGTTAGTTATGACGCTAACCACTCGGCCACGGGAGCACAAGGTAGCTACACTTTCCCAAATCCACTTATCCATCCCGCTTTCATTTCGTTATAAATAAACAGCACCCGTTGGCATAAGTTTACTACAGAATCCACACAAATTTCACAAGGCAGCTCTCACGGTTATAAGATGTTTTATCTGCATCACCTGTTGATATAATTATTACGAGTCACCACAAGCAATGTTTCAGACAAATATAGTATCGACGAGGCAAGCTAGCTATTTCAACTTAAGTTTAAGAAAGCAGTGTAAGATGACGGCTTTTTATCATATTCAACTGAATTGAATAAACGAAAAAAGGCGACCGATCGATTTACATTACTGTAGGGGCGGTTTTATTAATAAGGATATTTATATACATTTATGAACACCGAAACCGGAGAATGTCGAGTTTTTGTTGTTGAAAATGCTATTTTATTTATTTTATTGTTTGTGTGATGATTATTATGATTTATTGGTTCAGGATTTTTGCTACCACTCTATTCCTAAACTATCGAAGTTTATTTCAGTTCACATAACAAACGATTTTTCTAGGGAAACCATTTTGGGTTTCGAATGAGTTAAATTCACGAATTTTTGAGACCCAAAAACTTAATTCAAAAGCAGTTGTCTTCAAAGTCCTACGTCAAGTTTCCGTCCGTGCCTCTAGACCCAGACATTTCTACTTTTTGAGAGTATTTTTATTTGCTGTTTTCTTAGGGATAATGAATCGATTGTAAATAATACCCCCTTATTTACAATCGCTATCATTAAGTTTCAAGGGCGATATAATTAGGCATAATATTATTCAAAAGGCATTATATGCGCAATTTCCATTTCCTAGACCCTTCTTCGGTACACTCGCTGAAAAACTCATTTGTTTGTGTCATTCGCCAGTCATTTCGGGGAGATGCGTGCCTAAGATTCTACACGCCACATAGTGGGACCGGAAGTTACCTCTCCCCCACTCAAGAGGATACGATTTCGTGCTGTAACGCTTTCCAGACAGAACAACTTGTAATCTCAGGACACGTTTCCGCTACACACACAATTCTGCAAACAGAACATAAAAGAGTGCGTCGCGCGGCAAAAGTGTATAATTTAAGTGGCTGACAACGAAAGAACATGGGTGTTATGTCCCCCCAGCGGGGTGTGAGATGGTAAGTGTTTGCGGTCTCTGCTTATTGGAGAAATGGAAATGTTGCTAGCCAAAATTATACGCCACTTTTGGCACTTTTCCATATCGATTGAATTACTGTAACATGAAACTTGAAACAGGTTCAATACCATTTAGGAAATGTGTTTTAAATAGATATTCTGGCAACACTTGCATGAATAACACTCCCATTAACATTTGGAGTGCGACCTCTAGATACTACACCTCTGTTGCGTGTGAAAATAACAATACTTGTATCAAGCGGTCACTTCAATCACCGTTTCTCTTACAGTTATTCTCGCTTGTGTGTAGAATACAATCTTTGTCTAGGGGAAAACTAGGAGTTCATGTATACATTAGGTATTATTGCTTGTATATAATATTTAACATAACCTACAATATAGAATTTACACTTTCGCCAAAAACCATTAAATTTCTTCACTCCTTCCTACATGTTATCCCACTTAAATTCACCTTCCGATCCCTGAGAATGCATCGAAATAAGGGAATCTGAAACACACAAAGGAAAGGAACACCAGAGTATTAATCCTTTCGGTGTTATCCGTCGATGGGAAGGGGAATGTAAGCGTCTCATTAGTCTGCCAAAAGGCAACTAACTTCTGGATACGTCACCAAGCGGAGCTTGTGATCATGTCCCATGTGTGGGTGATAATTAAAATTTTAATTTAAATTCTTCACAAGTGGGAGTTTAACACGACGACTGAAAATAATACCCATAAAAATGCACACGAGTTTACGATTGCTATGATTTAAATTACCAGTCCAGTATTGTGTAATTGTAGTAAGTCAACCTTTATTCATCAGATGAGGATTTTAGTTGAATTTTAATAACACTACTCCAGAAGGCTTACAGATTCGTGTTGGAATATGATTTATATGTACGAGTTTGCAGATCTTCTGATTCGAATACCATTAGACGTAGGACTACGTATCACGTTGTCATGAAATATTTAAACAACAGTTCTCGGATATTGCATGATAATAACGCGCCATCGCACCGAGCCCGAATTGTACTGAATTATTTGACCAAACATCAAGTAAATACCATCGAGCAAGCACCGTGTTCACTTGATATGGCCCCTTGCGGTTTTTTTGTTGCCCAAGTTGAAGCTGCCACTTCGTGAAAAGAGATTTCAGTCGAAGAACTCCCGGTACGCACAGCTATCATAGAATCAGAATCAGAAACACTCTCCCAAATTGTTCGGATTACGGAAAGAAATTCTTTGGATCAACTTCGCTGTTAGTAGATCAAAGCTACAAATATATATTTATTAATTAAATTCATATTTTTAATAGATTTACCCTTTTACATTTAGTTTCTCTTCCTCCTGCAATAGATTTTCTGCCTCGCAAGATTGCCTTTTATCTGCGAATCTTAACCCACGTGTTGTTCGTTTTAATCCGTTTTGTGTCCTGTGGCTGTAGTTCCACAAATTCACTAGTTATATCTATTATTTTAACTAGTATAATCAATTTAGGAATAACTTTATTTTAACTTGTGATTTTTAAACACGTACTTTCCACCATGAACCTTTCATGTTTTTTGCCTATTTGACAATTGACTAGTCCGAGAGTCAGTTGTAGCTCGTTTTTCGACATGTCTACTATTTGACGTTTTTGTGTTTCTGTTTTCCGACGAGGCTGCTCGTGTTCCCTGCGGTGTTGTTTCTAACATATCCCCGGCCCGTAATCCTGGTTCGGTCCCCTGATCCGGTCCAGCGTTACCCTCGTCAATCTCCAACACCGCAAGCTTAGTTGTTGGCCGTCTATACACTCCGCTGCTGGTTCTTACCCAAGCCTGCCGAACCCTGCCGTCCTTTGACACTATCGGCTCGACCACGACTCCCCGAACCCATAACTTCCGGTTCTTACCGTCTACTACGTATACCAGGTCACCTTTTTTTAACGGCTTTACTTCGCTGAACCACTTGCTCCGCTGGTTAATCATCGGCACGTACTCTTTCACCCACCGCTGCCACAACTGTTCAGCCAATTCTTGGGAACGATAATATGCATTGCGAATGGCCTCCGCCGAGTGAGGAGGTGGTGGAACCAGAAGCGGTTCATTTGGCGACACTCCTCGCAAGAAGTGGTTTGGGGTGATTGTATTGGAAGCTTCTTCGGCTACGTACACTAACGGACGAGAGTTCACCATATCTTCAGCTTCGATGATCGCTGTGTGGAGGATCTCGTCTGTGAGTTTCTTTCCATCGAGAATGACCACCAATGCCTCCTTTACCGTCCGTACGAGGCGTTCCCACGAGCCCCCCATGTGGGGACTGGCAGGTGGAATGAACCTCCACTTCGTGCGTGCATCAGTGTAGGCGTCTGCGCATTCTTCTTCGATTACCCGAATGTTCTCGGAAATCTCCTTTCCGGCTGCCTTCAGATTGGTTCCGTTGTCCGACCAAAACTCGAGTGGCGTTCCTCTGCGACCCACGAATCTTCGAATCGCCATCAGGCAGGAAGCTGCTGTTAGGTCGCTGGCGACTTCGAGGTGTACCGCACGCATTACAAGGCATGTAAATAAGACCACCCAACGTTTTGGATGACTGCGGCCAGAGGATACCTCCACGGGTCCGAAATAATCCACCCCGGTATAGCAAAAGGCACGCTGGTATGGTGAAAGTCTTTGGTTTGGAAGCGGAGCCATTCTTGGTGTTCGCGGTTGATTTCGGTGCACTTTACAACACAAACAGCTACTCGCCACCTTCCGTACTGCAGCGTTGATATTTGGGATGAAGTACCGCTGACGCAGCTCATTCTTTACGGTTTCGCGAAAACCGTGCCCATATCGCTCGTGGAAATGGAGAATAATCTTTCTTGTAACCTCGTGGTCCCTCGGCAGGATGATTGGGAAGCGTAGTTCAAATGGTAACTCTTCGGCATCCCCGGTGCGGCCTTCCATCCGGATGACACCATCAGGGTCCAGCAATGGAGTTAACTTGTAGAGAGGACTGCCCTTTTCTAGAGGGTACCACTTTGCTGCTTGCCTTTGCTGATTTTTCGTGAGCACTTTGAGTTCGTCTCCGTATGTCTCTGCCTGAACAATTTTTATAAGAAAACATTCGGAACAACGAAATTCCTTCTGCTTCAGCGGTACGCGAACCATAGGGATGGAAACCGGGAGCAACACCTTCACTTGCGCCTGCGTCGGCTTAAGAGTCTCAATTGGCAAACCTTTCACCTTCCGCCTGCAGTTCGAGATGAATCTGAAGACACATGCCACCGTTCGGACTAATACGCTCCACTTTGAAATCCGCTTGACATCAACCAAAGGCTCCGGAACGGCAACATCGTGGAACAAGTAATACGCCCTAAGCTCCTCCGCAGTATTCGCTGAAGGTCTGGATTGCTGAGGCCAGTCTGCTTCATCCTGGTATAAGAAACATGGTCCCTTGAACCACACGCTTCCCGTGTCGAAACTCTGGTCACAGCTCCACATCGTCAGCCTGTCAGCGACGTTATATTTAGTTGGCACCCATCGCCAATCTGTCAACCTGGTGAGGTCTAAAATCTCCCCTATACGGAATCCTACGAACGGTTTGTATTGCCGCTGGTCTGAACGAATCCACGAAAGGACCGTTTGGGAATCGGTCCAAAAGAACTTTCGTGATATTTTGATGCTGTGGCTGGCACACACCGTCTTCGCCAATCTCGCTCCCATAACAGCGGCTTGGAGCTCCAGCCGCGGAATCGTCAGTTGCTTCAACGGCGCCACCTTCGTTCGACTCATCACCAACGCACACCGAATTTCTTCTCCGATCGTCACCCGAAAATACGCCACGCAACCAATCGCTTTCTCGCTAGCATCGGTGAGTATATGAAGTTGGACATCGGTTAACTCATCCGATGAAGCGTCCCCGAAGTACGCCCTCGGAATTCTGGCTGCTTCGATCTCCGGCAGTAAGTTTATCCAACTCCTCCACTTGTTGTGCGATTCTTCTTCGATTGGTTCGTCCCACTCACAACCGGTCCTCCACAAATCCTGCACCAGTATTTTGCCCTGCACGGTGAATGGTGACAGGAATCCAATCGGGTCGTACATGGACATTATGTGGCTGAGGACGCTTCGTTTCGTGGGATGCTCATCATCAGTCATCCTAGGAGGAGCGGTGAACAGGAAAGCATCATTTGTCGTGTTCCAGGATACACCCAAGACGCGTTCGGCAACAGAGCTCTTGTCCTTGAAATGTACAGTAGGACCAACACATTCTTCTCCCATCTCACGTACAAATTGCTCCGAGTTGCTCACCCAATTTCTTATATGGAACCCACCGCGTGAGTGAATGTACTTCACCTCCCTGGCCAGCTTTACCGCCTCCGCAATAGTATCGGCGCTGTCGTAGTAGTCATCTACGTAATGGCGGTTTGCAATGGCTGCTGCCGCTTCCGGGTACTGGCTGGCAAATTCACCTGCGTTCAAGTTTTTTATAAATTGTGCGGAACACGGCGAGCAGGTTGCCCCGAAAGTTGCAACATCCATGATGTAGACCTGAGGCTCAGGATCCGCTGAATCATTTCGGAACAGAAACCGTTGTGCATTTTTATCTTCTTTCCTGATTTTGATTTGGTGGTACATCTCTTTGATGTCACCACCGAAACCGTAGCGCCGTTCCCGGAAGCGACAGATGACCGATGGGAGCGAGATCAGCATATCTGGTCCCTTCAGCAATTCCGAGTTTAACGAGACACTTCGGACAGCAGCTGCAGCGTCCCATACAAGACGCACCTTTCCGGGTTTGCGTGGATTCTCCACAACGTTCAGTGGAAGGTACCACACTGTTGCCGGATCGGATTCGGACAGTTCCTCCTCGGTCGCTAGATGCGCGTACTGTTTCAACTGGTACTCCTTGACTTGTTGCCGTATCTTTTCTCGAAGCTGTGGTTTCTTCTCCAAGCGTCGTTCTAATGTCAGCAATCGCTGTTTTGCCATGTTGTAACTATCAGGAAAATTTCTCTCGTCCTTCCGCCAGAGCAGCCCTGTTTCGAAGTGATCGCCGACACGAATAGTGGTTGTACGCAGTATCTCTCGGGCTCGAAGGTCTTCTTCCGATTCTGGAACGCCAGTCGGAGATACACCTTGTTGTTCTAGATCATATTGGATTCGAAAGATGTCATGAAGTTCCTGATTGGTGACCTCTTCCGTCATATGAAAATTGACGTGTTGCATCAATGACGGGATCTGCTTCTCAGGCCCGTAAATTGTCCACCCTATCTTGCTTCTCACGCCAATCGGCTCACCGGGTCGACCGATCCGCGCTTCCAGCGGAGCGAACACGTGAAGGTTGTCCAGGCCGATTATAATCTTCGGATCTTCGAATTTTGAATCCGCTACCGGTAGATCACGCAGGTGAGCGTAGCGCTTCGTAAGTTCTTGAAAACGCACTTCCTGTTTCGGGAGCACCAGTTCGGAAACTGTGCGTGCTCCAAGCAGTAAAAGTTTTTTATCCGAGTCCCTTGCTGACAACATTAAATCGACTCGTCTGGATGCATCTTCGTACCTCTTCATATTGCCGGTCCACGACACAATTAATGGTTCTGGGGTCCCCTTTGCTTGGAGTTGGTTAGCGATCGTCTCCTCGATTAACGTAACTGACGAACCCTCATCTAGGAACGCCAGTGTGTCCACTGACTGGTCCCCTACCGAAAGCGATACTGGTACCATCCGGAAAATGATCGACCTATTGGAACGACTGTGAGTATTGCACTGCACTTCCAACGCCTGTACCGTCTCCTTGGTACGATGCAAAAGTGGATGATGGTACTCCTGACAATCTCCAACACTGCAACGCAGCTTGAAACTACAGCGGCTCTTTCCGTGATTATTGAGACATAGCACACAAAGCTTATGCTTTTCAATAACTTTCAGTCTGTCGGTGACGTTTAATTTTTTAAAGTCGTCACAAAATCTTACTTTGTGATCCGACCGTTTACACATCCAACATGGCTTGGCAGCTTTGTCACCATGTGGCCTTTCCACCTTGGGAGGGGCGGAATGCATATGAACGAATTCTCTCTTCTTTGCGCTCTTATTCCTTGGAAAGGATGACTCATTTAGCTCCAGTGCTGAGAACTCTGCGACCTCGGACACATCCGAGACGACACCGCTCATAAAGTCGGTGAACATACGAAGAGGAGTACCGTGGGAAAACCTTTTGAACCGCACCCAGTCAAGCTTGTAGTGTGGCGGCAGTTTGTCTACAAGTTCCTGGACCAACATTGGATTGTTTAAGTGGTCTGCCAGTCCGGCCGCTTCCAGGTGATCGCATAATTGTTTCACCGTAATTCCGAAGTGAAGGAAGGTCTCTAGCTTCTCGGCCTTTGGAGAAGGAGCTCTTCGAACCTTCATAAGAAATGCTTTGAGGAGTTTTTCTGGTTTCCCGAAAAGATTTCGGAGATCACTTATCACTCCCGGAACTGATTCCGGTAGGATCAATCGACTTCTGACCGCCTCGAGGGCCTCTCCCAGAAGGCAGTCCTGCAGACGCTTGAGATTGTCCAGGTTGGTAAACCCGCAAGCTTTGGTCGTGTTTTCAAAGCTGCTGATGAACAGAGGCCATACCTCGGGCTCACCTTTGAAGACTGGAAGCTGTTTCGACATCACTTGGCGTGCAGCAAGCTGGTCTTGTGTCAACCGATGCCCCGGCCCGTATGACCTCTGCTCCCTCTGATTTAGTCGGGTTGGTTCTTGCGGTTGCTGAACGGGTTTCCCATCTTCTTCTGCTTCTCTTTCGCCTTCATCCGCGGAACTACTCTCCTCCTCTAACAATGCTTTCAGTCTTTCCATCTTGGACAGTTTCTTCTTGGTCGGTTGATTATCCACCTTCGTAATTGTGTTCTTTGGATAGGCTCCTCTGGGATCACCTTTCTCATCTGGAGATGATTTCTGCTCCTTCAACCAATTCTTCACCTTTTCATCGGCTGGGGCTTCTGACCGTCTGTCTACTTCAAAGCCGCCGCCCACAGCACCATCCGCATCTGTCCATTTCTTAGCAGAGTTCTTCTTATTGATCTGGAACTGCTCACGTAGTGCATGCTGCTTTCGCAGGAATTCCTCTTCAGCAGCTAGGTTACGCTCCAGCATTTCCCTCTCCTCCAACAGCTGCTTCTCCCGTAGCTCTTGTTGTTGTCGGAACTCCTTTTCACGTAAATCTCTTTCTTGTTCCATACGCTTCTCTCGTAGAGTTTTCTCCATGACCAACCGTTTTTCACGGAGCTCCTTTTCTTCTTCCAGCTCCTTTTCCATCGCTGCCTGCTCCTCTTCCAGTTGCTTTATTGCCGAAATCACGCTCTTCACCGACCCGGCATCACTTTTCGATCCACTCTTTGTCTTGGATTTTGTTTTGGGCTTTTGAACCTGCAGCAGGTTCGCGCATTTCGGGCAACTCCAGGGCCTTTTCTTAATTTCATCATCGACTCCAGCACATCCGTAATGCGCCCACAACTCACACTGGACCATATCATCAACAGTATCAGGTGCATCGCAGAGCAGACAATTCTTATCCGTAGAAGCATCCATTTTTGAGGTTATCCGTAAATCTTTGATTTTGTTCGGATTACGGAAAGAAATTCTTTGGATCAACTTCGCTGTTAGTAGATCAAAGCTACAAATATATATTTATTAATTAAATTCATATTTTTAATAGATTTACCCTTTTACATTTAGTTTCTCTTCCTCCTGCAATAGATTTTCTGCCTCGCAAGATTGCCTTTTATCTGCGAATCTTAACCCACGTGTTGTTCGTTTTAATCCGTTTTGTGTCCTGTGGCTGTAGTTCCACAAATTCACTAGTTATATCTATTATTTTAACTAGTATAATCAATTTAGGAATAACTTTATTTTAACTTGTGATTTTTAAACACGTACTTTCCACCATGAACCTTTCATGTTTTTTGCCTATTTGACAATTGACTAGTCCGAGAGTCAGTTGTAGCTCGTTTTTCGACATGTCTACTATTTGACGTTTTTGTGTTTCTGTTTTCCGACGAGGCTGCTCGTGTTCCCTGCGGTGTTGTTTCTAACACAAATCATGTTCCGAAGTCTTTCACTGTAAACTAGGAGGTTCGTAGTTCAGTACCAGGCGAACTGTATGAGCCACGTATGGACGACCTACACCATCCTGAAAGGGAAGCTAAATGAATCGAACTACTGAATAATGTCCCAGAAACGAGATAGATGATGGCAAGTGCCTCTAAGGAGAATATCCATGACCTCCCTCAGATAGTCTTCTTTGGCCGACGACTTCGTATTTTTGGAATCAATGGTTACCGGCGGCAACAACACAAATAAGAAGATTCAATAACGCGTTCAATCTAGTAATCACGCCTACTTTTCACTTCGGAAGGCTCTGAAGGCAAACATCCTTTCATTTTACACTGTTAATTGATCTGCACGGCATATTGAAATAATCCCTCTTTCAGAGTGAACTGATTTTTCTCTCTCTCATCTGCGAATTGTGGATGAGTTCATGGTGGGTAAACAATGGAGCCATCTATCAATGGTTTAACTACTTTTTTGTATCAGAAACAAGTTTTCACTTCACTTTATATGGACGTTTACGATAATATTGTGTACGCGAGCAACGAGGTACATGTCGGGTGGAGAGTGGTGGAGTGAAATCAGGTTGAATTCGCCACGTCAATTAGGACAACCATTTGCTTCAACTAGTAATGAATTGATGATCGTTAAGAGCGAGGATAACTTAAGAAGAAGTCATGTCTGGTGGCCAAAGCATTCGTTGTGACACAGTATTAAGAGAGGGGAAGACGTTTATGGAAGTAGCCCTGCTCGAAGCGATTGAGGGGAGAGTTGATTTTCATGTTTCGTTTTCGAAAATGTTGGACACTACATCTGATAAACGTCAATTAATTGCGGCAAGTCCAACGTGTCATAAGGGAATCTAGAAATTTGACTCGTTTACACCAATCAGTAAGTCTAGGTCGCTCAACGATGTAGAGAACTATCGTGGGATTTCCATTCATAGCTGTTCCCGTTCTTCGAATCTGGGTTGTATCCTGGGGCCGTTGTTCATCGTGCTCTTCATCAACGATCTTTGCAAAATGCTGAGATCACCGGAATTCGATGTATGCTGACGATCTCAAGTTTTATTGAGTGGTTTAAACGTTGGTAGAGTATTGGGCGCTGCAATCGGATGATTCTCAAATTGTGCCGTTGATGGAAATCAATGTTAGTAAATATTGCGTGATTTTATTCAGTCGTTCACGTACACCGATTGCCTCCGACTACAAAATAACGACAACAAGTTTGAAACGTACGAGTACCGTTTAGGATCTAGAGATTCTCGTAGACAATAAGCTAAGATTTACGAAACAAATCGTGAATGATGTGATTAGGAATTTATCCATTTCTGATAAATTCCCCAGTGCCCAGCCCACTTGATCGCTAAACTGTATCGCTAAAGTGTATTCGTAGTGTATTCGAGAATCAGGCCCATTATTATCTTCGACACTTCACTAACTCGTAAAACGTAGTTCAATGGCGTGCCGTTTATTTCGTTTCCACCGTGAAGTGTATTCGAGAATCAGGCCCAATGAGTTTTCAGGCTGAATGGGCACTTTTCAAATAAAAAATCATTAATGAAAATTAACTTCTTCGTATCAAACTGGTATTCAATGTGTGTGGCAAGCTTTGTTTTCTTCATGTGATATAATAATCTCATACAAAAATTTCATCTGAAGAAAATTTGATATTATAATGATGAGTTTAGTGGGAAACTAATCTCGTATCCAGATGTCGACACCGTACCGTTGTCATCGCGGATACGTTTCATTCCGTTTCCACCGTGAAGTGTATTCGAAGTGTATTCGAGAATCAGGCCCATTATGAAACTTTAATTTTTTTACCATGATATGTTTAAAAAAAGTGGAACATACCGGTTTTAATAATTTGTTCGTTTTCCTTGTGCATTTTTAGAGTAACGGTCATTATCAATATATGATCCTAATCCTTGAGTTTCAATGAGTTACTACGGAGTAATAGATATTAACGCAATGGATTCACAAGACAGATGTGCATCAGTACTTATTTTTGATGTAGAACTACGTCTCTCAGGAGGGTGCCAAATCAGAATACAGGCCATGTTTTTATGAAATAAAGTTAATGTTAATAACTATTTTCACTGTGAACGAATCCCCGAAACCAAATCCTCTAAGATTTGTTTGATATGTTATACATTACAATTCTCTATTTTCTAAATGGTTTAAATCCATGAAAACTGGAAGAACTTCCTTTTTTCCCACACATTTGTTCTGCCGATTTGTGTGCTAACCCTACCCGTATTTCGAATGCATATGACTCGAACATTTCTTAACAGATCGGAAAGATGTTTGCATCAACTGATAGGAAATATTTCTACGCGTCTATCAAAATTAATAAAATGTTATTTTTCATGAGATGAACAATTGAATAACTGTAAAATGTCAAGCGTTATCTAAACGCCCTAACTGCCAAGTTTTTATTGGCCCGATTTACGGTTACCTGTGGAAATCCGCCTTGCAAATGTACATGCAAGTAGGGGTTTTTTTGTTCCCACCAAGCTGTGTTTCCCTAACACGGACTTCAAAATCAATGTGCCTGGGGGAATCCGCTCCGTCAAAACATGTAAGTCGGGGATATTTTTTTCTCACTGAGCTGTGTTTCCCTAACACGGACTTCAAAATTAATGTGCCTGGGGGAATCCGCTTTGCAAATACATGCAAGTCGGGGTAATTTTTGGTGTTGAGTACTTTTGTACTCGCTTGTCGTTGTACAGACCGAAATATGTTTCCCTAAAACGTACTTTTAAACTGAGAAGCCTGGGAAAATCATCATTTCAGATACTAGAGGAGAATAAACTTTCGTGGTTTGAGAACTACGTAAACACGAGATGTGCAATAATTTCAGGGGGAAACGTAAAATACAATGATTGTTTGACAATTTTTCCGTTCAAATATTTTGATAGTTCTAGGCATCATATCAAACGTAAAAGAGGACGTTTATCAAATCTATTTGTAACGAAGAACATAATCTATTACAATTATTTCGATGCATTCTAAAATAATATTCGAAGTGGTAAACAAGTGGATTGTATAATAGAGTTGCGTAGTTCTACGTCGAAAATATGCGGTCGTGTCCTAGATACAACCCATTACCATATTTTAAATATCGACTACTAGACATGGAAACACAATTAGAAAAAACTTTTTTTTTGTTACCAAAAGCAACCAAAGTATTAGGCCGCATTAACTAATAAATAAATCGTTGTTTCTGGCAACAAGTTTCAATTTTGCTATTCTAGTCAACCTATAGTTTAACATGAAGCATTAGATTTTCTGCCAACCATGCTGTTAAATTTAAACTTTTTCAAACGTATCTGCACATACGGTGGGAGTCACCCCAAATGCACCTTGGAAACGTAAAACTTTAGTGTTGCTTTATTCCCACGCAGAGCCCCTGGAAATATTCCGAATCAAGGCGTTTTCCGATTATACCGAAGCTTCCGGTTTCCAATTATACTGATCGATAAAATTTTACTCAGTCGCGGCAATACATACACAAGACAGTTTTCGATTGTCCCGTTCAATTCTCGCTTCTGGCAGGATCGTCAAATGTGTGTCCCTGAGCGTCCGCGGGATAATCGGAGATCGCTCGAAGCCGAACGGTAACTGCCTACTGATAAGATGGCGGAAAATGTGCCGATGTGTCTTATTTTCTTTTTTGACGTAGGATTACGTCTTTCGGGAACATATTGGGGTACAAATTAAAAATTGAAAATCGAGCACATCGTGAAAATTGTCCATTTTCAAACGCTTATTACTCAGTCATTTCATGATGGATTGATGAAATTTTTGCGTCCATAACAATTTTTTATATTGAAGAAATAATATATGTCATGAAACTAACTATCGAACAATTGAAAAATCTTAACCCCTATCCTAACGGCAATATGTACTTTTGATTGGTTGAAATTGACGACACATGCGGCGGGTCCCTAACAGGGACATCAAAACCAAGCTATCTGGGGGAAGGGAAGTCGGCATTGCAAATAAATGAAAGTAGGGAGAGCTTTTGTTCATACCGAAATGTATTCCCTGAAAGATACATCTAAACCAAGCTACCTGAGGGAAATAGGCATTGCAAATATATGCAAGTCGGGGGCATTTTTATACTGTAAGTGAGTGTGAGTGATACAATTAATTCTTGCAAATAAAATTTAAATTTGGAATGTTAATGTTGGTTGCTTCGTGAAATTTCATATCAATGACCGATTGTGTATTGTGAAAAAATTAAAACAAGTGTAAGTGTAAAATTAT
Source organism: Toxorhynchites rutilus septentrionalis (assembly GCF_029784135.1). Taxonomy (NCBI): domain Eukaryota; kingdom Metazoa; phylum Arthropoda; class Insecta; order Diptera; family Culicidae; genus Toxorhynchites; species Toxorhynchites rutilus. The sequence continues at coordinate 140,386,193 of NC_073745.1, forward strand.
ATATGGTAGCAGTTGTGTTAAAAATGACTTGATGTATGAAACGATTTACTTCAATTTTCATAAATAAAAATCAAGGTGTGTTCCCGCTCGAGAATGGGTCCTTTGGTTCAAGCTCTCTGTTTTGTTGTGTTCATTTTCACCCAAGGAAAGTTTATACGGCGAGAAAAATTGGAAAAGTGAAGAAATATTAGAAAAAGTGATTTCCCATATGCTCTACATATAGTATTAGGTGTTGTTAGTCCAATTAAAATTCGCATTTGGGTTGAATAAACACTCAGAAAGTAAAAGTTATAAAAGAAAATTTTCTTTTCCATTTCAATTATGTTTTCTCTATATTAAAGTAACATGTTTTTACTAATGAGAAAAATTGATAATTGTTTCCGGTATTAGTAATTATGTTATATTACATTGGTAAGTTTTTAACGACATAGGAGACATCTCGTTTAGGATTTCACCATATCTCGTTCCACTTCGGTATCTTTTATATGATACGCACCATCCAACGACTGTTTACCATCCTTCTGTCATCGTCACTCGGAAAACACTGGTGGAGTGAACAAACAATATCCAACAACCAAACAAAACGGCCCTTTACAGGGTCAAAGAGTTTAACGATGTAATTCTTCAAATATATCCAAAATCAATACATAGCCTAACGGAATCCTACGTCAACTATGCGGTCGTGTCTCAGAAACAACCCTCCTGTGACTTTTTTCTTATATTTCATCTTGTCATTTTCATCTATAAAGCCACTTAACCACAAGTTTTTCGGAAAGCCTAATCAATAACGTTTATGAGAATATAATATAATTATTATCTATTCTGTTGATATGAACAAACCATTTTTTTAAGCATTCGTTTTTTTCGAAAAAATACCTTTTTTGCAATTTTTCATCTTTATTTTCATTCATTACAATACCTGCTACAGTCCTGAAATTTTGAACTTTTTTGGGTTAATGCGTCTATCTCTATAGGAAACATAGAAAAACAAATCGGTGACAGTCGCTTCTCCGAATTTTGTCCGCCTGAAATCCCATAGTGCGGATGTGGCAGAAAATCAAAGTCAGCTGAAGCCATAACTCATTCGGAAGTGGCGGCTCTTTTCAAACGGGATCTGAAGGTTCTCATCGAGACTCCCAGTGAAAATGGCAGAAGTTTCGTAATTTTACGTCCAGAAAGCAAAGGTTTGAGAAATATTGACAAGATTTTGCTAACGAAACACGATTGCGTCGTTATGGAAGATCAAACGTATTGCAAGGTATATCAAACGTTTTCAAACAAATAACTGAACAAGAATTGTATAACTCGTTCGATCGGCCGAGTGCCCCGGAAGATTGTAGAATAAACAAGGGGTCAAAACAATCTGTTGCCGCGGAATGGAGAGAAACGCTTTCATAGCTTCTGGATCCACGAACTAGAAAATTTATTACCTTCAGAAGAGATAGCTACATTTTCTGGAGCAGTTTGAAGCTTTTTGCCTTTTCTGGGCTGGTTGGATAAGCTGTCAACTATTCAAAATTGCAAAGATCCGACGAATTCCCAGAAACTAAGGCCTATTGAACAATACTGGTCAATTTTGCAGGGCTTTAAGAAGGAGCCTATCAAGTGCAATCAAGTTACTGCAATGGGTTATGGTATGAAGTAGGGCAGACATAATAGACATTTGAAACTAACATTAATTAACAAAAAATAACAAAATCGAAGAACTGACCACAAAACGATTGGCATAACACAAATCGATATACGGAATGTGAAACAAGGTTCGAGAATTTATTTGATATAGTTTGAGTATCATCATCAATATTCTTATCCGTTTATCATTTTCTAAACATCAACAATGCACTTGGGTGATAATTGATGCTCATAAATATATTGGCAATAAAAATCAACTGGGACTTTTCACCTCCCGGAAAGCCACTAGTCCGAATGAAACAGACATAGTAAGCAACCAGTCACTATCTAATTATTTGCATCCAGCAAAGTACCGCTCGCAAACAAGTTTGGGTAAAGTTTAAACATATTATATAATACACCATCATCGGAACGGGTCTTCTCAGATCGTTAGCATTAAATACAACCAGCTTTACCCATGACCTGGGTATCGGGACGGTGAAGAAACTATCAAAGTCTATTACGCGAGATGAAATTAGTTTTCAATTCAATTATCATTTATTGCCTGTTCCCTCCGCTATGGATTGCTCAGCGAAAATCTATTTAGCCTCCGCATTTACACCAGCTGACACTTCCACCGCTGTGCTGGTCCCCTTCAAAATCAAGTAACAATCTCATTTACCGATTCTTCCTGTCCAATTTGTTACCTGACATGGTTGTTTCCACCAGTCGGTCTGAGGTCCACGGTACCATGGTGCGTGTCTTGCATATCTACATCTCTAATGCCGCCGCTGCGTTGTTTGCACAACTCATGAAACCTTGCTGTGACGATCCAGGTCCTCCTTTCTCCCTCACCCTCTATTCAGCGCCCCGTCACATCCGAATCCGTACCGGGAGCCCCGATGCGGGAGGTTCACTGACCTGACACCGTTAAGATATTTCCTCCGACGACGTCAGCGTTCATCGTTGTCGTCGTCGCGGCAGGTACACTTCCCGTGTGCAGTCCCGTTCTGCAATCCCAAGATTCGTTTCGTCCCGCATCCCTTCAACTCATATTGCTACAATGAGCGTAATTCACTCGCGCGTCAATGCACAATGTCTGGCCTCTTAGCCTGGCGCATCGGGAGACGTGTTTTTGCCGTGGTCGACATTCGAACCAAGTGTCAAATCCATCGGTTTAACTCGTGCTCACATCAAATTGGTTGGCAGCATGTAGGAATGTTCAAATTTCCTCGTTTGGATTCGCTTAGAAGCAGAATATATTTTCTACACGATTCAGTGACATCACTAGATACCGGCAAATCTAGAGTGATAATATCATCGAAAACATTTATTCGTCTTCCCATTCCATATCAGTTCATGCTCCATGTGGCTTCTGTTGGCAGACTAACGAATCCGAAGGTGAACCTTTTGGGTTGGGTTCATAGTGGGAATGAAGATACGGAACTTAATGCAAGCACTATTTGCACATGAAAGTTCAATATTTAATTTGTCTGGATGGAAGGATGGATGGCTGAATGGAACATTCATCGGTTGGTCTGATGAAGTTGGTGCCATACCGCGATAAGGTGTTCCCAACGAATCGCGCGTAGAATTGATTTGAAGCGCCTTCAGGTTTTTACGCAGTTTGTTTATAGAGGAACAGAATAATCATACACGATAATACAATTGATAGCAATCGTGCATTGCATTGTTTTGTCTGTAACATCTCTAATCCAACTCTCAATTGTCGAATATTATAAAACTTCATCGCACATTAGTGACATCCTTCTTGTTATTTCAAACCAAGTACACGTACCACTAAAAGTACACAAACTTGCTTCGCCTCGTCCAGTGTTTACTTTTTACGCTTCCCTTTTCACAAATAACCCCACCTCACCCGAGACCCATTGAGCCCACAACCGTTCCTTCACTCCCTCTCCAGCCCAGAAGATGATTGGAGTTCAAGGCACTGTATATACATGTCTTTACCTCGTCCGGATATTTTCTTCACATCGGAGTTAATTTGTTTATTTTCCTTTTTTTCCACTCGTCCTCGTGTTTCCCCGCCGCGGTTGGCTGTCCTTCGGAAGAGAGATAGTTCCACGAGACAGGAAAGAAAAACCGAAAGCGAGAAAGAGAAGCACTTCACAACAAAATACGGTAGCGTACCAAAACTGGTGAACCTGTCCACTGGGCTGCCGCCGTATGGGGCGAAGGAATCCGACCAATAACAACAGCCAGTTGTGGACCAGAGCCACACAACGGGAGAGCGAATTTAAAATATTATTTTCCCGTCTGGTGAGCTCTTTTTTTGTTGGTTAGCAATGGGGTCGACCTTTTGCCGGGCACGTTTCTCGGCTTTCTGCCGGCGGTCGGTCTTTGGAACCCGGTGGGGGTAAAAGCAAACATCAACACGTATCCCTTATTTGGGGAATGTGCTGCGTGTGTGAGGTTGGAATTTGCAGGGATGCCAATCGGATATGGAATGATTGATGTTACTAGAGAACAGTTTAATCTTATTACAGAAAAAGTCCTACCATTTTTTTTCACATGGGAATCTTTCTCAAAATCTGCACAATAAGTTGAAACGATCCATCAAGAAGCGTGCAACTTAAAAAAAACTCTTTTATCTCCATCGCTGTTGATGAATCAACAAACGAATCGTTGATTGCTCGGTTTACAAAATTTGCCTTCTCAACGTAGTATTACTTGAGTCATTTTTATTAGAACTTAGTTAGAGGAGAAGAAACAAACAAGATTGTGGAGGGAATTCGAAGGATTTTTATGTGTATCGTATGACGATTCGATGCGGCCAGGACACCGACATTTCACGATGTCGTCAGCAGTACCAAGGTAGAGGTAGATAGCGAACGGTTGTGATTCCTACGACACAATAAACAAGAGTGGCGTGAAGAAGAATACATTTTCTTGCGAGACGCTATCATGGACAATGCCGACACAGCCTTTGCTATTGCCAGATCAAAACGCAATGCACATGACATTACAGCACGTGCGTTCAAACGAAAAATGAAGTTTTTAATGAGCTTTATTAGAACATTACACGTATTCAGTCCTACGCGTTGCTGAATGTATTCGGTCAAATGGCAAACTCGAGGATTTCCTCTTACACATATTACCAGTTTGGTTAGTGGAAAAATTTCGCCCTGAGAAAATCGATAGTGTAATTTCCTCGGAAATAGATAAAAATATATATATTTAGAATATTGTTATTTTTCCCCTTCAATACAACAAAAATATTCACAATTTACTTACACTGCAAACTACAATAACTGAACATTTTACAAAAATCAAAACAATTTTTCAAAAAATTATAACTATATCAACTGCACTAATTTCAACCGTACCTATTTCTACGTCAATTCTGAGGCCCCGTCGTTAGTGGAGATCATAGCGGCTATCAAAAGCACGAACCCTCACAAAGCGCCAGGAACCGACTGCATTCCTGCTGAGATGTTTAGAGCTAATACAACCGTATCACAGATGTTACATCAAATATTCAGCGATATCTGAAAACCGCGACATTTCCGGTCGACTGGATGCAGGGCACCCACCAGTTCCCGAGAAAGGTGCTCTTACCGAATGCAATTGGCGTGACATCGTGCTGCTGTGCATAAATCTCAAATCACCCTTTACCCCTTTCACGTACAAATTGTGCCAAAACGTACAACATCGAGTCTTTCCCGTGGTGCGCTTGCATATCACAATGCGCTAAGACGCTCAGCAGAGTAGTGAAATTACTCGTTGCGTAACCTACCGAAGTGTTTGCATTCAGTCCGCTCTTTTTGAAATTCAATCGTATGCGAAGGGGTTAAAGTGATCCCAAATCGGATCCTGGAGAAAATTGACGCTGCCCTCCGTCGGCAGCAAGCCCGGTCCATTCCAGCTGATTATGAATCTAGGATTGGGCGATCTTGGGTCGATATTGAGAAGATCGATCTTTTCCTTTCCGATTTCCGATTTTTTGCACCGATGCTTTGTACTCCAACAAATTGCTAAAATCGACCTTTTTGATCGTAGATTTTTTTTTGTAAATTTGTTTTTATGTTAACATTGATTTTCTCACCAAAACTACCTGATACTTGAAATTTTATAAACATTGGGTTCCTTTCAAGGTTGTCAAACTAGTGGTCGTAAATTTAGGAGAAGTAGTTTCGTAAATTTGGTGATTACAAAACAAGTGGTCACAAGTTATATTTATGGTTACATCAGGTCCAGCGGAAGCATTCTTTTCTAGAACTGGGAGTACTACCAAGATTTCGACTGAATCCCAGACTAATGGCCCGTTTGTATTTTATGGGATTATTATCAGCGGAGTTTAGGATGAATATCAGTTGTTTAAATTTCTAATAATAATTTCCAATTAATTTATTTAATTAAATAATTGCATTATTTAATAAAATAATTGCATGCGGTACAATATGTACAAGAGGTTCCCTGGAAAATACAATTTTTAGGCTATAAATTTTGTTTGTCTCCTTAATGCGGAGAATCAAAATAAAATACCTTTAATGTTTGAAAAGACTTATATGGAACAAGTAATAAATTTGAAAAAAAGCATTCGATTTTTCAAAGGTCGGTTCTTCAGTACCGATTTTAGATAATTAGTGATAATTAGTGAATCGATCTGTAAAGATCGATCTTTTTCTAAAGATCGCCCAATCATACATGGATCACATAACTACGCTTCGGATCATACTAGAGCAGATCATCGAGTAGCATGACTCTATTTTATATGTCATTGATTTTGAAAAGAAAAACGACTCAATCATGAAAATATCTGGGCCTGACCCAGGATCCCAGAGTCCATCCCATAGAAGCCCAGTATTTTGGGAATGGCGCTACCTACCGAATTTTTAGTAAATGTGTCGTCCGTTTTCAAAAACTGCAGGTGTCCGTTAATCGTAATACACGGATTACCATCATCGGTGTTACCAAAGGTTGATTCAAACAGTAATTCGGGAGCGTAAGTGTAAGTAGTTGGGACATGCTCTGAGAAAAGGCGCAGATGAAATCAGCAAGCAAGCACTTGCATGGTCCGACGAAGAAGAGGCAAACCCAGAGGCTCATAGCGACGAGGCTTAGTTGCGGATATACCAAGGGGTTGCTAAGATGGCCGCCTAAAATTAAAAATAAAGTGCAACGTGGGATCCTGTTACAGAATTTCCATCGCAAAGCGCCAAATAAAACTTCCGGGTGGATATTCAAACTACCCTACGAAATCATTTGCTACAAGCCATCGCAATGTTGAACATATTTGCATCTATATTGACTCCGAACAATAAACAATGCCTGAGCCCTGCGCGAGCCCTAGTTTTATGCCGCCTACCAGGTGTATGGCACGATTATCGCTATCTCACTCTACCTACCGTCATCGCATATCTCACTATCCCTCTGATGTAAAAGTTCATCATCGACATCACGATATGTCAGATGGTGGTAAATTGGTAATTCGCGATGGTGCCGACGTCTTCAAATTAGGGCCATAATTTGTACACGAAAGACAAAGCCGGTTTTTAAATTTTAAAATTTGAATGAAAATTTTCACATCATGTTATTTAATTACTTGAAACACGTATTTCTGACTTTCATTCAACCATATGGCTATACAATTCCAAAATTGTTGCTGAATTTTTTTTATTATAATATAAAATTGTCTTCGTGAAAAATTTTCGTATGAGACTTTTTCATCACCCGCAAACAAAAATATTTTTAATTCAAATAGAATACTAATTTGATATGGAAGAGCTAATTTTCATTCATAATTTGAATTTTGAAAAGGTTCATTCCGACTGAAAATCAGCTATTCGTTGACGCTTCCCTAAACTAGTAAACGAAGCACAATGCCGCCAACGTGGATCGCTGTTTTGAACAAAACAAATACTTTTGATGTTTGAGATGATGGCACCAAAAACATGGCGGGTGTCATACAGCTGCTGCCTTAACTCAATTTGTTTTGGTTGGGATAGGGGTGCCAGGACTCAGGCTATTGACGATAATCAATTTTGACGACCAGTCAAGGCGTTAACTAAAAATCATCTCAGAGTAAAAATTCCAATAAATGTTATGAATCCAAATCGGGAACACTGCTTCCTCGAAGAATAATGCTCGCACAAACTAATCCTACCTGAGGGAACGTCGATTCCCATTCTCTACTCAATGGCCTGGGATGGTCAGTGGACCCTCTCAGCCGCTTCCACACTTTACATTAGGTTTATTACTTGCATGCGTTCCAATGGAGCGGCCGGAATCGTATACAATACCAGCATTGGCAGCAGTGGCGGCTGAAAGTAATGAATATCTTCCCTCGTTTCCGTGTTTTTGGGGTGCTCTCTGGGGTGAACGGTGAGCTTTTCCTGGATGAGCACGGGAACGATACAATTTATGTAGGTATTACGCCAATTCAGCCAAACTTGTGAACGCGACGGGAGAGGCAAAAGGGTCGACGGAATATGGAAGTTTGTTCACGAGTTTTTATTCCCAGCACGAGCAAAAAAATCTGGCGCTGTGCTGCTCGTTGAATCCTATTTTGTCCTTCATTAATTTTGATTATCATCGTTTTGCATCGATTCGGCAAATGGGTTCGTTCTCACATTGGTAGGTTCTTTTTTTGTTCGAACCCTGACGATATAATGTTCTGAACTGTATTTAACCTTTCTATCTAAACTAGAATCTGGATGAATAATATTGTTTATTATTCTGAATAATTAGAAAGTATATTGTTAGATGCAATGTTACTCTAATATGCAAGCATCAAAAGTTTCCTCACTTTGGTATGAGAGACTAGATTAATTATCGACCAAGCCAAACTCTGTTCGTTCTTCGGCAAACAATAAACGGTTTCAATGTAACTAAATCAATTTCCAACCCAAGAACCAACTCCCGCAACACAATTGCCCCGAATAGCACAGATAATCATCTGCCGTCTCGAGTGTCACAAACGAACAAACGAAACCCGTAACCCAATCAGTGTAAAGATTTGCTGAGGTTGATAAAAAGACGGAAAATCAAAATCAACACTGGAATCAGGATTGTGGCTTCTGGCTTTTGTTTGCTAGGGCTTCGTCGCATCTAATTTGTTAGGTTGTATAGCGAGGGCGAAAAGGTAGGTGGGTGAATTATATTTGTCGGACTCCGTCTGGTTCGTCGTTCGGAAGTTTTTGGTGAGCAACGGATGAATGTTGAGAACCGGCAAATGGAGCTGGGGAAGAATTACCACTCAAAACTTTACCCTCGATAGAATCGGTTCCGTCACGCGGCGGCGGTCTGTATCTATTGACTGCAATTAAAGTGCATCTCGTAGAAGTTCAAATAGCCACATTAGCTCGACGATATTGTCCTTGTCTGAAACATTGCTTTCCACTCGTAATAATTATATTGACATGTGATGCAGAATGTCGCCATTTTCCAAGCTATCTCCTCTTCTTTGATTCTGATAAGTGCTTACCATCGGCATATGTAGAATAATCCTTCGGGCGCAACTGATCTGATCTGAACCGTCGTGGCACGTGGCAAAATTGAGTGTACAGTTTAAGTTTTTCTTAAAAAGAAAATTAAAATCAGTTCAGAAATATTAACAGATAACAAAAATCAATCACCCTAGTATCTGGTATGGTCCCCCTATGGCGTCCATTACTTTCTGCAAGCGCCGTGTCGAGATTCCTGAACACTGTCGACGGAAGTGCCTTGAAGATTTCCGTAATCGTCGTTTTGAGTTCAGCTTTGTCCCCTGGATTTTTATTCTTCAAATGGTTCTTTATTTCCCACCATAGATACTCAATAGTGTTGAAGTCCGGTGATTGCGGAGGTGTTTTGAGTTGATTGGGACATTATAGAGCAGGTATTCCCGCACGATGAGGTCAGTTTGCTTCGTGTAATTATTCTGTTGAAAGTAGTAATCACGAAGGAGACCCAATTTCAGAACGGGAGACTGAAGTTTACTTTTCAGGAAAATTAATTAAGCTATTTTGTCCATTGCCGAATCGATAAACTCCATGGTTCCAGATCCAGAAGCCGCCAATGTACCATACATCATCTGACTACCGCTACCGTGTTTCACTGTGGGAACCAAATGCTGAACCTGGAGCACCGATATTGGTTTTCTCCACAACATCTGTCTTCCATCCGATTCAAAGAGATTGGTTTTCGGTTTATCCGTATAAAAGACCTTGTTCCAGAATTCCTTAGGTCTGTTCACACATGCATTAGCAAGCTACAGTCGTTTTTTTTTCATATTCACCTTTGAGATGAAATAATATTCACGGCCCATACGACCTTCCAGATTGTTCCTGTATGCTGCTCTCCGAACAGTATCTGCTCTGACAGGTTTTCCAATGATACCGGCCAATTTAGGAATGTTTGTTAAAGGCTTCTTTCAAATGTTCGCATAATTCATCATCAGAAGACAGGATACGTTTGTGTCTTCCACTCGGGAGATTTTCCAATGATACCGGCCAATTTAGGAATGTAGGGTAGAAGGGGTAGAAGTTCTGTTGTTGTACCGTGCAACATACAGTCTGCAGGGTGATGTTGTCCTGATACATGCAGGGCATGCTACAACGACATCCATTCGTGGCGTGTTGAAATCTGGAAACTCGATTCGAAATCATCGTTAAGTCGATCCAGTATACTAGCTTCCAACTTACAATGGGATCGATATGTAGCGCATGAGAGGCAAAGAATAATATAAACTTGAAGCCCCGAAAGCGACCATGACGTTTTGGTTCGCATACTTGTGTATCATGAAGTGCTCACATAAGCAGAGTTTCTCTCGTTCTAGTTTGTGTCATGATTTTCGTAGTCTACGTTTTATTTTCTATTGTTCTACATAATCTCCGCCATACAAATGAAACATTAACTTCTGCATAACTTGGGAACTAATCAATCAAATGGAGCCAAATTTGGGATGTGAGGGTTTTTAGGTACGAGAATTGATCTTTGTTCGAAAGTGGAAATGTGATAAAACGCATTCATATATCTTCTTCTATCTGTATAAATGAAAATGAATCGCCGAATGTGTTGACAGAAGCAAAACTCGAGAAAGGAATTGTCCGATTTAGGGCTGTCTTCATTCTGTCATATTTTTTGTATCAAAAAATTATTCCTTCTAACGGAGAAACGTGTTATTTGCAAGTGGATGAAAAATCTTGCACAAGAATTGTATCGGAGAATAATTTGATATTATAACGACGAGTTTTGGTAGAAGTACTAGGAATTGTATAGTAAAAGGTAATTTTAAAGGGTAGATTAGAAGATCAATCAATGAAAAGTTCTGCTATTGGACCCATGAACGTGCGCTTAGTAAGAAAACGTGAATGTGATAACGAAAAATGTTGCTACCGATTTTGCTCATTATTTCCTCATAATGATATTGGAAATTTTGTGCGGCCAAATTCTAAATGCAACTGATTTTATTTATTAGGTGTACCACCAATCAGGTACATATAGAGGTGGAGCAGTAGGCGAAGTGTATCTGTATTGGCAAGCAAGATATCGTGTCGTAATAATTTGCATTCAATATGGAATGTATAACAAAACAAACAGAACAATGTTCAAAGTACTCACGGTTACATGATAATTTGAGCCAAAATTCTCATGAAATCATTCAACTGGTTGTTTTTTTAACAGATGACAATTATATCGTGGCTTATTTCGATTATTCATGTGGTATAAAGGTCCAGAGAGCAGTCGTATCCTTAGTTCTCGATGCAATAACATTTTCGGTGAATTTTTGATTAATTGGCGATTATCACAACATACACACCGACACTGAGAGCCTTCGAAATATCAACTTCATAACGGTAAAATAATGAAACTTCGTTTGTTTCTATGAACGTGGGGGAGTGAAAATTGCACATGGAAATATCACTTTTATCCGTCTTCTTCGATGTGATTTCACAAGTATTCACTCCACGCTATCACATTAGCCTCATATGCAGCGGGAACTCTACAAAAATGTACGTTTTTAATTAATGAATTACTTCCTGAAAATAGCATTTTTACATGGATGCGGTGGGCAATCAAAGATAAACATAACAACTGACGTCACTATTTGCGAAATAGTTATGGCAGCGCATACTATGTCGCTCGTAACTCGACCATCTTCATTACCTTTTTTCAAGGACATTGGTGTACCGCTAAGTTTTTTCGGTTTTACAACAGATGGCATAACTTGATTATCATTCCAGTGAATCAAATTTCCAGACATTCGTTGGAAAGCTACTCATTGCGCGTCTTTTTCAGTGTATGTCTAAAAGTTGAAGCGTTAGCGTTAGTTGAAAACACAGTTTTTTGCCTCTTCGAATATGTCGATTTTCTTACCAACGAGAATTCTTTTGCGGGGAGTGTTACTTCATTACTTCAATATAAGAAAAAAGCTGCGGAAAGTCATCGCATTTTGGTGGAAGTTTATGGTGACCATGCTCCAACTGAGCGAACGTGGCAGACGTGGCTTGCATTGTTTAAAAGTGGTAATTTTAACTTGAAAGACGAAGAACGTTCCGGACCGCCAAAAAAGTTTGAAGATGAAAAATTTGAGGATTTACTCGATCAAGATCAGTCACAAACGCAACAAGAACTTGCAGATATACTTGGAGTAGCTCAGCAAAAAACATCCGATCGCTTAAAAGCAATGGGAATGATCCGAAAGATAGGACATTGGATGCCGTGTGAATTGAAGCCACGAGACGTCGAACGCCGTTTTTTCACGTGCGAACAACTGCTCCTACGGCATAAAAGAAAGGGTTTTTCTGCATTGAATCGTTACTGGCGATGAAAAGTGGGTCCATTAAGACATTAAGACTAAACGTCGGGTAACGTATTGATAACCGGCCATGCATCAACATCGACGGCCGCGCGGAATATCCACGGCCAGAAGGTTAAGGTGTCTATTTGGTGGGACTAGTTGGGTGTGGTGTACTATTATCTGCTAAAATCGAATGAAACCTTTACGGGGGACCTCTACCGACGACAATTGATGCGTTTGAGCAGTGCACTGAAGGAAAAACGGCCACAATACGAGCAGAGACACGATAAAGTTATTTTGTAGCACGACAATGCTCGGCCGCATGTCGCATGGCATGGGATCCGTGAATTGCCAGAAAGATGGGAAAAAGTTGTGACTAGCGATGGGCAATACTTTGAATATAAGATTTGTAAACATTTTTGCAAAATAAAGCATTATTTTTTGCAAAAATCGAAGAAACTTACCGGTGTCCCTTTTGGTTTTTTCAATTGTACCCTCAAAATGTTCCCGAAAGAAGTAATCCTACGTCAAAAACTGAGTGAACCAAGATGCCTTAGTAGATAATATTTAACATCATTTGTGCACAAAGTTTGAATGAATTCTGAGAGGATGCTACCAATTCCATAGACAAGTTGATGCGAAATCCGTCATACAGTGATAGACAATCGTTTAGCCGCACTTGAAACACTTACAAAACAACTAGGAATATTCTTTTTATCGGGATACTTATTTGCTGTAGTGATAGTATATTTAAGTCACTTTTATTGAAAGGACGTGCGTCACAATCACACACACAAGGCGGGATCGGTGGATATAAACATTGAAACGTGGTTTTTTCCCGAGACATTAGCCGCAGGGCATAAAAATCGAGTTTTCGCATAATCACCAAGCCTTTATCTGTGTTTTTTGAAAAAAATACTTGGGAATGTTCAATTTACAAGATGAATATTAGATGTGCAACGTAAGAAGTTGGTCAGATTAGTGATTTAATCCGTCGATCGTAACAAAAATTGGCCTATCTGAGAAAGTGGTACGGAATTGCTTTAAATAGTGCCAGAAATATGGGATATAATGACCAACAAATGGGAACACCAAAGTTACTTTGCGTCTTAAAGGTCGAATAAGACACGAAGCAACCAGGAAACGATGTCCTGCTCATACATTAAGGCAGAATCGGTTATTCCAGTAACGAAGAGGCATATTGCGCACATCTTGAATGAGTCATCATGTGGAAATAAACCTCAAGGGAAGTCGAAACTGACCGCCACCCATAAGCAGAACCATCTGAATTTCGCCCGGCAATACATGGAATGGAAACTAGAATAGAGAAATGTTGTATTTTCCGGCGAAAAAAGTTCAATTTGGATGGTCCGGACTGTTACAGTTGCTATTGGAAGAAATTAAGTCAACGGCATGCCGTGAGATCGAAGCGAAACTTTGGGGGCGGAAGTTTTACAGTGTGGGGAGCCGTTTCCTATCAAAGCAAGCTTCTCATTTGTTTCATTTTCACCCGAATGAACTCCGAAAAGTATCTTTAATTACTGGAGGACGTTTTGATTGGCCATATTGAGAATAACGCTACCGAGGATGTCGTTTTTTCAGCTGGATTATGCATAGATCCAGGTTTCCAAGCAATCGAAGGCATGGTTTGCCGAGAAGGACATTCCGCTTCTTGAATGACCTGCTGGCAGTCGATTGCAATCCCATAGAGAACCTATGGAGAATCTTGGCCGAGATGGTCTATGCAAACGGATGACAATTTGACAACATTTCCAGTCTCAAGGCAGTAATTCAGGAATGTTGGGCTATAATCAATATAGCAACACTTTAAAAGCTGTCTTACACGATGCCAAATCAAGTTTGCAAAGTGATCCGAAATAGAGGTGGACATACTAAATATTAGCTACCGATTGGACTTGAAATTTGCCGCACAAATTTTCTTTTATTGAAATTTTAGGATGCGTCTAAACGAATGCCCACCATGATTCCACATATTTGAATTACTTAGAAAACAAAAAGTGAATTTATACTTTTTTAAGAATTAATTCGATGAAAATAAACAATAATTGTCTTTTATGAGCAAAACTGTACAAAGAATCGACTTATTTTTAAAAATATTGAGGAAAAATAGGGTGCGGCTAAACGAATGTCTACCACTGTATTAGAATACATCTTGGAGGCAACATTGACGTGACGTAACGTACAACTCTGCATTACGATTCAATGTATTTGTCTAATATTTCTATCTATGAAGACTAGAAAGTTACAAGTCGGCGATGGGAATTGGATGATTGGAAAAAGGACTGAAAATATATTCAGAAGTCAGTCTATTGGAAAAATCCGAATGGAAATGTGATTTAAGATTGAGTGTTCTAATGTTGAACCAGTGCAGCAAATTTTCGCCTTAAAAATCACGCAAAATGTAATCAAAGTCACTCAACTCCACTCATTACCAATGAGTTCCGATCACTCAGTTGTGAAATTCTCTTTTTTTGCTTCTGAATTCCAAAAGAACGGTGGCTCCAAACCAGAAAATATATAATGTTTTTATGAAATAGTTTTAACGTGAATAATTATTTTTGCTTCATAACTCGTTGTTTTGGGGATCTACTTGCCCTCCGACTCGGGAATTCGCTAAAATTTGTTGATTATATGCTCAAGCGCAGCCCTTTTGGAACCTATTGGGTATTCATACAAAAAAAATAATTGTTTGTTATTGTTGAGTGACGTCAGCGGTAAATAGATCATGAGATTAGAAATGTTACAAGGCCAAATATGATTTTCGATCAGTTCAACGCGATATATAAAATAAAAAAAACCTTCTGTGGTGTGCTACTATGATCAGTTACTACGAATAACTTACTAAAGTTGATCTAGGGAGTTAAGGTTGCAACAAATGTGAAACATCAGAACATTCGATTTCCTTAACTTATTTTCTCACCTAAAATTTGTTGAAATAAACCTCAGGCTTAACATAGCTCTAAATGGAATAATTCTATAGTGTTAGGTCACACGATCTCGGTGGTCAGTTGACAGAACCATTCCGCGATATTGTCGGACAGAAGAATTCTATGTACATTAATTAATCGCTATGCACGGTGATTGTGCGTTCATCAGTTGAACGACCTGATGATACAACAACACCAAATTATACATGAGTTTCTGTAAATGCTGATGAATCACTTACGGGTTTGAGTATCACTTATCAAATTAGCAATAGAAATGTTGTTTGTTGACATAGTCGTTCTTCTAGAAATGCATCCCGTGCGATAACATTATTATTCGATGAAAATCGGTTCGCCTTCAATCTCTTCCGAAGCCCAAACTGCAAACTTCTGATGAAATCAATGGTTTTAGTAAATTGGTAAACCTAGTTGAAGTCCTACTAATGTCAGATTAATACAATCCAAATGACCGTATGAGCTACAAAAGGACCACAATCCCTCCAATCTCTCCCAAATCCCAATCAAGAAATATTGGGCATTTGTCGAACAAAAGCTCGAGAGCAGAAGATGTGGTGAAAAAAAATCCCGTTAAGGTTGGACAATGGAGTTTGATGTGGGATATTCGAAGAATAGATCACAATTACGCTAAGACCACGTCGAACTTTTTTGTGCTCATTCTTGTAAGTGAAATAAATATCCTTTGCCTTTGTTTTGGATAATCTATTTTTCGATCCACATTTTCTATTCAAACGAACCAAGGTAGGAGAAAAAACTAATTTTAGGAATGCGGATTCTAAGTGACTAAACCCTTCGATGCTAATTTTCTAAACCATATGAGTAAAACGTACTTCCCTCAGCAGAGCTGTGGGGACTTGATAAGCGTCACTGACTTCACTCGTCACGAGCCTGGCGCGACTCCGCGGGAGAATCCTCGATTAATCACGCTTAACAGCGATGACTGCTTGTCGAAAGTTCAATTATTCATACCCGCTTGTCACTCTCCCACATGGAATCTTGGAAATTGATCTTAATAATAGCCGTCAGCGGACGGATTTCCACTGACGAGTCACTGGGTTGACACTCAATGAATGAATGAATATGGTAATGAAATCACGGTTCTTGATGGAATAATCATTGCCATGATGAAGTGCTTCCGCAGAAGGAATAAATTACTTCTGTTGCTATCTCAAGTGTGCATGTGGAACAAAATAAAAAAAATGGAAACAGTACATATATATTCATATTGATGATCAATATTTCCTAGCGTTTTGTCGATGAATATTCATTCCGCGCAGTTCCCGGTAATATTCCGCAGCTCGACACATACATTGCGCAGGAACTTAATTATTGAGAACGACAGAAGTTGCTCACCTAATTATTCCTTCATATCCCCGAGGTGACCCCCTCCGGAACGCAACGGAACACATTGAGGTAGTCCTCTGGGCCGCAAGCAACAGGTGTGTGGCTATATAGTTGCGAATCGTACTATGTGGATAGTCACTGGAAGTGGTAGCAATTTGTGTGCGATTACGAATGCAAATGAGCCCGATTCGGTGTTTAGATTTGGGGACGTCCCTCTTGCAAATAGGCTGTAAGCACAGGGGGAGCGCATTCATGGGTAGACATTTCCCTCCGCCTTCCGCCACAGACACGATACCTTGGTTCAACAGATAATGCATGTGTGCATTAAGTGCAGCTTGACCTGGCGTGACGACGAACGACGGAGGAACCATTCCTCTCCCATTGACAGTATGAAATTATGACGATGGGATATTTACTGCCCGCCTGCCGTCCACAACAATGCAACTGATTCACTCCGCCGAGGGAATGACCGCATCGCAGACACGGGGGGAATTTGCACCCAAAAGCGATAAGAATCTACAAGCAGCTTCTTGGATGGCTGGAATCGTCCGGAGTGCAGTTCGATGTCGGTGCTTTGCCAAGTGCGACGAAGTATAATGGTCGTGGCAAATTAATCTTTTCGCGTTTTGTTATTATGGCAAGTCGTTCGAATAGCCATTAAAATTAAAATTGCATTAAAAATTGCCTGTTCTGATGAGTGCAATTTATTATTAGATATGATTAGATAAAGTATTTGCCGAACTACACAAATTATATGCATTTCCTCTGAAGAGAACTCCATGGTATTCTCCCTGCTATTGCCTGTAATATTTCCTGCCTTAGTGGTAGTGTTATAAACAAAGGGGAGAATGCTGTTTCCGGTGATAATTGGCGAGGGTGATTATTCCGCGTTTTACGTGTTTCCACTTTGCTGTATTGCATGCAGAAATTGTCCAAATGGTTTCCCCTTGCATTGAGGATCAAACATTTGTAAAGGTCTCTTTACATTTTCATGGAATGTGTTTTGTTGGATGAATTGATTACTAATTCACTGTTTAGTTCTGTAATTGTACACCTATTATTCTCGTTCAAACTGCATCAAAATAACAACAGTGTCCAAATTTAAACCATTGTGCATCATTCTATCCAGAGAAAAAAGAAAAAGGAGCAGCGCTATAAGTAAGGTCAATTTCCAATTTGCGCTCGTGCTGAATGAACATACAAATTGTTCGCTTCAGAATGCACTCACAGAATATGCACATAACAAGCACAGTGCAGAGCTTTCGTTAACGCAAAACGGAAGACAGATATGAACTTAGGCTCCGCCCTTGTTCCGGGAGAAACACAAGAGAAATTTCATTCGCGATTCCCATTCTAGTCTCGCTTCAGCCAGCAAGTAGCCACAAACATTTATTAATGTCAACACGGAGTTTACAAAGTGTCAGCCTCTGAGTCAATCTAGACAATTACAACACGGTTTGCAACGAATGTCAATTGGTTGGAAATTTGCATACAATGCGAGACTTTTTCGTTTCTTCTTTTCAATACTGATTTAGCCCCTTACACTGCCATTTAATTTCCAGCAGCACGGCCCAAACACGAACACATCGAGTCGTTCCACTACTCTGCTGAGGCACGTGTATGGGTGCCCTATGTTATGAAATAGTTGTACCAAAAATAAAAACAACGATTAATTGCTGCGTATGAATTTAATTAAAATGATAACATTTTTTTCAAAGTTCATTCAAAGTTTTAGAGAGATATAATCTTAACTAAACTAAAATAATCTTCAGTTGTATTATCGTTATATCGTTATAAGCGTTTCTATAGAGTAGTGCGGGGCAAAGGTGCGCACGGGGCAAAAGTGCGCGTTGGTCTTTTCGAAGCAAACGAGCATAAAGTTTCGACAACAGTGTATTCGTTTGATACATTATTACACCAGCAGCTCATATATGAGGGGCTTAGAATGAAAGGAGTGTAAGTGATTTGATCGATTTCTCTACATCGATTCTCTCTTTTGGTCATAGCTTAGCTGCAAATACATTTCCAGCTATATTTGACAATGTGGAAGATAGGTCAGAACCTCATCTATCGGATTCTATAGCAAACTCAAATTGGAACGTTTTTGCAGTTGAGTTATTAACTAAAGAAAAAGTTGATGAAGAGTAATCGATCAAGTCACTTACACCCCTTGCATTCTAAGCCCCTCACATATAAACAAGATACATTTTATGAAAGTGGCAAAAAGTTATGAGGTAAAAAGATTTTTGCGATGTTTTAATCTATTTTTTTCATTTTTGGAGCTGACGATTTACTTACCTAAAATAACTGGAAAGTTCGAAACTACACTGTCAAGAAAACCTTCATTCAAGAGTAGATGATAGTGCGTATTCGTTTTTGTGAAAAAGTTCAAGAGCTTTTTTTAAAAAATCGATTAGTTCAAAAATTGGTTGTGGGGCTAAAGGGCGCAGTGGCTGTGGGGCAAAAGTTCGCACCAACGTTTTGCTCTCGAAAAAAAATCTAAAATGTTTTCAACAAAATTTTTAACGGGACCCACAATAAGAAAACTGATTTCAAGAAATGCATTCCAGAAATTTTCAAATGGCTCGACAGAGGCTTCGGGAGGGAGTCTTGAAGCGTCGGATTGCGGCAGACCTCGGTAGTTTTGAATCAGCTCTGAGGAAGAGGCTCATATCAGTAAGTGATTTATGATTTGAATCTTCTTTTATTGACATTTCTACTTCTGCTGGGATGTGTCAGCGAACACCTAGGGCGGTTCAGACAAGTAAAGGGTGTGTCACATCAAATTGCATCACGGAAAAAACGCTGTAGAAATTTAATTTTTAGGAATTATATCTTCAGCTTTCGCTTATAATCAGATAAGAGTGTATAGATCACGTTGGCCATGCTTCACTGTCAATTTTTCGTAAATTTGGAAAAATGTCGTCGAACGAAAATGAGCGTCGTGAATTAATCCTGCGCACTCATTTCGAGAATCCGGAGTTGTCACATCGGGACATCGGTAAGATGCTGGGAATCGTCCAATCCACGGTCAGCAGAGTACTAAAACGATACTTGGAGAACCTAACCATCGACCGGAAGGTGAAGAACGGCAAAAATGGATGCTCCGTCAGTGAAAAAGATCACAAGCGCGTAGTTAAGCAGTTCAGACGTGATCCGAGAAGTTCGGTCCGGGATGTCGCCAATAAGCTGAATTTGTCAAGTTCATTCGTCCAGCGGATCAAGCAGCGGGAGGGCCTGCGTACATACAAGGTTCAGAAGGCTCCTAACCGCGATGAAAGGCAAAACATGGTGGGGAAGACGCGAGCCCGGAAGCTGTACACCGAAATGCTGACGAAGCCGCATTGCCTGGTAATGGACGACGAAACCTACGTCAAAGCGGACTTTCGTCAGCTGCCGGGCCTGTTGTTCTTCTCCGCAGAGGACAAATTCAGCGTTCCGCAGGAGATTCGCAAGCAGAAACTATCCAAGTTTGCCAAAAAGTACATGGTGTGGCAAGCGATCTGCTCTTGCGGAAAGCGGAGCGCCCCCTTCGTGATGACCGGCACGGTAAACGGGCAGGTTTACCTTAAGGAGTGCCTACAGAAGCGCTTACTACCACTATTGAAGCAGCACGAGGGCCCGACCATCTTCTGGCCGGATCTCGCTTCGTGCCACTATTCAAAGGACGTGTTGGAGTGGTACGAAGCCAACGGGGTCACCTTCGTGCCAAAGGAAATGAACCCGCCCAACGCGCCGGAGCTTCGCCCAATAGAGAAATATTGGGCGATTATGAAGCAGGCCCTCCGGAAGAACCCAAAAGTTGTCAAATCGGAGGCGGACTTCAAGAGAAAATGAATTTCTGTTCAATAAAAAACTACAACCTGACGTTGTACAGAACCTTATGGACGGGGTAAAGAGGAAGGTGCGAGCATACGGGCTTGGGCTGAAGTATGAATAAAAAGAAAATGCCAAAAGTTGTTTAATAGTTTTTATTTTACTGTCTAAAATTTTCAAAAGGATCGGTCTACTGGGCGAATTTCTACAGCGTTTTTTCCGTGATGCAATTTGATGTGACACACCCTTTATTTACGATTGAGCAGTCTGAGGATCTAGCGAACCACTGCAGAGCACTGGGCAAAGCTTTCTATGGCGTGACTCTCAAAGATTCACGACGCCTGGTGTGTGATTTTGCGGAATCCCACAATCTCCAGCACGAATTCAACCAAGTTGCAAAACTGGCAGGCAGAGATTGGACTTCTAGCTTCATGAGGAACCCGCGTCTGTCTTTTCGAACCCCACAACAGCGCAACGAAACAACAACGCTCCAAGGCAAATCGAATCCTCAGAATCGAAATCCAAGATAAGGAAGAACAATAAACAATTGCTTAGAAATAATTCAAAATGAATTTCAAATGAAAAATGTTTTTATTTTCACCATGCATTCAATTCAATAACGGTTATATTTCGTTAATTTTTTTGTTTTCACAATGAACTTCAAATAAATATTGTTTATTTTTCAGCAATGAGTTTCATATAAATCAATTGAAGGTAACTATGTATTAATAAACTTGATCTATATAAATAAAAACGATTTGGTGTCCGTTCCTCACGATTTAACTCAAGAACGGAGCCACTGATTTGAACAGTCAGTATCAGGATTGATGAATCATAGTCTGCATCAGGTTTATGTGTCAAAAATGTAATGATATACCGCGAGTATAGATTGCTTACATACAAATAATTTCTGTGGGAACTTGAGTGTTCGAAATGCTTTATAATTGTGGATGGGACGAAGTTCGCCGGGTCAGTTAGTTTGTTAATGAGAAGAATTCTGTTTCAAATATTGGACATTTTCAGATATCTTATATTGTCAGTCTCCTCACTCCCAAAAATTATCACTAGGTATGTTCGACCATAACACCCATCTCCCCCTATAAAACATTAAACAACACACCTCCCCCTCCGCCCCATTGGATGGTGCTCTGATAATAATGTTTCTCCCGCTGGTAATGATAAAGCATTTATTTTTGTTACAAGTTACCTCAGAAGTACAATTCAATAAGTGCGCACTTTTGTCCCTACTATGGGGGTCAACAATGAAAAAAATCGGTAAAAATATTTGTTCTTTTAAAAATGCGAAAACGCAAGCCAGATCGCTGAAATTGTGAATAACGTTTATGGTGACGATAATGTAATAGTTGAACACGAGCAATTTATGTTTTTTATTTCAATTTTTTTTAATTTTAACCCTTAGCGAACGAATGCCGCCATACTCGCGACATTGCAAATATTCTAAAAAAATCGAATGCCGTCATACGCTTTTTAATTGCGCACTGGTTCTGGGACAGATGGATAGGTATATCGTAGCGGGGGTTAATTTTATATATTATTTTATTTTCAAAAAACTTAGGGTTAGTACCGTAGCGGCGCCGGATGTTACTCGTTGGGGCCCGTTGGTCACCTCGCTGACAAGAGAGAAAGGAGAATGTCACGTATCTTGTACCTTCCAAAATCGGTGCTGCTCATGGTGGAATCCCGATGTTCAGCTTTGACCAAACGTGGTTGCGTGTTGCGTGGAGTCAGCTGGCACGCCTTCAATTCCACCACAGTCGATCTTCCGTGCTTTCCACTTCTCACCACTTCCTTCTAGCTTCCTGTTACTCCTCCACTACTCCTTTCGAATTCGCCTTTCTCAATTTTTTGTACTTCCGCTGTGCTTCTTCAAATTCAATTTATCGTCTCGAACGCTTGATCTCCTTCCTTTTTCCTTTTTTCTCTCTCCCTCCCACTATTTCCTCTTTCTTGATGGTCTAAACTTTCCGGATCTCTCGCTGGCACTCGATGTTCCCCTGTGGTTTACTCCTCAAAGGTATGGGTTAGTAGGTTGCACAATTATTTTATAGCAAATTTTCACATTTAACAACAACAGAGTGAGTTCAAAAACTCAGGACCCTCATTGACCATCTTTGTGTTGTTACAGAATAGCTACGTCCACGCAACAATCATCAGCGATGGAGATCGATCCACGGTCGAAAAAGATCGATTCATCCATACAACTGCTCTGCTCTGCAAGACACATCGGGCTGCTGTTCTATAAATAACTCAACAATGATCAATCAACTGTCTCCGCTGTCCGGTCTAGCTGGATAATGGAAGAACAGATAGAAAACTCTTACGCCTAAATGGCTACTGTGTGAATGTACCATATGTAATGGTATAGAAGGAATACTGGCGAATGACAACTGTGTAATGTGCTAATTATAGATATGATAACCATGTGACATGTACACGATTAAAATTCGGCTCTGTTACAGCTAAAATGCTAATGAGCCTTAAATAAGTAAATGGGATAAAAAAAAACAACAACAGAACCAGTTATAACAATACAAAATTGGACTTATAAATTACGGAAACACATAGAAAAAACAATTTTAGGTTTCACAAATAATTGTGGCATAACAAACTATACTCAACTGTCAAGGTCCGAGTATTGTAAAACACCTAATTTCTTAAAAATCCGTCGTCAAACTGGTCATCGTTCAAGAAAAAATGCGCTCGTTCGAGAAAGGTTAATGCACTTAATTTTAGATCTCTATTGTCAACAACTGGACTGTTTAGAGCCAACGATTGACCAAAAAGGTCCAGAATTTGTCAACAGAAGAGGTGTTGTGTTCTATCAGGTCACACATGTCTATAGTGACTCGTCAGAAACTTCGGGAGCTTGATTGGGACGTTTCTTCTTCTTCTTGAATGGCGTTAACGTTCCCTGTGGAACTTTTGCCGTCTCAAAATATGCATTAACTAGCGTCATTCATTAATACTTAGTTGAGATTTCTTAAGCCAAATAACACGCCTTGAATGTATTCCGAGGGGCAAGCTCTAGAATACGCGTGACCACAGTGCAAGTCGGAGGAAATTTCTTTGACGAAAAATCCTCCGGCCACAACGGGAATCGAACCCGAACACCCGGCATGATAATGTGAGACGCTAACCACTCGGCCACGGGTGCACCCCACGGGGGGGACGTTTCAATGCATCCACCAAATAGTCCGGACCTGACACCAAGCGGTTACCATCTTTTTCTAGCATTGCAAAACTTCCTGAGTGATAGGAATTTGGGATCAAGATTGTAAAAATCGAGTGTTAGAGTTCTTCGTCAATAAGAACCAAGAAGCATAATGAAGCTACCTTTAGAATGGCAACAAATTTACAACAAAACGGTGCATATTTGACCCAAATTGGATAATCCGAAGCATATTAAATAAAGTTTTAAATTTCCAGCAAAAATAATGGGTTTCTTTTTCCCCAACCTAACACGATCCTTTGAATGTGCTTTTCATTCCCATATCCGGGGACACTAATATTCGGTTTGATCTTTGACATTTTTTTGTTAACAGCTAGTTACAATGCTTGACACTTCACTAGATTAATTATCAGTCACATTAATTCTGTATGCAAAAGATGTTATGGTTTTGGTATGATATTAAATAATGAAAAAGTAGACGGGGTTCGGGTTCGGGTTAACAAGCCGTCTGGATTCAAAAGCATTACGGTATTCAATCAAGGGTGATTGTACTCGCAAAAAATACTGCACGCACACAATTATCAGCCAAATCGTAAGGAGATCAGCCGAACAAGTTTAGTTGTTATGTATGCCAAATGTCTTAAAATTGCATGAAACGTAAAGTTTTACTATCGATTTTTTTGTAAAAAAATGACTTTTAAGGACTTGGTCGTTTTTTCGTCCCAAAAGTTTTGCAGTAAATGCCGGTAATATGCTTATTTTGCTGCTTTATTTTACAGTTTTTGATTCATGAATGCGAAAGAGCATTTATGCGTCGTTCACAAATTACGTAACGCTAAATATGAGGTTTTTGGACCCCTCCCCCCTATGTAACAAAAAGTAACGCAAGACGAACCAAATGTTCGTCTGTCGTCTGTGAATGTCAAATGTTCAAACAGAAGTTGTTTATATGCAAGTAGTGACTTCGGAAGAACTTTCGTCAAGAGACGGAAGATTAATGCTCACATCTGTTGGGATTGGTGCTTTCAAATCATCTGGCATTTAGCTGAGAAGAACATGGACTGGTATAAAGTGATGTTGATATGCACATTTCATTATTTGCAAAAGGTCTTGGGATGTCCTTGCGTGACGAGCAAACCACTCGGCTTAATATCGTACTAATTCCTCTTCGTCGATTTGGGAGGTAGCGGACTTAATATATTCTGCTATGACGGGATATCCATCGATCGCTAGGTTATTCCACAAATCAGCTAACGATTTCCCTGCATACTAAAAATGTTTTAATATTGCATACTAAAAATGTTTTGTATCCAATTCCGGGTCTCTTGTTTTGAGTTTTTCCATCCATGTGAGATCCCTTATAATCACGAAGAAGTGTTTAACCTACCGGGAAAGAGGGATAATCCGACTTTCAACTCAGTTGAATGCATTGTGTGCAGGAGAATTTATAGCAACTAATATTGCATCAAGATTTAATTGATTAAAATGATAGATCGAAAATATCTATGACCTTTTTAGAACGAGGGTTCTGGTCTGGTGCTCCATCCACATTAATTATGGCTACTGGCATGATTATTCTTCGGTACCGAACAATCTCGAATTCAGGCAGCTCGCACACACTTTGAAAATCGAGCCCTTGAGAAAATGCATTCGAAGAACAGTGCCTTGCTAAACAAACTGCAACGTATATTGGAACACTGCATAGAACTACTTCAGCATGATAGAGGTGCCTTTACTTAATTTTGCATCTTGCAATAACAGACGGAATAAGCTTATATTAGGCTGTCAAAAAAGTCCTGCTGTATTTTTTTAAAATTTTCATTTGTTCATAAAATTAGTTACAATCATCTGTTTTAAGTCAAATATGCGCCGTTTTGTTCGATGACTTGTTCCCAACGAGATGCCAACTTCATAATACCCCTGTTATAGAAGCTCGCTTCCTTATTGGCAAAAAACTCGGATAGCCAATTTTCACAGGCCTCTTTTGTAGCTAACTTCTGACTACCTAGCTCGTTCGCCATGGACAAAAACAGGTGGTAGACACTTGGTGCAAGGTCCGGACTATACGGCGGATGCAAAAGAACCTCCCATCCGAGCTCCCGGAGCTTCTGGCGCGTCACCAAAGAAGTGTGTGGCCTGGCGTTGTCCTGATGGAAGACAATGCGGCCTCTGTTTATCAAAGATGGCCTCTTCTTCATGAGTGCTACCTTCAAGCGGTCCAGTTGTTGGCAGTACAGGTCCAAATTGAGCGTTTGGCCATAAGGAAGCAGCTCATAATAGATTATTCCTTGACAATCCCACCAAACACACAGCAGAACCTTCCTGGGCTTGGCCACCGTCTGAGCCGCTTCAGCGGGCTTCGACCACGAGCGTTTGCGCTTCACGTTGTCGTAAGTGACCCACTTTTCATCGCCAGTCACCATCCGCTTCAGAAACGGGTCGATTTTGTTGCGATTCACATGCGTCGATACGGTCAAAGATGTTTTTTGGCGTCAACGTGTGTGGCATCCATACATCGAGCTTTTTTGTGAATCCAAGCTTCTTCAAATGGTTAATAACGGTTTGATGACTTATCCCCAGCTCTTGGCCGATGCTACGGCTGCTACTATGCCGGTCTTTCTCGGCTAATTCAGCGATTTTGTCGCAATTTTCGACGACAGGCGTTCCGGAGTGTGGCGCATCTTCGACGACCTCTACATCAGAACGAAAACGTTGAAACCATCGTTGTGCGGTGGAAATGGAAACTGTATCGGGTCCATAAACTGCACAAATTTTATTGGCAGCTTGAGATGCATTTTTGCCTTTGTCATAGTAGTACTGTAAAATATGTCGGATTTTCTCTTTATTTTGCTCCATATTTGCGACACTAAAATTTACGAACGATTTAACCAAACAAAACACTGTCAAGGACTATATTATAGCGCGCAAAAATACCTTTCCAACAAGCTATAGTATGACTCGATACAATGAATACAACTAGAACTACGCGCTTACAACGCCACCTCGCGGAAATACCGCAGGACTTTTTTGACAGCCTAATATTTTCTAGCCATGAGAAAATCATGATTCAGAATTTAACGCGATATTCGAGATACATTAAGGCAGTATTCTAATCCGGAAACTTGAAAAAAAAATCATTTTTTTTATACCTATTGAATATATATGGCAAGATATGTAATAGGTTTATTCGCTGTCATCACTTTCAGGAACTACCAGTCTTTTGTTTCTGATTGGTATGATGTCACTTTCATCACAAAAGCATTCCTGATGCGATCCTGGTTCAACAGTCGACGAATTCGGGAAGAGCACAGATTGATGAGATTTTGTAATAAAATCTGTAATTAACAGTTGCGTAGGTTTTTTCGTCAAACCTTTATAGATCTCTCCATATTGATTTAAATATCTGTTAATATAATATCTCTCAGAAAATGAAGAGATCGTTCAACATTCGTGTCACATTGTAGGAAATGATTTCCCATTTTTTCCCAAATCAAGCCCAACGCTGATGGATTTTGCTGTGAACGTGACTGGTTCAGATTGATTTTCATCAGAATTATTTCCTTCATCTGGTTTGTCGGCTTCATGCACCATGTGAACTAAATCCTCTTCATTTAGTTCGTCATCTGCCAATATTTCCTCAATATCTGCTTGAGCAAAATCTTCAAAACCTTCTCCTATAGAATGAGCAAACTTGGTGAACTGGGGATATTCATGTTCTAATAGTTTCCACTTTCAACTGCTTCTAGCCATATTGCTTTCCAGCAAGCATCGTGCGTTGATTGTTTGATCTGAGTATATGACAATCCAACATGTTTAACGCAATCTAAGATTGTAAATTTCTTCCAAGCACGCATAAGAGTTAGTGATTCGTCATTCTCCATTTGTTTCAAAGTGTACTTGAATGTTTGCTTGATGTAAAGTGCTTTAAATGTCGAAATTATCCTTTGCCTAAGGGCTGTGATAAGGAAGTTGTATTTTTTTGGTAAAAAACAACTTTCACATTTTCGTGGTGTAAATCTGGAGGATGACTAGGTGCATTACCAATCAATAGAAGTGCGTTTGGAGGCAGCCCTTTTCTACTTAAATATCTTTTGACATCTGGGACAAAAAGTTTATGAAACCATTCCTTGAAAACCACGGCTGTGACCCCTGCTAACTTTTTAGCCATACAATAAACAGGAAGATTTTTTATATCTATGAACGTGGATTTTTAGAATTGTTTATAACCAATGGTTTATGTCCACTGACTGATTTGTGAGCTATGGCTCAATATGTTCTTTCAGGCATTTTTTCCAAAACAACCCGGACTCGTCAGCATTACCTGATCAGAAATGCAAGAATCGGGAGCAATTAGTTTAGCGAATTGTGCGGGATAATGTCGTGCTGCGTCTGAATCAGCAGATGCACTTTCGCCTTTCATTTTTATGTTATGTAAATAATCTCTCACTTTAAATCTTTCAAACCACCCATGGCTTACGAAAAACGATACCTTCTTTCCATTGGAAATAATCGACGAGGACTGATTTTAAAGCATTTCATAAGTCCTTAAAGCCTTATTTGTAATAGCATAGGTACCAACTGGGATCTTTTTTTGACTTTGGTCTCCGATCCAAATCACTAGTGCTTTTTCCATATTTTCCAGTCTAGCATCTTTTTTTTTATTAAATCCTTTATTTTTACAGGCTCAGTTACATAAGTCTGAACTATATTTTAACTAGAATATATTAACATGTTTCCTTAATTCTATGGTTAATAAAATAGGAAACCGATTACTCGCGGTCGACTCGAGTTTAGAAGGGTGACACATTTTCGTTAGGAAAAGGATGGGATGTAAGGAGATTGTAACAATATTCACACTCATACTCACATTCTCATTCATACTCACACTTCACACTCAATTCTTAAAAACTATCCTTACATCTAATATGTATTACAATTCACCTTATTCTAATGGAAGTGAACCGATAACTCACCAAGGACGAAAAGGAGGGGAGAGGATATAAGGAAAATCACACACGAAGATCGATAGCTTTTAGGAAGACATATAATTGGGACATGTAATCAAGATCTAGCCGAGCCAACACATCTCTCACCGGTACATTGGGCTGCCTTCCTCTGGCCCGAAGAGAGTTTTCTAAATTCGATCTGGCAATAACATACCCCTCGCACGACCAAACAACGTGTTCGATGTCGTGGTAACCTTGGCCACAAACACAGATATTGCTGTCTACAAGATTAATACGAAAGAGTAGCGCATCTAACGAACAGTGATTGGACATGAGCCGAGAGAATGTGCGAATAAAGTCCCGACTCAAGTCCAGACTTTTGAACCATGGTTTAAGGCTAACCTTAGGGATAATCGAGTGAAACCACCGACCCAATTCATCTTCGTTCCACTTGGGCTGATAAATAACTGATAAATGATCGCCTTCAATTGCACCTACCTTTGCCAATGAATCAGCCTTCTCTTTACCCGGAATAGAGCAATGAGGAGGGACCCAGACAAAGGTAATGACATAACAGCGTCTGGATAAAGCACTCAAAATTTCTCGTATTCTCTCAAGGAAGTACGGCGAGTGCTTTTCCGGCCTCACTGAACGGATAGCTTCGACAGAGCTAAGACTATCCGTTACAATGTAATAGTGTTCAACAGGTCGTGAGGCGACGCTGTCCAGCGCCCAGTGTATTGCTGCCAATTCAGCAATATACACTGAGCAAGGATTCTGAAGACTGTGGGAGGTGCTAAAAAATTCGTTCAACACTCCAAATCATGTGGACTCATTAATAGAGGACCCATCAGTAAAGTACATATTATCACAATTGACACGCCCATACTTTGACAACAGTGTAGCATCTTTTACGTATGAATTTGAGCTCATACTCATACTGCTGCAAATTCCAGCTGCTACACTTTTCCTAATGGAATCTCCATTTATTGTATTGTTTTCACTGTGGGTTCATACATGAAAATTTTTTTAGCAACATCCGTTACTCTTTCTCTATCACGTTAACGATCCAATATTTTTTTGTTTCTAAAAATATCACTTCCCTTTTATTTTCTATTTTTGTCGATGTTATTGGCATTATAAAGCTTGAAAAGGTGAATGGGAGCCACAATGTTTTCAATGAAATTTGTATACGTAAATATCCAGTCATATATACATTTTTATAAAATTTGTTAATTTATGAACCGTGTAAAAGCGAAAACGTGTAAAACAGGTACCGTGTAAAAAGAGGGATAACTGTATAGCAAAATGTATTCTATTATTCTTTGTAAATATTCTTTGTCATAACATACCATGTCCTACCGTCGGCATATGTGAACTTTGGCAAAACTCAGACGTCTTTCGATCTAAGATGGTGTAAGATTGGCAGCTTTAACCTTTTTAGTCCTCTGGGATAACTTGACGAATTGTCTTTCGGGAAACATTAGAATTCAAAGATTACTTTATTTACATAAGCGATTTAGAGGTACTCGAAGCTGTTCTAACTATTTCCCGCTTATCCCGGTCAGAGAGCTTCGATTTACGTGGAGCTCTCTACTTCTTACCGTATCCTTGAGGATTCGCCAAATAATTGAGTACTACATGATCGGATCGTCCAATCTGACGAGCAATTTCAATTCATCGTTTTGTTCTTCCTCTCTCTCCGTGAGCACTTGATTCATTGATGAAAACAACTAAAACAACGGAAAATGTAACTGGTATTATAAAAACTCGACACTTGAAAAGTACAAAAACATTTGTTTACGCTCAGCGTAAACAGAAAATCAAATGGTAGCTACCAATACCAATACACTAGAACATAAATTGAATCGTTGTTTGTTTACAACGACACAAAGCAGCAGGATCATCATCTGGTCTTATAAAAGTTAGACAGACTGTATGTGAATCACAATGAATTGGATTTGGAATTCATTTTTGCTCGCGAACTAACGAACTATCGTCAAATGAATAGACTCGTGAACGAATGAATATTTACTCGGGAGAAAACACGTGATGCGAACATTCCCACCAATATCGTCCACTGCATTTGCATTTCGAGTGATCGATTCACACGCTCCTAATTTGCAGTGGTTTGTATGTGCCTCGTTGTTACATTAGTTGCTCGTTATTGACAGCATAGTTGGACAAGCATAGAAATACACAGAACAAATCTATGAGAAAATTGGAAAGTTTCCATTTCTCGTCTATGTTACAAGTGAATACATGTGTTTTCGGACTTATATTTTGAATAACAACGATCGAGCAAATAATTGTTGGAACGAAGAAATATAGAAATCATAGAAAATTCCCGATTCGATTGATTAATTTTCCGATTCCAATTCGATTCGAACGTAATAAATGGTTGATAACCTCAAAACTATTCGCTAAAAACGTCACATGTTTTTATCCGCATCCTTCCTGAGAAACATATTCCTACGTTAAAAAGGTGTAAACATCGGTTATTGAAGCTTTCAGATGCTTTTTTGGCAAATTTTGAGCTTTAAGTGTTAAAAGCATACAATGTATTCCATCAAAGTTGAATACAACGAACAATCCACGGAACGGAGTTACCGAAGAATTCGCGCACACCACACACTGGCAAAAAGGCGATGATGAATGCCAGTTGTTGCTCGGTGTCGCCTTTACTTTTACACAAGCTTCCAAGTACAACGGTTTCGATATACAACAAATGCAGTGAAAACACCCAAACAAGGCGTACAGACACACCCGACCACAAGAAGCCTAATTGAATTGAATTGCTACCGTACGTACGCTTCAACGCCTTGTCACCTTGGGTCTGGATGGTGCGGATTTGTACAGGCTTTTACTCATCGGCAGAAGAAGTCGGAGCGTCGGACCGATGACGGCTGTCACTTTTGTCTGTCTGTCTGCCAGTCCACCGATGATAAAGTGAAATGCCTGGCAGCATTAGTATCCTTCCGCGAACGTGCGACATTTGTTCGAGGATGCGAGGAGGCGCGGTATCTTGTGGGCGGGTAAGGTGTTGCATTCTCCGGTGCATCCCGCCATCGCCATATCTGCGACAGAAAGGTAATTGCATCGATTCAAACCGTGGCGGTTGTGAGTGGAATGCCTAATGATGTAATAAACATGTGGATGCCGGTGAGCGATATGTTGTGAGGTTATCCGTCGTAACACATGGATGCAAATATATACACATTATGCCAGTCACTCCGGGCCGATCGTGCGACGGAGATGATGACAGCGAGATGGTGACTTGAAGTGATATCAATCTGTCACGGTCGGTGTTGTATGTGGAATATTCTTTCTAAGGTATGACGGGTCATTACCGTTGCTTTTCCGCTTGTTGCTCCCCATTTCATTTTGGTAAATTATTATATCCTACCAACAATATACACATCAACCAACCCGTCGTTTTGTGAACATCTGATGAATAGCCTTCATCTTTTTGTTTCACACGGTATACATGACCACGTGCTTCCAGTTATCCGCCAAGTTCTTCTTCTTCTTCGGAGTGGCTGTTATCGCAACGGTCTTTTCCATGTCATAATTGCCGTCGTTCTTTTGCGACCGTTCCGTCACACTTTTGTTGTCGATTTTGTTCATTTCAGACCGATAGAAATACATACTGAAAAGTGCACCTTCCAGCCTTGGTAAGTAGAACTCTGCACATATGCACATTTGGTTTTTCTGCTGCACTCCATGGCAAATCGTTTTGGATTTGGTGAAGAGGGGGGGTTGTGTGTTGGTGTGTAGTACTCCGTACTACGACTGCACGGCTTTTTGTCGGCAATTTGACCCCTTTTTCCTGCGGCGACCACGTTGGAATAAGCATTTGTTTGTTGGTGCCGAGAGAAGTTTTGCGAGCCGCGACGGAGTTATCGTAGGAGGGAACGTGTTTCACCACTGGATAGGTCTGAAAATTTTCGCAGCCAAGCGCTGGTGGTTCCGAAACCGAAGCGATACACCATCAGCCTGCAAGAAGGGGACAATCTTCAGGCGTACGTCAAATGTTTCATGTAGAAAATCAATCACTACGCTTTAGCCAGATCGTTTATCAAAGTCGGTGACTCTAATGATCATTTATTCTGTTTAGTTCTTTGTTTTTTGTTGCTGCATTTTCTCTATGGTAGGACATGGTTAGGTTCGTGAAGATATGTAGGCTGACAGTGAACGCTCCGACGGAGGTCCCCAGGTGGCTCAATAATTTGTTGTACTTGCCTTTTTCATTTTATAGACATTTAGTTAATGGGTGGGAACTAGGTTTTCTGGTAATTTTTTTTTTGCTTGAAGTAATGTGACACGACCAATTCTTGTATATTTTTACTCAAACCCTCAATGTATGTCAATACTAGGATCCTAACATGCCCACATATGTGAAAATAAAGTGAAAACAACTTCAGCAATGTGTTTCTATATCTGGTACTTTTTTCAGCTTTTAGACTCCTTGTTAATATTTATGACATTCGGCTAGAAATTTTTTTTGGTTTGTCAAAAAGATATAAATTACTGAAGCAGCCGTTTCTTAACGTCTACATTCCATGGAAATGATCCAAATTATACGATTTAATTTTTGCTTTCTTTAAATCACGCACTAAATCTGACGTACGTAATTATCGTGGAATTGCATTCCTAAACTATTCGAAGCAATAGTAAATGAAAAAGTCTTCCAACAAGTAAAGAATAGAATGCAGTTTGGCTTCTTCAAAGGCCGCTCAACTACAGCTAATCTGTTGACATTTGTGACTTTTATTTTGAATGCAACGGAAAATGGCCAACACATAGAAGCTCTTTACACTGACTTCAGTAAAGCATTTGACCGCATCGACATTCCATTACTACTCTTCAAATTGCAAAAAATTGGAATGGAACAAGGACTCTTAAACTTGCTCAATTCTTATCTAACAAATCGTGAACAAATTGTTCATTTTCAAATTTCTCTCTCAAATCCAGTAAAAGTCACTTCGGGAGCCTCACAAGGCTCTCATCTTGGTCCTCTTCTTTTCATTCTGTACGTTAATGACATCTCATTCGTTCTCAAGCGTATAAATGTTCTTGTGTATGCAGACGACATGAAGCTTTTCGCGTAAATTGGTAATGAAAACTACATCGAAGCATTCCAAAACGAAATACAGCGCGGCCTCGATTGTATACAGTTATTGATTTCTTTTCACTGTATATAATCGAGTTATTTTTTTTGACGTAGGACTACGTCTTTCATTTCTATACCGGGGTGTAAAATCAAAGTTTCGAAAACGAAAGCGTTACGCCGGAGACCGAGATTTTGAGCGTTAATAGCTCCTAAACAACTGAACGAAATGGTATGAAAAACACTTCATTCAAATTCAAATCATTAAAATGTCTACGCGTTCTATACTTGTTACTTTCTGATCCAAAAACTTGTTTCAATAGTATTAAATTTGCTTTCAAAACATGCTATTGAAATCACCAATCGGTATATAAGCGAGCGCCGCTCGGAAATCCACTCAGTTCTAATTGAACAGTGATTGGAGCATGTTGTCGCTGTTGTGGTGAAGCTCTTCATTTATCATGAAAGCGCGGATGAACGGTGTCACCAAGAGTCTGTTTGTGCACCTTAGGCCAGAAGGGAATCCATCAGGAGGAGAGTGATGCCACAAACGGTTCCCCGGGAAGATCTCGAAGCAGCCGCTACAAACACACACACACATACACGCGCGGAATTCTTTCCGTTTGGATGCCATTCAGCATCGAGAAAGATCCGGAAAATAATCTGCCAGTTCCTCTGGGAATTTAAAAATACATTCATGTGAAAGAGTTTATTTGAATGTTTTCTATCCATGTAACACTGTGATCAAATACATTTGGTTTTGTGATTTTTCAATCATTTCAATTTTCAATAATCGCAATTAACAGGATAACTTCTGAAGATTATTCTTTTCCATCAGTAGGATATTTCCGTATCCAATATTGTATGCGCCCGCAATCGATTATTGCTCAGTCGCCGAAAGTTCCGAGCTCAGAGAGTTCATTCCCCTCTAGTTTGCCTTCCAAATTGCCATCGTAAACCACGCCTTCTCTCGATTCAATCACGCACAAAAAGCATACTTAAGCGATATTCTGGTGGTGAGACGCATTCATTTTTCGTGAGGATATCGATAAGACAACATCGTTGCTGAGAGCGCTGGACGGCGAAGGATCGAGATCTGCCCTGAAACGCAAGCAGTTTGTTTGAAACTGTGAGGGAGCACAGAGAAGCCGATCCTTCAGGAGAAGAGAAGGTGACCATCGAAGCAGCCGCTGCACACATACATACACGAACGGAATTCTTTCCGTTTGGATGCCGTTCAGCATCGAGAAAGATCCGGAAAATAATCTGCCAGTTCCTCTAGGAATTTAAAAATACATTCATGTGAAAGAGTTTATTTGAATGTTTTCTATCCATGTAACACTGTGACCAAATATGTTTCAATCAAGTGCTATTAACAGATGGTTATCGAGTTAGCATTAACCACTGGTGGGCTTCCAGTATCGAGGAAAATGTGGAAATATCTAATCGTTACTGAAAATAATCTGCCAGTTCCTCTGGGAATTTAAAATTACATTCATATGAAAGAGTTTATTTTAATGTTTTCTATCCATGTAACACTGTGACCAAATACATTTGGTTTTGTGATTTTTCAATCAATCGCAATTAACAGGATAGCTTCTGAAGATTATTCTTCCCCATCAGTAGGATATTTCCGTATCCAATATTGTATGCGCCCGAAATCGATTCTTGCTCTGTCGCCGAAAATTCCGAGCTCAGAGAGTTTTTTTTTATCTGTATTATAGTGATTTTCAACTCATTTGGCTGGTTCGTCACTTTTTACTTCCATTTTTGGAAGAATGTCGGGAGTGAGAATTGAACTCGTGACCTTTAGCGTGAGAGGCATGGATGTTACCACTACGCCAGATCGCCTCCACTGAGAGCTCAGAGAGTTCATTCCCCTCTAGTTTGCCTTCCAAATTGCCATCGTAAACCACACCTTCTATCGATTCAATCACACACAAAAAGCATACTTAAGCGATATTCTGGTGGTGAGACACATTCATTTTTCGTGAGGACATCGACAAGACAACATCGTTGCCTAACGTGCTGAAGGAGGTGGACGGCGAAGGATCGACACATACACGCGCAGAATTCTTTCCGTTTGGATGCCATTCAGCATCGAGAAAGTTCCGGAAAAATCTAATCATTGCTGGGAAATAATCTGCCAGTTCCTCTGGGAATTTAAAAATACATTCATGTGAAAGAGTTTATTTGAATGTTTTCTATTCAAGTAACACTGTGACCAAATATTTTTCAATCAAGTACTATTAACAGGTGGTTATCGAGTTAGTATTAACCACTGGTGGGCTTTCAGTATCGAGGAAAATGTGGAAATATCTAATCGTTACTGAAAATAATCTGCCAGTTCCTCTGGGAATTTAAAATTACATTCATGTGAAAGAGTTTATTTTAATGTTTTGTATCCATAAAATATCCATATAATACATTTGGGTTTGTGATTTGTCAATCAAGTACAGTTAGCAGGTTAGCTTCTGAAGATTATTCTTCAGAACAAGGTTTTTCGTATCCTATATTGGATGCATAAAACCTTGTGCCTCCAACGTAACGCTCTCGTTTTCGAAGTCTCCCAAATATTCATTCAGATTCAACTTCAAACAAATGATCTCTAAATCAACGATAGTCCTACGTCACCCTTGCGGTTATACCATAGATATAACCCACTTCCTGTTTTTTAATTTGTGTTTTGAAAATAAAAGAGGAATTTGATTTTTGATTCATTCCCTTAAAGTCAGAAAACACTTTTCTCATATGAAAAAAATAATAATATAATATGTAATAGCCACTTAAACTTCACCTTAACGTTGAAAGGTTACATTTCTTCTTGAAATAAGCCATATTTGAAATATAAAAAAAATATTTTTTCCAAACTGTATATAATCGAGTCCGACCTGTACATGTGTTCTATACTTGGTGTAATAAAAATCTACTAAAACTGAATGTAAAAGAATGCAACTCCATTGCATTTAGCAGAAAAAATCATGTACCAAATATTGTAATACATCTTGGAAATAAAAATGTAGAGAAATGTGACATAGCTAGAAATTTAGGCGTCATCCTGGACTGTAAACTCACATTCATAGAACATTACAACTCTGTAATCAATAAGGCAAATAGTAACTCACATAACTCTAGGACCCATACACAATCAAGCTTTGTATATCACATATGTAAGACCCATTCTGGAATACAGTCACATCGTTTGGAACCCGTATATGGTCGTACATGAAGAACGCATTGGTCAGTCCAGCAGTTTCTCCTATTTGCACTCCGTAAGTTGAACTGGACATCATTTCCACTTCCTTCATATG
Source organism: Toxorhynchites rutilus septentrionalis (assembly GCF_029784135.1). Lineage (NCBI taxonomy): Eukaryota > Metazoa > Arthropoda > Insecta > Diptera > Culicidae > Toxorhynchites > Toxorhynchites rutilus. The sequence goes on from NC_073745.1 coordinate 140,423,228, forward strand.
AAACACGCTGCATGCTTATAAACATCCAATCACTAAAGGAACGCCGTAAATTTACAATACTCTCTTTTGATAATGATCTAATTTCGCAACGGGTACAATCAGCTGAATTACTAGAAAAATAAAAAATTACTAGAAAATATGTATCTGGGCGTCAACTAAGAACACGCAGTTTGTTTCTAACAAAAACACCTAGAACAAATTATGCAAACAACGCTCATATCAATCGCATGATGCGTATATACAATCAGCACTGCGAATTAATTGACACAACAATGAATAAAAAACAGCTAAAAAGAAACATGTACCGTAGGAATAATATGTAACTTAAGAAATCATTGTAACATGAATATATAACTACATACTTATCTACATTTGTTTGACGAAAATGAATAAATTAATACATAAGGATTGCATGTTGTTAGGTGTGAAAAAGCGAGTAAATTGGAACGCTAAGGAGTTGTGGACTGTACGAATATGATTGGAAGCTCAATGATGCATTGGTTCCTTATGGTGACGTTCAGGTAATTAATTTTCTTTTGTGTTGTTATTTAACCCGGTCGTTTGTCTGCTCTCAGCCACCACATCAAGGGACTTTACTAATCTTCTACTTTATTCGAAAATGCATCATTCTCACTTTTTAGACGAATTCTAATGTCTAGTGAACCTTTCCTGTATCGAAATGGTGCTTTTATGAACAATAGATAACGGTAATTAGTAGAAACAAAAGTTGTCAGTTTTGATCTATCAGTTTTGATAGATTCTCTTCATAGACTTTTTCTTTGGGTAATCACGACCTTGCAAACAGATTTTGCGCCAGTTTAGCCTTATGGTTTTATAAACGAGAGTTCCCTCTACACTCCTGGTCGTCGAACAGATGAGAAAACGCTTTTACCGCTGAGTTATTAACGGTAGAGAAGGTCGATGAAGAGAATCGATCAGAACAGATAGGTCTTATTGAAAAGTTGAGCGCGAAATATACATCCATTTTACATAAAATTACGAAAAATTAAAAAAAAACCATACAAATTCAGGCAATTTTGCTCGCTATTTACTACTACTACGCTTATAGCGTACCTGGTCACTGTCTAAGGCCGAGGACATAGTAAACGCGGTGCGGTGCGCTGCGATGCGATGCGGAGCGACGAATTTGAGCTCATCGCTTGCTATGACATACTGATCGTTTCAGATCGCGCGTTTTTTTGATGTTTCATTCCACTCCATTCCACATGTAAACAACCCAGCACAAGGATGCCAGATATGATAACATATCTTCATTTTGTAAACAGTTGAATTCTCGCATAACTTTTGAAAAGGTCCAATGTAACATTTTCGTCAACTCGAGAAAAACGAGTTGAAGACCCGAACATTATTCCGCGAATTGTCCTAAAAGTTATCGATCTTTGTCGCTCCTCTCACCACTAGCGATCAAGAATAGCTCTCCAATACCAATCGTGGCTGTTGTTCCGTGATTTGAGTTTTAAGTTGAAGCCAAGGAGCGAAAAATGTTACATTGGACGTTTTGACTGCCCGCGTTTGCACATTGGACATATTACGTTGCACGATAAGAATTCGAAACTAACTACTAAAGCGGACTTTCATCTATACCACTATCCGTGTGGTGAGGGAGTCTCACACCATCATGACGAAGGACCTGTAATACAAGTCGTACAAGAAACGCAATGCATTTGACATCAATTCATAAAATTCGGAAGGTCATGGCAAGGTTTAATGAATAGGGGCTTCAGATTCTGGACTGGTGAGCTTGTTCGTCAAATCAAGATCCCTGTCAAGATCTTATTAGGAGTGATCGTACGAAAAGTAGATGCTTGAGTGCAGTATGAGTGATTTGAAGAGCTTAAACGGGCAGCACCCTCTTTGTAGAACGAGATACACACTACAACATGACACAGCTTGGTCGAAGCCGAATGGGTTATTTGAATTGATGGAGAACTAAAGATGACCTACGAATTGGAAACGTATTGCATTTCATGTGAAATTGATGTTAGTTTTGTAAAAGAGTGAGAATTTTTCCATCTTGTTCTAAAGTTATGAAACACTGGAATTTTAGTTTTTCGATTTTTTCACGCCTGAGCACAACAATAAAGTTCAAATGGCCAGTCGTATAAATGAAGATAGTTTGGAAAACCTGTATCTTTCGACGGTGAAAATATCACGCTGATCCGTTTTGTTTTGAAAGAGTTGTGCAGGATTCAAATTTAATTTTGGACTCCAACATTACAAATCCGGCAGTCTGGTACTCAAATCACGAAATCGCTGAAGGTGGCAAATAGACAGTGTATGATGTACTGAAACGTTTTCGTGAACGTGTAAGCGTTGTTCTGATGGATCAGAGAACGCGTCTTAGGGGACACATAAGGTCGGTGGAACTGAAAGCCAAGGTGTGACCAAGTTTTTCGTCATAAACAAGACAATGGACTCGAAAATGTATTGGCGAGAGTACCTGCAGAAACGTCTGGTGAAGTTTTGACTAGATTTGGTATGCTGTCATTGTAGTCGAGAGGTGCTTCAGTGCCACCCCGTGACAATGGGATCGATTACATTGAAAAAGACCTCAATCCTCCCAATTGCCCCCAATTCATTGTGGAATTGCCGTTGAGGTTGACCAACAGAGAATTGAAACTTCGATGGACGGTATCCGAAGAAAAGTATGAAAATTCATCAAAACTGTAAAGGAATAATTTGTAGAATATTCTTTTTAGATAAAAAAATACATTATCAATATTTTTATATAAAAACGTGTTTTATACCTTTAACCAATTCCGAGATACAAGTGGTTTCATGATTCTGGATCCTAAATGAATCAAGCGTCAATCAACAGTATGAAGGGAAACATCATGACATCTAGTTGAACTGTTTCATCATTATTTTCTTATTTTACCCAAACAGCAACACAAAAAAGTAATGTAAGCTTTCTTTCTGAGTTCTTTATTATGTTTCGATATAGCGTACAATTCGATACAACGTACAATTTTGAATGTGAAATGTACGTTATATCGAAGTTCCCCTATATTGGGAGTCTGTGATTAAGTGTCGTAGGAAAAGCTGACGTATGAGTCCAACTTTTGTAAATATTTAAATAAAGCATCTAATCGCAGACCCCCAGGTTAGTGTTTCCAAAGAAGTATTTATTTATTTAGTAGGAGGGAAGAAAATATTTTTACTTACTTATTTATCAATATATTAATTAATTAGTTTATTTATTTATTCATATATTAATCTATTTATTTGTTTATCTCCGCTGAGACGAACCAGCCAAGTAGGTTGAACGTCTAAAAAATAAAGAATTAGAAAAAGGTTGGTCTCCAGTAATTCACAAGTTTTCAATTAAAAAAAAAATTGGAAAAAATATTTTGCGGACCACTCTAAAATGGAAATTAAAACATGATATTCGATGAAAACTAGATTGAGTCCCAACAGAAAATATGAAACATTGTAAATACGATTGAAATTTTTGCTTACACCATTGTCTGGTGAGAAACATTTTATTTAAACACAATTCGACAAGATACTGTATAAGTTGTGTTACGTGAACCAACTCGTTATAAGAATGACTAATATTTTAGTGGAAAATATTGAAATATGAAATTTGCATTAATAATTATTAATTACACTTGATATTTTCTGAATTTACTGTCTATTTATTAATGAGAAAATGATATTAATTTTACTCACTGACCAACCCCAAAGTTTTTGGGGGTCGATGGTATCACTTCATTCTGGAAAAGGGGTCACTTGCCCAAAATAGTTTGAGAGTCCTTGACTTAGATGAACGATTAGCGGCTGAACCGTTCATCAAAGTGAACTCTTTTGCTTATGTCTATGGGTGGTTTCATCATTTATCATTACATGTTTTTTTTCGTGACGGACAAGGTGAGTCGATGGGTATCAAGCATTATTCTACATTATAGCAAGCAAGCATTTATCAGAATCAAAGGAGAGGAGTTGATTTGGGAGATGGCGTCACTCTATTATCCGCAAAGTTTCGACGAGAGCCTGGTTTAAAGGTTTGAACGTTGATAGAGATTTTATTAGAAGGGTTGTTGTTCAATCATATCTTGCTCAATGCATATAGGCTATGATATTGAGTACGCTGGTAAAGTGGAAATGTCAATGAACTGAACAGGCGATCCGTTGAGAGTTTCGAACTGTACACACACACAAACCTGCTCGAGATGTCTCGATAAGCATTAATGGTTTTATTTAGTTAGCTACACTTCCACAAATTCACCCATAGGTCATAAGATATGTAATCTGTATCAATGTTGTACTGCAAGATGATTGTGTTTTATTGTATTCGGCTAAATTTAATGGACGAAGGAAAAAAAACCGATCGATCGATTATTTATGGAGCGACGGTTTCATAAATAAGGTACATTTATAAACATCGAGATCAATAGAGAATGTCGTTCGAGTTCGTTGTTAATATTCGAACATATATCTGATTTTTTCCTCATTAGTTTACTATTGAAAAAAAGTATTCATAATTAATGGTTCCGGATTATTTTTACCACTACAACAATTACAATCCATTTGAAGTTCAATTCAGTTCAGTTCATATAACAAACGTTTTCTCTAGGGCCACCATTCGGGGTATTGAATGAGTTAAATTTACGGATTTCTGAACAGTTACAAGAACTCAATTCAAGAGCAAATTTCCACAAAGTCCTACGACAAGTTTGCGTCAATGACCCAAGGCTCAGACCTCTCTACTTTTTTTGCATTAGAATAAAATGTTTTTATGTCGAGTTGGAATAAAAGCAACACAGAGTAAACAAATAGTTGTTTTCACTGTGACCCTAACGTAATTTAAAATCGCTAAATCGATAGTATTGAATGATTTAAAGAAAAACGTGTTTCTATATAGTCGATTGAAATAACTAGAGCTACAACATTGCCGAACTATGTTTACCTCTATCTATGAAGATAAGAAAGTTAGATTTATGATTTTACCAAAATTTACAACTTCGTCAAAGGCAGTTTCTGCCTAGAGAATAACTTTCGAGCTCTAGATGAAATTTTCCACCTAAATCCGTTCAATGGACCATTGTGCATTGGCAGCACCATCTCGGATTGCAGTGAAATTTTGTGAGTATAGACACATTGGCCATTTAAGTAACTTTGCATACTTGAAATCTCTAGACGATTTTTTGAAAAGGACCTATTTTTTTTAAATAGTTAGTGAACAATGACTCGATTTATATAGTTTTATTGAGAAACGTGGCATACCATATTTCTCCTGTAAATTTCGACATTTTGGGATAACAATTATTAGCAAAACTTTGAAATTACAACTTTTGACACGCAAAATAGCATTGTATCTTGGAATGGTTACTATTAGCTCGCTTGGATACTCAGCAATACAATTAATTCTGATAATTAACTAATCATTCACAAATACAACAAAATATATAAAGCAATAGCAAAAAATGTGTAATGCAATGGTTTTGTATAACAACCACACATACAAATCTTTCTGATATCATATGAATGTTTGCAAGGATCAAATGACCCGTTGCGGTAGTTAGGGCCGATTACATATATTTCTCAGTTAAAAAAATAACGAGAGAGGAGTAAACACTGAAAAATACATTCGATGTATGTTTTAGGAAAAGTAGTGTAGGAAAATGATGTTGTGACAGTATAATTGGCAAGAAAATTTTGACTAAAAGTTTAATATTGGTCATTTGAACCCTCGTGGTAGGTTTAGTGTTAAAAACTATAAGGTCTAAAAAATTTTAGTCAAAGAATGTCGATAGTCAATAGTCAAAGAATGAAATAATGAGAAATATTTTTGTTTGAAGTCTAGATTGCGATAGTGTATTCAACAAAGTTTGAAAGATAAAATTAAAATATGAACGCATCAAACACGTCAACTTTCTACCTCTCATACGCCCTAACTAGCGTTGGCAGGAAAAAATTATCATCTTCGGCAGAAAAAATGCTTTTTCGTGTGCTGAAGGGTGGAATGAACAAGTAAAAGCTGACCTCTATTTCTCTCAGACTGAACGGCTTGGAATTGTACCCAAAAAACAGATGCCAAGCAGGAATCGAACCAAGGCCGGCAGGAATGCAAAGCTGTTTTAAATGACTAATCTATCCACATACCCAATGGTGCTGTTGCGTAAATGCATGAGAATACAGCTATTCCAAATGAAATCGTCCTAAAAATGCAGATTTTAAAAACTTGTATTTTCGATTCCAATGAGAGTGTGTATTCCGTTTGGGTTGGAGGAAATATGAGTTTTTCACAGCAATTGGGAATTTTTTGACTCAAGCGTAACTTTTGAAAAGGGCGTATCGAGTTTAGTAAGAGAAATCTTTGATAATTTATACCTCAAAAACTATGAGTCGTTCTGAAATAGTGTCTTAGGAAGAGTTATAGAGTATTGATGGTTGAATATGAAAAAAATGTACACTGAGAAAAAAAATAGTACTCTTTTCTTTATTTACAAAATAAAAATTCAATTTGCAATATCCAAAATACATATTTTTTAAATTTTTTTTTAATTTTTTCATACAAAATATAAGTCATGCAGAAAATTTAAAAAATAGGCCCAAGATGGTAAAACTATTTTTGACGAACTTTGTAGAACATCGAATTTTTAGGAATTTTCGAAACTTCGAATTTTTGTATGTTAACAATCATTTTTAGCCACAAATTATGAATCCTGATGTGATTTAAAACAAAAAAGGTTATTATCAATCTCCTTCTAAATGTAGCCATTCTCGAAATACTTCAAAAATATTTCTAATTTATTGTCTTTTTTATAGTAAATAATCCCTTTTAATATGTTTCTAGTGTTATACCATCATTTTCATGAAATTTTATGAATTTGCTTATTATTTCCAACAATTTTTCCAAATACATCTTTATGGTTCATTTTTTGACTCAAGCGTAACTTTTGAAAAGGGCGTATCGATTTGAGTAAGAGATATGTTTGATAATTTATATCTCAAAAACTATGAGTCGTACCAAAATAGTGTGTTGAAAGAGTTCTAGAGTATTGTTGGCTTAATTTTAAAAAAATATACACTGAGAAGAAAAATTAGTACTCTTTTTTTTTATTTACAAAATAAAATTTTAATTTGCGATATCAAAAAATATGTATTTTTTATTTTTTTTTCAATTTTTTCATATTAAATAGAAGTCATGTAGAAAATTTAAAAAATTGGCCCAAGATGGTAAAACTATTTTTGACAAAATTTGTGGAACATCGATTTTTTAGGAATTTCTTAAACCTTGAATTTTGTGTGTTAGCAGTCATTTTTAACCACACATTATGAATCCTGATGTTATTTAAAACAAAAAAGGTTATTATCAATCTCCTTCTAAATGTAGCCATTATCGAGATATTTAAAAAAAAACTTGTAATTTATTGTCTTTTTGATAGTAAATAGGCCCTTTGAATATGTTTGTCGTGTTATACCAACATTTTCATGAGATTTTATGAATTCGCTTATAAAAATTCCTAAAAATTCGATGTTCCACAAATATCGTCAAAAATAGTTTTACCATCTTTTGCTTATTTTTAAAATTTTCTACATGACTTCTATTTTATATGAAAAAATTGGGAAAAAATATAAAAAATACATATTTTTTGATATCGCAAATTAAAATTTTATTTTGTAAATAAGTGTATATTTTCTTCAAATTAAGCCAACAATACTTTATAACTCTTTCTAACACACTATTTCGATACGACTCATTTTTTTTTTGAGATATAAATTATCAAAGATTTCTCTTACTAAAATCGATACGCCCTATTCAAAAGTTACGCTTGAGTCAAAAAATGAACCATGATGATGTATTTGGAGAAGTTGTTGGAAATTATAAGCAAATCCATAAAATTTCATGAACATGACGGTATAACACGACAAACATATTAAAAGGGATTACAGGTAAACTTCGATATTATACCAACATACCAACATTGTTATACCAACATTTTCATGAGATTTTATGAATTCGCTTATAAAAATTCCTAAAAATTCGATGTTCCACAAATATCGTCAAAAATAGTTTTACCATCTTTTGCTTATTTTTAAAATTTTCTACATGACTTCTATTTTATATGAAAAAATTGGGAAAAAATATAAAAAATACATATTTTTTGATATCGCAAATTAAAATTTTATTTTGTAAATAAGTGTATATTTTCTTCAAATTAAGCCAACAATACTTTATAACTCTTTCTAACACACTATTTCGGTACGACTCATTTTTTTTTTTGAGATATAAATTATCAAAGATTTCTCTTACTAAAATCGATACGCCCTATTCAAAAGTTACGCTTGAGTCAAAAAATGAACCATGATGATGTATTTGGAGAAGTTGTTGGAAATTATAAGCAAATCCATAAAATTTCATGAACATGACGGTATAACACGACAAACATATTAAAAGGGATTACAGGTAAACTTCGATATAACGTACATTTCACTTTCAAAATTGTACGTTGTATCGAATTGTACGTTATATCGAAGCATAATAAAGTACTCACAAACGTAGTCTATAATACATTATTGTGTTGCTGTTTTAATAAAGTTAATGAATAACTTCAATCAGAAGACGAAGTCAGCCTTTCTCATGATGTTTCTCTTCATACTGTTGATAAAAGGTTTATTCATTCAGAATTCGGAATCACAAAATCATCTGTATTTCGGAATTGATTGAAGGTACAAAACTTGTTTTAGCATCACAATACAGATAATTCATTGTTCTATCAGAAAAAAAATATTGAATAAATTTATCCTTCACACTTTGGAAATGTGTACGTTATATCGAGGTAAAATGTACGTTATATCGAGTGACGTTATATCGAGGGTACGTTATAACGAGGGTACGTTATATCGAAGTTTCCCTGTATTTACTATAAAAAAGACAATAAATTAGAATTTTTTTTTCAAATATTTTGAGAATGGCTACATTTAGGAGATTGATAATAACCTTTTTTGTTTTAAATCACATCAGGATTCATAATTTGTGGCTAAAAATGATTGTTAACATACAAAAATTCGAAGTTTCCAAAATTCCTAAAAATTCGATGTTCCACAAAGTTCGTCAAAAATAGTTTTACCATCTTGGGCCAATTTTTTAAATTTTCTGCATGACTTCTATTTTGCATGAAAAATTTTTAAAAAAATATTATTTTGTAAATAAAAATGTTTTTCACAGTGTACTTTTTTTCATATTCAACCATCAATACTCTATATCTCTTTCTAAGACACTATTTCGGTACGACTCATAGTTTTTGAGATGTAAATTTTCAAAGATTTCTCTTACTAAAATCGATACGCCCTTTTCGAAAGTTACGCTTGAGTCAAAAAATTTCCAATTGCTGTGGAAAACTCATATTTCCTCTAATCCAAACGGAATACACACTTTTATTCGAATCAAAAATACTCTTGTTTTGTCATTTGTCGATTTCATTTGGAATTACTCAATATTACTCCACATTATAAAATGAAGTTGAATCTTTAAAGTATACATGGAATGTGTTTTATAAGAGTGAAAAGGAGAGCCTAATCGTGAACCTATTAGAAGTCGCTGGAGGAGATGAACCGCTTGAAGATAGATGTTGTCCCGAAGTGCGCCAACCCTCCGAACTTCCCCCAGCTATGTCGCATCGAGAATTTTTGGGTAAACCCGAAACGGCCAACTGCCGGAAAGCCGTCGAAAATTGTTTTTAATATGTTCAATAAAGCTATGTTTTATGGGGAATTTTGACTCTTTGACCTTTTGTAATTTTTTTATCGCCATCCAAAAATTGTCCATTTTTATAATGCAAGAGTTAAAACCAATAAAACATAATCAATAATGAAGACACTCAATAGTTCTTTAGAATTTTCTGCAGGAATAATACGGTCATTATGAGCTAATAGAATAATTACACTGATTCCCAAAACATTCGGCAGCAGTTCATTTCGGTAATCGACGGGCGAAACTCATTCCCAAAGTCCCGATAAAATTGCCGGGTTTTACTGCGAATTTTATGATTATTAAATGACACTTGAGTGTCGCTCCGCTTTTATACTCCCTCTCTTGATAAACTCTGTGGAAGTATGGTAGGAAGGCAGAAATGGTAGGGCGTTGCGTTCGCTTGAAATCTAATGAAAGCGAAAATCCCTGGATAAGAATGTTCTTAACAAACACCCTCGGCTTCCGTGGTGCATCATGAATTTTTCACTTTGAAGCATGAACTCTGGCGGTATTGATTTGCTTCAGGTGTTCCCTGCTTTGGTGCGATTTGATGAAAAAAAAAAGTCGGATTCAAAGAGTCACCCTAACTTCCCTCAACATCCCATGTTCGCCGTCTGTTGTGATTCTCACCCATGCATAGCAAAAGAGGGTGCACATCGTAAATGTAACTTTATTTTCTTCGCTAAGCAAGAAAAAAATAGAATAAAGGAAATAAAGTTGAGGTAAGAGTAGTTGCGAAAAGCCCTTGAATATGAAATTAATTGCTTGAACATTATCAAGAGCGATTGAATGAATCGAGTTATGAATTAATGTGTCAAATGTGAATTTAAGAATCCAATCTTCCATTAGCTTTTCACCGTCAATGAGATCGCGTATTGATTTTTGTTCCAGAGGAAACATATTGGGCGTTTTCGAGTGTCATGCATTTGTTTAAGCGAAGCTGATAATATTCAACTATGAACGAAATAATATACATGTTTATATCATTTATCATAATTGAACACTATTCTAAATATGAATTTATAGTTAGTATTGAATCTGCATCCCATAAAAGGAAACAACCGATATGCCCTGAATATGCAGGTCTACCATTCAATCTCGAACAAACAATGAACCCACAGCTCTTATTTCCATTTAGGCCAAACGCATTCACTAAACCGCGAAAGAATAATGAAGTGCTGAAGTTGATTTTATCAATTACAGCTGGAATATTAAAACGGTGTTTATCCAATTTAGGGAATTATACCGCGTAAGGAACAAACTCGATAAGCAGAAGGGATGGGGAGATAGAGCAAACAAAACAGAAAACGAAATTCCCGGAATAAACAATCCAAACCCAAACAGAGCAAAATAAAAATAACGGAAGGTAAACGAAATACAATAGGGTCTCCGTCTCCTTTTGGCTGCGGAGTGCGATAACAATAACCATAAAGAAATTATGATCCTCAAAGGATCCTAGGAAAGCACAGATTAGGATCTGAGCTAGCAAGCTGTTTACGATTTCATAAGAGGGAAAAAGAACATGTAAGAACATTTTTATATGTTCTGTTTCCCTTTTTTTCCTTTCATAACTCGGTTTATGCTCCGATTTAAAGATACTCATCACGTTTATCTATATGTCTATCTATGACAGGTTTGCTATGTTCCTGGATTCTTTCAATGATTGAACTAGCGTAGGATTACTATCGCAGATTTAACAAATTCTAGGACACATTCTATGATGTCCATTTCTCCTGCAGCACATAAACAAGTATTGTTGGAACTCGGAAGCTCTGCAGATCTGCGATTTAATGTTGATGGAATTAATCACAATGAATCACAAACCACAGTTCCAAATTTGATGTTTTTATTGTCTAGTTTCGAGGGTTAAAAAGTGTACCAAGAAAACATAACAAATCAGTTGATTTCTAGTGTGTGTTTGATATCGGTTTCCTATATTATTAACATTAGAATTAAGGAAAAATGTATATATATATATACTAGTAACAATACAGTAAGGAGTTCGGCTCCTTTAAACCTATGTAACTGAGCCTGTAAAAATAAACGAATTAAATTAAAAAAAAAAAAAATAGTGTGTGTTTTTTTTAACAAAATCAGCTGTTTGCAAATACAAAATGCTTCATGTAGACAAAACGACGTCAGTATAATGGTAGCGCGTATTAGTATTGGGTTATCCGGAATGCTCGTGCCGCCACTGATGATGACGATATCGAGACGTTGACCAAATAAATCTTTATGTCGACCCAAGTAGGAGAGGTGCGGGTAAGACGGACAGTGGGGGTAGGATGGACATGTGGTTGATTTGTATAGTTGTATAGTTAGTATTGTAGAGATATACATTATGAATTTTAAATTTTTGTCAATGAGAACCCCTTATACATGTCATTCTATAATATCTAAACCACCCTATGACAATAAATACTGATCAAAAGTGGAAAAGGGAAACAAAAACCAAAAATCAAATATGAATCTGGGTGCGAATGTAATAATTTCAAAATTCAATTCAATTGAAAATGGTGTTTACGAAAAAATATGTCGATGCCAGATGTCTTAAAAATGCATGAAAACGTTGAGATCTGCTGTCATCTCGATTTTTTTTATCAATCGACTTTCTAGGACTGTTTTTCGGAATAAGGGTAAAACGTGTGGTTTAAGGTGCCAATGAAAATAGTCATCTTGATTTTCCATATGGAACATCGTGCGAAATGTAGATTTACACGTTAAAATACCCAATGAAAAATATTGGCTCAATCGAACTTCATTTACTAGTGTCGCAGACGTTAAAATTTTATTTTTTTGAAAACCGAAAAATCACCCATGGGGGGAGTAACGGGAATCGCGATTTAAAAAAAAAATTTTTTTGGATACCAAATGTATTAAAACGATGTTTTTATACCTAATCATCCGGAAAAAAACACAAAAAAAGTTATTGTTTGTTACCAGATTTAAAAAACAACATCAAGCTCAATTGTCTCTTGCTGATGTTCCAATCATAACTGTCCCACCATGTATTTTTGGTAGATCCATAATAAATTCACCGGAAGTACATAAAATTTCATGTCACACTTCCAGCACTTCCAGGGCTAATACATCCATCTCTAGTTTGGAAGAACGAACTAATTCTCATACAAATGAAAAGAAAATAGTTTAACAGAACAATTGTACACCTTGTTAGCGAATGCCTAATAACAATGAGATTTATAGGGGGTCTTCGTAGCCACTTGGTTACGTGTTCGCTTGCTAAGCGATCGATGGTGAGTTCAAACTCAGGGTCCTCAATTGACCATTTTTATGTTGCTACAGAATAACTGCGTTCACACAACAATCATCAGCGATGGAGGTCGATCCACGGTCGAATAAAGATCGATTCATCCATACAACTGCTCTGCTTTGCAAGAAACATCGGGCTGCTGTTCTATTAATATCCCAACAATGATCAATATTAACTTCCAACTGTCAACTGTCCGGTCTGCTGAAAAATGGAAGAACAGAAAGAATACCCTTACGCCTAAATGGTTACTACTGTGTAATTTACCATAATGTAATGGAACAGAAAACCTAACGCCTAAATGGCTACTAGTACTGTATAATTTACAATTTATAGAACCATAAACATATGTACATGTACACGACTAAAACCCGGCTCTGTTACAGCTAAAATGCTAATGAGCCTAATAAATAAACAAACGGAATAAAAAAAGATTTATATTCTGCGAAGGTTTGGAGATCACTCCCTTCTTCATAAGATGATGTTTTTATGCATAATCTTTCGGAAAAACACACAAAAACTTATTGTTTATTCCTAGTATTCCAAAAAATAACATCAAATTCAATTGCCCCATGTTGATAACAGCAGTGAAGCTATGTATCCATTTCAAATCGATACACCACGAGCGAGGTTTGATGTTGTACGTTCTGGCAAAGTCGAATCGCCACGAGTGTAGTCCGACGTTGTACGCGAAAGGGTTGAAATTGCACGAAACGTCGAGATTGCTCTGTGAATTCCTATCTGTCAAATAGCTACTAATACAATCAAAGTTTAACTCCACCTAAACCACCTAAATCGTCTTCCTACCTACTATTCTCCATCTCGCATTCATCCTAGTCTTGTATCGAGCTGTATGTGTATATGTTTGTGAAATCAGCATTGGGCATGAATCACGTCTGCTTGATGTGTTGTGCTTGCTAGATCGCTCGCATCTGTGGTTTCATTCCATGCTATCTTTGTCTTTTTGAAGGCTTTAAACTCTACAGTTCATCCGTCTCTAGCGAAACGCTACTCTATATTTCTCCTTCACCAGGTTTGACCTTGACTCTCTTCTCCTTCACCTGCAAGACAATCCACTTCCGCACGACGCTCGCCGGCAATGATGTTGCTCCGATGACCACCAAACGAAAAGTGGTGTGGTTCAAACCGCGGATGGCTTATTTATACCAAATAAATTGAAACAAATGTATTATTTGCTCGTTATTGACGGTACGGGAAGGTGAACATACAAATTGGAAGAACAAATGTATAGGAAAATGGGAATGCATCCAGTTTTCAATAATTTAAACCGTTTAGGGAATAGGGAATTGTAATGGGAATAGATTTCGTTCGCTGTTAAAATAGTTATTAAAGTTAACTTTATTTAATAAAAACGTGACTTGTTGTCTGATTTGGTACCCTTCTCAAAAGACGTAGCTCTACGTAAAAAAAAACTGTTGGAAACGAGAGGCAGTTTAAGGCAAACTTTACGAACAAAGTGGACGAGGTGACTTTACAGAATCTAAGAAGTCAAACGAAAGACCCGAAATCTCAGATACGGTCCGTCAACCGGGAGCTTTCTGTATTTCATGCTAATTGAACTTCAAAAAGAAAATAATTCGATTTATGCAACGAGAAAAATATTCGATTTGCATGAGTTTTTGTTCGACCCAAATTTGATTGAATTCAAAAAAACATTCTTTAGTGAACTTTCATTTTCAAAAGTGGCCAGTCCACGACGATAATCGATTGGTAATTGTCAACATCACTCAATATTGCTCCTCCAAGAACATAGCTTTTTTGGCGAATTTGAACATTGATGTAGGACGAATTTCATGCAGACTCGACTGGCCGTTGGCAGCACCATCTCAGATGGCAGTGAAACGTTGTAGGTGTAAAGACAGGGGGTCATTTAAGCAACTTTGCATACTAGAAATATTCGAAAAATAATTAGACTACTTTTTGGAAAAAGGCCAATTTTTTTCTTAATTTTTTACAAAAAATTATAATTTAAAAACTATTATACCTACAAAATTCTTGTCATAGGATGAAATGTAGGAAATTGTTCAAGTTTTCACAAAAAATACCAATTTTTTTTGGAAAAAAATTTCAAAAAATTTATTTTAAAAATTAAAATTCATTTCTCTCAAAAACGTATATTATTAAAATTACCAAAAATATATATATATATGAATAGCTCTTACCCAAAAAGTCGTCCATACATCAGAAGATGGGCATTTTTATAGGGAAAAGGTTTTTCGAACAACAACTAATTTTTAAAGTCAAGATAGCGATATAGTGTATTGGACAAAGTTTTAGACCTTGTTAAAATATAAACTTTTGTCGAAGACATCAACTTTCTGTCTTTTATAGTTTTTGGAATATAAGTCATTTTTGTATGAAATTATGTTTTGCTCGTAACATTTTTGTGTGTAAATTCTCACGTTTGACAAGTTCTTGACATGTTTCTAAATAAAGAAAAATTAGCAGAGCTTGTGAATCGCGATAATTTATACATGAAAATGTTATGAATTAAACATTAATAGTAAATTTTTAAAGAAAAAAAAATGAAAAAGTTGTTGTTCAAAATACTTTTTCCATGAAAATGTGCCCATCGACCGATGTATGGAAAACTTGTTGGAAATTTTTAGTGCTATTTATATCTCTTTATTTTCAGAATTTTAAAAGCATATGTTTTCAAGAAAAAATGTATTTTAATTTTCAAAATATTTTATTTCAATGAAATTTTTTTCGAAAAATTCCAAAAAAATGTCTTTTTCCAAAAAGTAGTCTAATTTTATTTCGAATATTTCAAGTATGCAAAGTTGCTCAAATGACCCATATCTTAACACCCACAACGTTCCACTACTATCTGAGATGGTGCTGCAAACTCCTAAGACGAGTTGGCATGAAATTCGTCGTAGGTGTTCTATGTTTATTCTAATTCTGATCCTTCTGGAAGTTATAATTTAGATTTTATTCACCATTTCATACATGCAAAGATGATTAAAATTTGATTATTTAGTCTACATGCCGTTCGATATAGAGAATTTCCAAATCAGGCGAAAAACAGCCGATTTTGACGCGAACCTCTCGGATTTTCCAAAACTTTGTGCGTGAGACTACAGCTACCTCAAACCACAATTTCTATTGTTAGATGATCAATTTTAATTCCGACTGATTTTTTAAAGGCGTGTCCATAATCATCAACATTTTTTGCAAAAAAAAATCATAGCTCGAAGTCCAGATGTCTAATTGAAATATAATGTACAACAATGTTATAGGAAATTCAATCAACTGTTCAGAAAAAATAACATTTTGAATACACTGTTAAAAAATCTTACTCAAAAATTTAATTTAGTATTAAAAATGTGAAACGAGCGCAGTCGTTTCAAATACAGTTAGTAGATTTGACGCCTAGTAGTAGACAACCTAGATGGGATCAGACTTAAATAAAATTAAATAATCGATGAAGACTCCATATTTCAAATATGATGCGGCGGGAATTAAGTCACGAACAATATTCGTGAAACCGAATGCCGTAAGAAGAAAGGACAGGGAATAATATTGTAGAACATTCGGTAGGTTTCGAATTCACGAAACAAAACCGACTCGATCTTTTCCTTCTGAGCCGCCGAGCGAATCAGTTGATTTTTTTGAGTGTTAAATTTCAATAGTTGTTTTGGAATAGAATAGGAATAATTGAATAGGAAACAATAGCTCTTCCTGAAATGGCCTTTTTGTGAATAAAGGGTGTGTCACATCAAATTGCATCACGGAAAAAACGCTGTAGAAATTTAATTTTTAGGAATTATATCTTCAGCTTTCGCTTATAATCAGATAAGAGTGTATAGATCACGCTGGCCATGCTTCACTGTCAATTTTTCGTAAATTTGGAAAAATGTCGTCGAACGAAAAAGAGCGTCGTGAATTAATCCTGTGCACTCATTTCGAGAATCCGGAGTTGTCACATCGGGACATCGGTAAGATGCTGGGAATCGTCCAATCCACGGTCAGCAGAGTACTAAAACGATACTTCGAGAACCTAACCATCGACCGGAAGGTGAAGAACGGCAAAAATAGATGCTCCGTCATTGAAAAAGATCACAAGCGCGTAGTTAAGCACTTTAGACGTGATCCGAGAAGTTCGGTCCGGGATATCGCCAATAAGCTGAATTTGTCAAGTTCATTCGTCCAGCGGACCAAGCAGCGGGAGGGCCTGCCTACATACAAGGTTCAGAAGGCTCCTAACCGCGACGAAAGGCAAAACATGGTGGGGAAGACGTGAGCCCGGAAGCTGTACACCGAAATGCTGACGAAGCCGCATTGCCTGGTAATGGAGACGAAACCTACGTCAAAGCGGACTTTCGTCAGCTGCCGGGCCTGTTGTTCTTCTCCGCAGAGGACAAATTCAGCGTTCCGGAGAAGATTCGCAAGCAGAAACTATCCAAGTGTGCCAAAAAGTACATGGTGTGGCAAGCGATCTGCTCTTGCGGAAAGCGGAGCGCCCCCTTCGTGATGACCGGCACGGTAAACGGGCAGGTTTACCTTAAGGAGTGCCTACAGAAGCGCTTACTACCACAGCAGCACGAGGGCCCGACCATCTTCTGGCCGGATCTCACTTCGTGCCACTATTCATGTCCTTTAGGATAACTGTAGGACATTTTCTTCGAAGAAAACGGTTGCAGCAGTTATTTGCGCACCTAGATAACGAAGGTAATTTAAAGGAAAAAACATTTTCGGTGGAACAAAACATAGCATTAATGGAAACAATTAATTTATATTAGCCTTGTGGCTCCGCGTCCGGAGTATATTCAACCCATTATTGTGAATCGGTGCGTCGTTAGGTTTAATTGAAAAAATAGACGATTGAAAGAAGGAAAGTTTCTGGATTAGTTCTTTTTTTAAATTTCACTTAATTTTTTTATTATTTAGTTAATCTAACTGATTCGGTCGATTTGATTGTTTCCGAAATCGGAAATTTCAGATCGGTTTGGTAAGTTGGTTGAAATGTCAATTGAAGGTGGATACTGTCGCGTGGCCAAGCGAAAACGCTGGTCCGGGCAACTATAACTTTGAATCCCGACAGAGGGCCATTGTCCTCTGGCGCGAAAGTCGGAGATTTTGAAGACCCGAGCAGGATCCCCCTTACAAATGTTTATAGCTCAAAACATAACCCCTTCGATATTTTTAGCAATATTTTCATTAAAAAAATTTTTAAATTTAACAAAGTTTGATGTGTCGTACTCGTCAAAATAAATATATGTTTTATTTTCAATTTATATAATTTCAACACTTTGCGAAATCGTAATCATTTGAGAAAAATAATATTAAAAATGGAATCTACATGCGATTTTACATGAAAAACTACATGTAACGTTTTATCCTAGAACTAACCGTTAGATATCACAAGTTTTAGACAATGAAAATCATGTTCTTGGACATTACAATTAAGGTTCCGACAAATTTTACAAATGTTTTCATTTTCCAAATTTTGTTTTATCTCGAGAACGGTTCGTCCTAGCATAAAATGTCACATATAGTTTTTCATGTCAAATCGCAGGTAGATTCCATTTTTTATACTAGTTTTCTTTAAAGATTATAATTTCGCAGACTTCAAATTGTGTTAAATTGAAAGAGTTTTCCAATAAAAAAAAAGACGGGTGGGTAATGTCGGGGACATAACCGGAGTGACGTAGGACTATACAAAGGGGACAGCTTTTGTTAAATATATATTTTAAATATATTGTTTTATTTTCTTCTCCTACGTGAATACCTACCTATCTACCTGAAAAATGGATTAGTTTACTGTTGACTCTTTATGAATATGTTGATGGTTCTGAAAAGAACCTTTGGTGTTGTGTTTTTGTTATCACTCGATATTTCCATCTTGTTCGGTTAAACCTTCCTGTTTAGCTATTGCGTTTGCCACTCGCCACAGCTTTCACAGTTGGAAAATTTCTTCCCATCCAGCTTGTGACATGTTGTTCAGTAAATTACATTTAATGCGACGTGCCGGAGAAACACTTTGCCACTCACTGAAACTAATTGTTGCCTTGATGAGCGCCGAACCGAAGCTGCTCTGTTCTTGATGCGGGTTTTCTGATTGTCGTGAGCAGCTTTGCAAGCCAACTCGAGCACTCCGACGGCCGAAACTCTATAATCGCTGTTAGGTATACTGGTGCTCCGGCACCAATCCGTTCGGCCTAGTTACCCTTGCGGAGCAATCAGTGAATGCGACCAACAGGGAACTGAAGACCTGCACGGTTCGAGTGAGACTTTGCCTTTCCCTTAACTTGTCCTCCTTTGTTACGTCCACGATGCCGATGCCGTACAACCACACGGGTTTACGGTTTGAAAGAAAATAAGATATTTTTTTGGGGAAGGAAGGAAGGTATTGAATTAGAGAGACTTTAAACTCTGAGAGTTCATTCGTCTCTATTTTTTTGGGGTCCGCGTGTTTTATACTCTAGCGGTACACACTCACAGGATAGAGACAAATCGGCAGACTCAGCCAAAGAGGCGAGTCCAACGAGACGAACGAATGAGCGTTAAAAGGAGGCGATGGCAAAAAAATACATTCATTATGATTTGTTCGCTCGTTGGATTCACATGCAGGCTAAAAAGGGTCCTTTTCAGGATCACAAAATTATCTTCAATCTAAAGAGTTTATTGTTTTGTTATCACTCGATATCCCCATCTTGTTTGGCTAAACCTTCCTGTTTAGCGATTTGTTGCCACTCGCCACAGCTTTCACAGTTGGAAAATTTCTTCCCATCCAGCTTTGTGACATGTTGTACAGTAAATTACATTCAATGCGACGTGCCGAAGCGCCACTCAGTGTCGCATTGGAGGCGATTTTAACCTGTAATTGAACATTTGCGATGACAGTGGTTCAGTGTCGACTTTCAATGTGAGGTCATAATTTGGATCTCTATGTTTACAAAAATGTCCAACTAAATAAGTCGCATTACATGTCCGTCCAATTAGCTAAATGTCGAACTAATTGTAAATTACTGTACTTTCAATCTGGAAACAATTTAAGAATTGGTGAAAATTGAATAATCTGGAAAGTTCCCAACTATCAATAAGCTCAGAACAACTGCCAAATTCACATACTCATCAGATCCTGGCAAACAAATTATGAAAAAATCAATTTGTGTTTTATTATTATTTTGGATAATGTTTTAGAAAGCATTGAACTGTATTTCCTAAACTCTTTTTTGGAAGGTTTAATGGCCCTGAAAAGCGCCTTGTTTTATGGAATGGTTCCAATTTAGAAAACTTTGTACTCGTGGTTTTGAAAAAAAAACCTATTCGAACGCCCTCGATGCCGCCTTGTTCTGGATTTGCCACCAAAGCAGTTTGTATAAAGAACAAACTTTTTTCTTCTGCTACCTGATGCCGTTTTGCGATTGCGTTTGCCACTCGCCACTCGCTGCAACTGCCTGTTGTCTTGATGTCCACCGAACCGAATGTGTTCTGTTCCGAATGCGGGTTTTCTTATCGTCGCGAGCAGCTTTGCCAGCTAACTCGATCACTTCGGCGGCCGAAACTATATAACGCCGGCTAGGTGGACTGGTGCACTGGTACTAACGCGCTCGGCCTAGCTACCCTTGCGGGGAACTGCAGATCAACACGGTTCGAGCGGGATTTTGTCTTTCCCTTCACTTTTCCTCCTTTACCATGTCCAGACATGGCTGCTTGGGTTGGTTTGTTGATGTGTTGTGATGCGAACCGATGTGGTGTACGGTTTGGATGAGAATGATCCTTACGGCAGCGGAGCGGGGATTTTTAAGCTGACTGGCTGGCTCGAGAATTACGCATGTGTGAGACTGCGACCAATGTTTCGTTCATTTTTTTCTTTTTCCTTTCCAATCGTGCTTCATTCTATTTCGCTGCTGCTCTGGTTGCCCGTTTTGGTCGGTACGATTTGAGGAGCACAAAATGGACCAATCAAAAATGGGCACATAGTGCATTTTGACAATGCTTGATATTTCACAATTATTCAATTATTTATCTCAAGAAAAATGAAATGTTATTCGTTATGATAGATGCGTAGATATATTTCCTATCAATTGATGCAAAAACTTTTGCGATCTATTGAGAAATGCTCGAGTTATAAGCGTTCCAAATCTTGCATTTTTTCCTACTTGTTCAGTGCCTAGATTTCCATTTCACCCCCTATATCTTCCGGTTAGACGTAGTCCTACGTCAATATTTTAAAAAGTATCGGAGATGTCATGTTTTGAGCTATGGACATTGTGAATATTAAATTCAATTTTTGAGTAAGATTTTTTAACTTAAAATTATCCAATTTGAGTCAAATATGCACCGTTTTGTTCGCAAACTTGTTGCCATTTTGAAAGCAACTTCATTATCCCCCCCCCTTATAAAACACCCCCTCCTTATTTGCAAAAAAACTCAGACAGCCAGTTTTCGCAAGACTCTTTTGAGGCCAACTTAGTATCACCAAGAGCATTTTGCATGGACCGGAAGAGATGATAATCACTTGGAGCCAGGTCCGGACTATACGGTGGGTGCAATAGGACATCCCATCCAAGCTCCCGTAGCTTCTGGCAGATCATCAAAGATGTGTGAGGCCGAGCGTTGTCCTGGTGGAAAACAACACCATTCCTATTGATCATTTTTGGCCGCTTCTGGTCAATCGCCTGTTTCAAACGGTCAAGTTGCTCACAATAGAGAACCGAGTTGAGGGTCTGGCCATAGTTGAGCAGCTCATAGAGGACGATTTCTTTCCAATCCCACCCAACACACAGCAAAGCCTTCCTGGCCGTCAATCCGGGCTTGGCGATGGTTTGGGGCGGCTCACCGCGCTTCGATCACAACTTTTTTCGCTTTCGCTTTCTAAAAGATTTTTTTGCGTCAACTCGTGTGGCACCCATACATCCAGCTTTTTTGGAATCCAATCTTCTGGAAATGGTTCCAAACGGTTTTATTGTCTATACCCAGTTCCTGATCAATCGAGCGAGTGCTCACATGCCGGTCTACTTGGATGATTTCAACGGTTTTATCGGTTTCCACGACGATTGGCCTACCAGTACGGGGTGTATCTTCGACAGCCATTACACCAGAAAGAAACCGACGCTGTGCTGTGCGAATCGTTACAGTATCGGGTCCACAAACTACACGAATTATTTCGGCCGCCTTCGTTGCAGTTTTACCTCGCAGGTAGTAGAAACGTAAAATATGGCGAATTTCTTGCTTGGTGGACTCCATCTTTGCCGCGCTATAACTTGAGACTGAAAAGGACAATCACAACACTATTAACAAAATCACTTGTAGCACAGATTGTCGTCTTTAAATAGCCGTATAGTATGAGCCGATTCGATAAGTACAACACAAGATATGTTTAAGTGTATATATTGTATATATATTGACAATATACGACATTTCTTTTTCCCCAACCCAATATTATGGGACAGAATTTGACCTGAGATCAGATGAACCAGCTGTTTTGATATAAGAATCCTTCGGAAGTTCAAACTAATTTCCCATTTCCCTTATTTTTATCGAACTGCTTAACATCATTTGTAAAGCAACCTTGATTTTGTCTCAAATCACCGTAACACAATTTCCTAGGATAGGATACTTATATATATTGCTGGTGTTGCTTGTATACCTAGGAGTATAACTCAGTAATAATTCATGTAAATTTTCGTAACAGTTTTTTTCCCACTTTCTACATCCAATGTACCCCTGTCTTATTCAATCATTTATCCTTTCCGTCATTGTTCGGGTCCCTTCTCACACTTTACTCCCTGTCGCTGGACGCCTCCTGGCGCCCCTAACAGAGTGAAGAAAAATAAATATTCCATCTAAGTAACTGTATCCGTAATTTGTCCGTAGCTTTCCGTTCCCCCTCCAGACTGGGAACAATTCTCGCAACTTCGAAACAAGTTAATGGGAGATCTCACGTATCACAAACCCCTCTCTACCTCTTTGGCCCGGATTTAGCACGTTAACAACAGGGGCTTCAAGGTGGGAGGAGAACTGCCAGTTAGCGAAATGTATGCATTTTTATTCGGGTTTTGCAACTGAATAATTGCGGGTAATAGAGATTATGGCCTTACGTTCAGGCGGAGTAAAAATTTTCATTGGGTTTTGTTACTCTAGACATGCGTTTGTTCGGTCTAGTCTGTTTGGTGAAAATGAATGTTTCGGATATAGCGGAAATTGATACACATATCATAAAGTAAATTTCGAAACAGTATCTTTCTGAATCCGTTACAAATCGTTAGAATTAAGGAGCAAATAATCGTTCGGACCAGCAACAGCACCAACTTAACATCGAAAATACTTTTTTGGCCGAGAAGTTGGTTTGTCAACGTAGCACGGAGATTCGAAGTTCTGGCATTGAGTTATCAGATCCTGGACTCATTCGTATTTGGCGTTACGTTACTATGTCAGAGAATACCCAAACAAATTCAAACCTTCAAAGTAAGTTACCTTTAGTTCATCTTATAACATTGACACGGATAATTGGACATTTTCGCCTTTAATTGGACATTTTTGTAAACATCAGGTTTGGGACCCAAATTCTGGCCCCAGATTGAAAGTCGCCACCAGTCGCCGACACTGTACCACTGTCATCGCGAATGTCCAACTACAGTAATCGTTCGCTAACTGGTCCTGGTTTAACTGGTCTGCTTTTGCACTGGGCGAACGTTAAACCAGTTATCCAGTTGGACCAGTTAAAAAGCAGAATTTCGTAAACAATCGCCGCCATATTCAAATCGAAGATAGGGCATGTGGGGCATTCGAATGTAAATTGAAATGTTATGAAAATTTACATTATTTTTGAATGACAAAAACATTGATAAAATTACAGAAAAATAATTTCCTCAAATTTTATTTCATACCTGTTGTCGCACTCAATGCGAAATTCCATTGGAATCCTTTTGTTTATCCAATTTCATGATCAGCGCGAATCAAACAATTAATTGAAGTTCCCCCCGATTTTATTTGACGTTTAACATGCCGGACCAGTTAAAACGCGAAAGTCGATAATTGGTCCTCCCTTTTCACCCAGTTAGTGAATGTTTACTGTACAGGTCACAATTGCCTCTGATGTGACACTGAGTGGTGCCTCGGTATGTCGAATTAGAGGTTACATCCAAAACGCCATTTCATGATTCCCTGAGTTCGGATGAAGACTCTAAATTCTCGAACGGTGCTGTTCGATTGCTTTGTACCAAAATTGAATGTTATCAAAAGGTAACCGTGCCTGAATCAAGCAATAGAATGCCAGTAAGTAGAAAATTTGTCCGCGAGGTCGACTTACCATGCCGACAAATTGTTTTTCATTGTGAACAGGTTTCACTTGATGCTCCGTACTTCGAGTGATAAGTAATGAGCGAAGATATATAAAGATGAAACTGTAAGATAACACTTCCAGGTGTTCAAAAGGTACATCATAGCTTACACCATAATTGTAGAAAAACATGTTTATTTTACCGCTCGTCCTGTGATTGTGTATGCAGAATTCATGACACCTAGCCAGGTGAGTTTTTGAAAGGTAAATTGCTAACCTTTCTAAACCTATGCCTCTGTACGCCGTTCAACACGACAAAGCCCGCATAACTTGCCTGAAGTTTAACCCACTAATGACCACACATGTTAGATCTGTTTTTTTTCTTTTCTATCCTCGAGTCCGCTGAACAGACGAATGCATCGCGGTAAGCTTACGGTGCAGCTGCAGTTATTTTGCAGCAGCCACGTTGCAATTTCGAAATCACTGCAGTTTAGCCTCGTTACTTACATCTTGCCGGATGGTTGCCATTGAATTGAATGGTAACTGGGACCGCCTAGACCGCGGGACCTGAAAAAGCGAAAGGAGCCTCCATCTCCCTGCCGGATCGCTCGTGAGTGCAGTTGGTTGGGTGCAGTCTAAGCAAATACTAGTTGGCAATACCACGGCCAGTAAGTAGCATGACTAACCAACATTGGAGGTTCAACTGCTGCTAGCTCCCAAACGGCGGTTGATTTCAATGGACGAACGGAACGGGGGAGAGCGGCAAAATACATTAGCTTTTTACGTAATATTGTTTCCTTCAGCCGTTCCTTTGATGGCACAGATTGCGTTGGCGCACTGTGAGAATTACATGAATCGTTATTTCTGTGAAATATCAATCGGATATTTTGCGGCAGTGAATCAAACTGAAGCATTACATTGCACCAGATAAAGCTGTTACCGTGGATTGAGGTGATTCGGATACGTCAATCTGATAATGTTAATGTTGTTGTGTATCAATTTATTTCTTCGTTCTTGGCTATACGAAATACACGATCGTCCGAAAGTCATTCAATCCAGATGTCCTTTCTTTAGGCAAAAGTAAAATTATTATAATGGAAACAATTATAGAAGGTTGTGTCCAGGATACGACCGCATTGTTGATGTAGAACTACACTGTAATTTAATTCAACTCGCTTATTTATAACTTCGGATAATATTTCATAATGCATTTTAGAAATAACTGTGTAGTAGAATGGTTTGGACGCCCTGAGATGGTTTTTTTAATTGTAGAGTCAGCTGACGATAATTGATTGATGATTCATTTTTGTCATCGCAGAACAATAAAGTAGCTCGTATGTTACAATTTGTTTCATGTCAATGCATTGAGCATATACCTCGAACGCTCTTCCGGTGGCTTTTTTCGCAATTGGCATACACTCGGCTACAGTCGATTATATACTTGTTGCACCAGCACCATTATTCAACACTAGCTGACCCGACAAACTTCGTCCCGCCCAACATTTGTTTTTTTGTTATCAATACCTCCAAACATTCACGTTTTCTTACTATTAGGAAGTCCATGGGTCCAATCGCAGAACTGTTCTTTGATTGATCTTCTAATCGACCCCGTTGAATTTACCTTTTACTATAAAATTCCTAGTATTTCTAACAAAACTCATCATTATAATATCAAATTATTTTCAGACACAATTCTCGTTCAAAATTTTTCAACCACTTGCAAATAACATGTTTCTCCGTTACATGGAATAAGTGCTTTATACAGAAAATATGATAGAATAAAGACAGCCCTAAATCCGAAATTTCTTCCTCGAGTTCGTCTCTTATACATCAAATACATCAAATTTTTGACGAAACTTTTTTATTGGTATAGATAGAAGAAGATATAGGAGTGCGTTTTATCACATTACAAACCATTTCCAGTTTCGAACAAAGATCAATTTCGCTAGCGCAAACATCAAATGGACTAACAGCACTTGTCACTATGTAATTGTAGAACATATGGGAATTTGATTTTCCGAATTTTCCCTTTTTCCTTCAGAGTTTTCCGAAAAATTTTCAATTGTCATGTTTGGTTGGAATATTTTTGGTTGAAATATGTGTGATATTTTTATGAAGCCCCATCTCCATTCCAGAGGAGGGAGGGGTGTCATACCATCATAGAAACATTTCTCACACCCAAAAAGCCTCACATCCCAAATTGTGCTTGATTAGTTCTCGAGTTATGTAGAAGTTTGTGTATGTGCCCCCTGTAATTTGTGTTTCATTTGTGTGGCAGCAAAGTTGAATTACTTTCTCATGCTCGAGATAAGCGCAGCTGTCATCCTTAGTGGAGAAAGTTAGTTGCTAATGGCAAGCGAAATCAAATCAAATACCAAACTCAAGAACGACATTTACTTTCTTGGTGACTAAATATATGAAATAAACTCTTTCTGTTAATCTCAATAAACTCGAAAAGAGTAGCATTGCTTCATTATGAGCAAGATTAGCGCAAATGTCATCCTTGTTGAAGGCAGTTTTGCGATTGGCACGCGAACCCAAATAACTCACAACACTCCAGCACGACATTCACCATGGTTTTGCTTGATATTCCTTGAAAAACTAAGTGGCGCACAACCTTAACGCCTGCTTCGCCATAGCGTGAGTTCGATGCATTTATGCAATGTCAGAGGCACCAAGGAGCCCTTAGGATGTCGAAAAACAAGCGATGTTACCTGCTTCGAATAAAGAAAGACCCCTTTATTCCACTCGGCGAATAACGTGATCACTGCAATCACCAAATCACTGCACTCTCGTAGACGAATGGGGTGACTATAGTTCGTCACTAGATAAGATTTGAAGTCGTGTTTTCCTTTGTTATCAATTCGAGTGTCGAATGGGAGCTCAAATGTAGGGTGGTTTCCACAATAAAGTGATAAAGTTTACTTTATCTCACGTCACTAGCAGGGCGGAATAAAGGCAAGAGTCTGAATATTTGCCTCAGCAGAGATCCATTATTCATAGCCTAGCGCAAATATTTTTCTTCCACTACCTCACTCTTTGTGCATAATTTGCACCACCAAACAATCGTCCATCATAGGATCAAATTATTAGGTGATTGTTGCATCGCGACAGGGCCAATGCACACGGGGGCTGATACAAATTGGGTTTCAGCGTAGCGAAGATGAAGATGATGAAGCACGCACGTACGCACACAAAGCCATATATCGCTGGCTTGAAACAACACACTTATCTCCGCCTTGCACTCATCTCTACAGAAACCCTCTGTTGGCGCACCGAAATAGATGTGGTTTCCGTTTTTATAGTTTTCCGCTTTACAGATTGGAAAAATTATAAAATTCCTAACAATAAAAACAATATGGTGTGAATATTTTCTGATTGAACTTAGTTTTTTGTAACTCACGTTTACTATCTTCACCCGATCAGAATCTGCTGTATCCTGAACTGACGAGCGTTTTCTCGGGTGCCAACTGCGTTGAAGTTCTGATGTGAAACTCCTAGATTAATTTCTATGATTATTCTTATCTTTAAGATTCATTAGATTTAAGTAGAATTAGGATTTACACTTAGACGCTGCTCTCTATATATTGCGTTTTAACAAAAATATTCCATTTATCGTAACGTGTATATATATTCTACTATAAGCTTTAAGCACTATGTAAAGATTCCATACGTCCTTTCTAGTCAACTTATATTCCAATTCTGTCCTTTGTTTTTCTCAGAAACTATTTTCCCTTTCTTCGATTTCTTCTTCTTTTTTATTGACCACTGCTGACCATTTGGACTAGGCATGTAATATATCGGTCGAGGTACGATTCCTCCTTAAGTTTCGCATGTATGGAAAGTGCTGCCAGTCAGATAGAGGCGCGTACTAATAGCACCTTCGAGTTGTACAGAAATTTGTTTTTTTGTTCCAATAAATTAGTTGAAACTGATCGGCCAGGGTAAGAACCATGTTGAGCAGTGGATATGTAACTTTTAACCCAAAACAGAAGATGTTTATAAACAGTGGCCTCAAACACCTTAGAGCAATGGTGCTTCTGACACTCGACCGCAACGGTTATGTTGTTAGCGCCATTCTAAAAGAGAAGCATAGAAATAAAAGTTTTCTCCTACAACCGGATGCAAAGCTTTTTTCAAAGCTGTGTTCGGTCCTTAATATAGCGTTTCTTTTAGCAACAGTTGTCCGGACATCAGGAAAGGAGGAAGCAGCCGAGAAGCCCCCAACGGCCATTCAGGAAGTTGGTTCGGTCGGATTGGCCACTTTGACCGGCAGTTTTCACTGCCCCTTGCGTGTCCCGCTGTTTGTGCCCGTCTCATCAGCAACGTTTTTCCTGCCAGTGACGCGCGATTTTGGCGCAATTTCTACTCGTCAATCATCAGCAGCTCAGGAGGTGTGGAGAGAGGTTTTCTTCGCTTCGTCGCTTCGAACCGCTGCGGCGATTGCCCTGCCGTCGGCGGTATCCGGTCCCTTCCCCGCTACCCCACTACCATTTGGTGGTGTATTAGGAGTGGTTCTTCAACACGATCGGTGAGTGACCAAACCTTTCTTAATACCAGGAGTTAGTGAGAGTTAGGACGCCCAAAGGGTATAGGTTAAAAAAAATAATTTTTTACTACATATCCCAAATTGATTTTAATTTAACTGACATTTAAAAAGTGATTTTTTCCAAGTGTTTTTAAAAATAGTGTTTTTCCGCCAAGTGATTTCGGTGTTTGTTCTTGTAACTGCGTCGGCATTGTCCCCCGCCGTTACTGTCCTCCGCCGTTTTCGTCCCCCGTCGCACGTCGTATAGTCTACTTTGGTTCGTGAATATTTTTCCGCGCCTGGCTGTATTTCGATATAGCCAGGCCCCAATCATGGCTTCCAGCAGCTCCGGCGCCGGAAGGCCAACCAACATTTACAGAGGTGTTACCACCTCTCGTACCTTGCCCAGATGGGCTGATCCTTTTGGTGGCAACTTGCAAATATTATTGTTGAGAGCCACTGAAGGTAACATTCTTCCATCGAATCCTTTCACCGTTTCCAAATCGATCCAAGGAGTGATCGGTACGGAATTTAAAGACGCGAAACCTCAACGCGACGATAAAAATCGCCTGCAATATGCGCTACATTTACGAGATGAAAAACTCGTTCAATTGCTTCTGGGTACAAAGTCGCTGATCGACGAAACACCCATCGAAATTTTATACCATCCCACCTTGAACCAACGCAAATGCGTTGTGTCCTGTCGTGACGTAATGTTCTTAAACGAAGACGTCCTCCTAACTGAACTAGCCGACCAAAATGTGATCGGCGTTAAAAAAATCCTACGATTTGACCCAGTCTTGAAGGAAAGAGTTCCTACTTCAACAATGATCCTTACCATTAACGGAATAGTTATCCCTGAAGCAATTAACTTCGGATTCCTCCGTGCTTCAACCAGGAATTTTTATCCAAACCCGATGCAATGCTTCGGATGCTTCGCTTTCGGCCACACTTCCAAAAAATGCGCCAAAAAAATCCAGCTTTGTCGTAACTGCGGTGTAGCCCACCCTGAACTTAACACAAATAGTAACGATAAGGACAAAATTAAAAATTTTATCTGCAATGCACCTGCCTCTTGTGTGAACTGCAAGGGAAATCACGCCTCTACCAGTAGGAAGTGCCCAGCGTGGATCGCAGAGGATAACATCACCAGAGTCCGAATTGACCAAGGTGTATCTTATAAGGAAGCTAAATCCATTTTTGAGAACAAAAATGGTCCTTCCTTTGCTAGTAAGCTTCAAGAAAGACTAGTCAAAATCCAGAATACTGGTTGTTCTCAATGCAAATGCAACTGCAATCAGGCTAAGCTAACTTCTTCAGAAAAAGCAGTTCCAACCCCGTCCAGTAATCCACAGGAATCGGAACTCAGCACCTCCTCGTCAGATTCAGAATCCGACCCAGAAATTTCTATGGAAATCGAAACTACCCCTTCCAACAAGAGGAAAAATACAAACAAAAGGTCAACCTCAGATGAATTCAAATCATCAGAAGAGGAATTTTTTAGAGGAAAAGAATCCAATAGGAAGAAATCCAAAAACCAAAAATATAACTCAACCCAACCAGCCAACGAATCCAAACCATCCACTTCCTTCCAACCATCCACTTCCCCCCAACCATCCACTTCATTCCAACCAACCACCGCAACCAAAACTAAAACTTCCAACCAATCCAACCATTCAAACAAACCCACCCCACCTGGCAACAAATCAATTGCCAAAGCTTCCAAAAATGATCCTAGACTGAAGAACAAATCCAGCAAATCTACCCATTCCTAATCTCAAGTCTTCTGATGAGGAAAACAAGCAAACCAAAGAAGTCCAACGGAAACGGACAAGGAACGAACAAACAAATCAAATAAATGAAAGAAACAACACACACACACCTACAATAAACACCCACATAACAACAATCAACAATCACTTGCTAACACTCTATACCACTCCACTCCAAATAAAAATAACACTAACACAAATAACACACACACCAGGAAAGTTTCCAGCCCTCCAAAGGGTAATAATAAAAACAAATAAATTATTCCTTCTATTACATAATTTTAACCTTTGATCTGCAGCATTTTTATATCAATCAATATTATTTTAGTTAAACCGAACGGCCCGGAGTTGCCGTCCACCTTATTTTTGAGGGAGGTAGGATGGACGGCGGCTCCAGCCCTCGATCTCTTGATACTATTTACCATACTTTTCATAAAATAATTCATAAATCGAACGACCTGGAGTCACCTTCCGCCTTATTTAAGAGGGATGGGACGGAGGGCGGTCTTCAGGCTTTCACTTATTCATATTATATTTAATCTGATTAATTCTTTAAATAACTTTCAAAATCGTAGGACCGGAAACCGACTCTCACCTTATTTTGGAGATGGTAGGGTGAGCGGCGGTTCCTAGTCTAATATTATATTTTCTCTAAAGGCCGGGAGTTGTCCTCCATTTCACTCAGTGGGAGTGATGGCGAAGACTCACGGTTGCAGACACCATAAGGACAGCACTATCGGACGACGCCGTCGAGCAAAAAAGGACCATCGAGTTCCTAAAGGATACAGGTTTATTCGATCAGATCTAATGTCAAATTACTAAATCTACCTATACTGATAAAACTACGTTTGTCTTCTCTTCTAATTTCAGCAAAAGATGAGCAGGTTTTTTACGCCCTTTTTAGAAGCGAGCTCGTCAAGCACACTAAAAGGGGCTTTTTCCCTGCTCCAATTGTTTGGTTGTGTTTTTGGCCCCAGAGCCGTGTAGGGTGCGGCGATACGACATACGTCCATAGCGGTTACTAAGATTGAGTCGAGCGAGAATAACGAATTTTGCAATAGTTTTTCTTAGTTTTCCTTTAGTTAAATTTCCCGCCCTCAAGGGCAAGAGACGAATGAACTCTCAGAGTTTAAAGTCTCTCTAATTCATTACCATTACCATTACCATTACCACCTTAGAGCAAGCGCACAGAGAAGTGATTCCGCGATAGTTCTCCACACTGTGCTTGTTGCACTGTTGCATATATATATATATATATATATATATATATATATATATATATATATATATATATATATATATATATATATATATATATATATATATATATATATATATATATATATATATATATATATATATATATATATATATATATATATATATATATATATATATATATATAAAGTGTAAAATGTACCGAATATTCTCTTTGTTGACCTCCATTGTTAACACCCCGTAACTCAAAACTGAATGGAACAAACTAAAAACAAGCAAGGATTTATTTTGGTGTGACATTCCACCTTCACAACGAGCCTAAACTTGAAATTGTATGATCGATATTACGCGAAATATTGATCACTAAAGCCAGCCGCCGAGAAAATTCCCCAACCTAATATAATTTTCTTTATATAGTATTAGAGAGTGATCAAATTGATTAATGGCAAAATCTCGTTCCTCGATCTGAAAATGACTGAATTATTGTTGCGTTGGAAATTGGACGGTTTTCGTGATGCGACCGATTCTCGTTTTTCAATTTGCAACCCCAGCATGTTTGTGAAAGACGTAGTCCTACATTAAAAAAATACCAGGATTGACTAATAAGCTAACATCAGATTGATCTCAAAATCTTATTCTCTTATTTATATTAGTATCCACCAAATCCCATTCTCTTTTATTTCGACTTATTCCCCAGTCTGAGCTAAATTAAATTATAAGCTTGAAGAACAATAAGTCGTAAAAGCGATAATTAACAGCATAAGTTTGTCTACGCGATCACGGCTATTGACAAATTATCGAGCTTGCTGTCAGAAGTTCACAGATTGTGCAAGTCGCGGAATCTGAACTTTTCAAAACCCAGAATATATAATTATTCTCTGTCGCTCAGCATCAATTTTCAGCTGTAATGAATCAAATAATGGGGCTCGCTCTCGATAACGCCTCCCTATTTTTAATTATGCGCTAACGACGGACGATTAGCTGAGCTGATAAACTTCATCTCAATCATATCAAGCTGGGGGTCCGTTCTTTGCAAAAAAAACGAGAAGTTAATTGAACCCGCGATTGTTTCATCACGAGGTAAGATTGCTGCTCCATGTATTACCAAAATATGCTAAATCATTGTTGACTGGCAGAAATTGGCCTTTTTTTGCAAACGGAAAAAGTTCAAGCACCGGAAGCAAACGAAATAATTTATGCCACAGCAATGTTAAGCATTTCCTTCGCCAATGATTCATAGTTTTCGTGTGGCATTGAGTAGTAAAAGGTTTGGCGGGTAAAGTTCGTTGACTGGTCGAGTGAATGGAATGCTGCCCTCGAGAGGAAGAAAGAACTGTTTAGTTTCGCATTGGAGAGGTTTGCCTCGGCACCTTCGTTGGGGTGCTTTCCAAAGAAGTGGACAAGCAGTTCCTTCTAAAACAATGTTTTATAAAATCGGAACTGATGCAATTTTGTGCTCATCAGTCAACCTGTTGGCTCAAACAAGGAACTTACACATAATTATAGGAAACATATTCATTATAAATGTCACACGCAAACCGTATCTATTTAATAATATCGTTCACCGCAAAATTGCTCGAGTAATTTCAATTTAGAAATGACACTAACGATGATAATTCTCCCCTTCCGGGAACACGAACCAATTCTCTCGACTTTGTCGTAAAAGCAAAGGCAATTGATATTTAATAATAGGTCACCTGGCAGCTCATGTTTCGTTCTGCGATTCCCAACCTTCTGAAGGTGAACAGGGCCTGGGAAAGTAGACACTTGACGTGGCTAAAGCAGTTTTGCAATCAGTTTTTTGTTGTTTCAATAAACTAATTAAATTACCTTTTGAGCTGAGGTATATTCCAATAAAATTGTGAAAAACCGACATAAAATTCAAACGATTCGAGCTTGTTTCAACACACTTTAATGTCTTTTCCCCAATTCAATGGAACAAGCCGCCAAAAGGGGCGTGGTCCAGACTGGCAGTACCTTCCCAACTAACAAACAAACAAATGAAATACAATGGGGAGTAATATTCGCTCCATATCACAAAAGGGGAAGTTATGCCGTTAGCCGCATTTATTTTAAGGCATCCCGTAGTCTTTCAGTTAAATCGAAAAACGATCCTATTGAATATTATTTGTTGGTTTCTCAGTGAAGAGGAGACAACTGATATCAGACTTATTTTGTGAGCAACGTTAATGCCATCCCCAGTTGCATTCCCAAATAGGACTATATTGATTATATTTTCACCGAGGGTGTCTGTGAGAAACAATACAAATATATTGGGAGACATTCCTACAGATGAATAATATTGCATCAATATTTAAGTAATAATGGGATAATATGTAATTTCTTTGGCAATCGAACTTTAAATATCCTCGAAAAATAAATAGTATCTAGCGTACACACCATTCAGTACTGTGATAACTATAAAAAAAAATCCACAAGACATCGGTATAACGCTTTAGAATTTATTTAGAAGACATATGTTTGTTAAAACTTAAAATAATTGTTAATCATCGCCTGAATTGTTGACACTACGTTTTTGACGACTCTTGTGTGCTTTTTTGTATTCAACTGTTAATTTTGGCTATTTTCTCATTTCTATATGTTTTGGATTACTTGAATCCGAGTTCCACTAGGTTTCAACTTTTTGAACAATTCCAAAAACACTAAGAACCACTTTCATAACACCCTCTGAAAAGATGATTGACCCCGCAAAACACCCTCCTATAATCACCAACCCAAACACGTTCATATTCCCATATTTATTGCCAGAAATAATCAAATTCTCCACGCTTAAATTCAACTCACGTCCCGCCGCTTTCAGCAGCCTTATTTTCTCCATCTGTTCGATTTTATTTTTTTCTCTGCCGAGTCGCCTTTATGTCAGTAGAACCATTCCTATCGACGGCCACAATCAGAAATTTTATCACTCTTGTTCCGTGTGTGTTGTTGTTGTTTCACAGGTTACACTGTCAAAGTGGCCACCACAGAGTTGAGCAATGACCTCCCAAAACGAAAACGAAAAGAAAATGAGATCACTTCTTTTTACGATGGACTCAGAAATTCATTCGGTCCCACCTTGGCATTAACGAGTCGTCGTATGTCAAACTCAGGTCGCTGATGGTCTCGAGCATCAACATCCAGGTAGCAGGTTCGGTCGTCAACACTGTCTTCGAAAGTCCAACCAATCGCCTTCCGCCTTCTTTGCTTTATCTTTTCTCCGGTTAGGCATTATCACTGTTTGCGGCGGTCGGCAAACCGCGTATGGTTTGCAGGCCAACTTCGCATGTGTCCCGATCCAGATCACGTACAAGAGCGGTCACACACTGGCAGAAGGACTCAGTCGGGAACGGCGTCGTTGCTTCTGGTCAGAACTATCCTGAAATTTTGTTTTACGACGTGGAGAGTGATGAAACTGAGATGCGAAAGACATAAGGAATGGTTTTGCATTCAGTTCGCTTTCGGTTCAAGCGTCCACAAAACCGCAAAAATAGAGACTTTGTTTCGTGATATACAGGATGAATGGGGTGTTGATGATCTGAGAAGAAAGGCTGTACGGCATATGAAATGAATGAAACATAAACAAACATTTTAAATAAGCGTTGAACAGAATATACAAAAACGAAAGTCATATTTCTTGTCTATGCTTCTGACGTTAGCAAATCGAGTATAGATAAAGAAACTTCGTTCAAATACACTCGCTATTGAAACAAGGGACTGGTGACTATACCATTAAATTAGTTTAAAATCAATGCATTACAAGTTTATGGAGTGAGCAAATTAACAATTTGAAATAAAAGAGGCTAAAAATATTCCGACGCGGAAAAACAGCATGGGTGTAAGACGGCCTGTGATACCGTGCGTGAGTATACGAGTTATGATTTTGCGCGCGAGTACAGGAAGGTTAACCGAACATTTTGCAACGCACGCTCACTAAAGCTCGATCGGACCTTACTAAAAGCTCGTATGTTTCAAACTAACCGAGGAATCAGTCGAACACAGGCTTGCTTGCGAGTGACCGCCGATTCAGACGGCGAGTGGCTTGAGGCCCTTGATTCTTCATCTTCCTTAAATGGGTACTTCACCCCCATTACATTGATTCCAGAATAAATTTCGAAAAACGAAAACGAAAAAATTAATTTACAATAAATACATAATGTTTTGCCAGCGTCACAATATTTCTAGCCTACTTGACGGAATAATTTCGGATGGTGAAGAAAAATAACCACAAAATATTATTCAGTGGATCAAATTTTTCTTAAATCCTACGTCTATTGACACTCCTGTACTCTTATACATTATATTCAATAAACATTCAACGCCACTAACATTACTTTTTACATTTTAGTGAATAATATTCTAAAATAGGAAAAAAGTCACTTGTTCAAAAAAGTTCCTATACTCGCGTCAGTGTGTCAGACCGAAAGTGGTAAAAAAGTTATACTCGTCTCCTTCGTATGAACACATACGATATGTTAAACAATAACGAACGACGAATGACGAAGTTAGAGAGAATCGCAAAGTCGTAGTGTTGATGTTTTCTGAGAAATGAATGAGTTACTGATTCCTCGGTCTCACAGACCTATGCGCTAGTATAGGAGTGTGAGGCCTTCCACAAAAATGCTGCACTACAGGGCAGCCTTACGCCACCTTAGCCACTGTCGATCAAAAGATGGATGTAGGTATGTTAATCAATGTTAAAAAACCTTGGCGATTAGCTGCTTCTCCGTTTTGACATCGAAATTGTTGAAATAGATCTTCCGTTTGATTCCCGTCCATTTTTTTTCTTTATGTCATAGCTAGGGAACGTTGGGAGGATTGACGTTCTTCGGTTCAACGTTTATCTTCAGCTGGTCTACCTTCTCCTTCGATTACGTTCTCCTTTGCGTAGTACTTCTTAATGGAAACGACAACTGCATTCGGCATTTCGTACTGTATGTCAACCCTTTCACCGCAAGCCCCGGAGAAAATTGCTGATCGTCAGTCACAGAAGGACTTTGTTTGGGAACATGCTTGTTGTACAAAAACCCTGTCCCTTTGACAATCCATGCCGTTAAGTAAGTCTAGTTATCCATTATGAAGCAGACCGCTGCTCAGACAAGACCGGCATCGACTGACGCTTCCGCATAAAAATTTCCTCCCGACTCACAATAACAAAAGTTGCTCCACTCTCAATGCTGTAACTTACGAAACAATCGACCGATTGATGTCAAATTTTCACGCGTATCCGTTGAAAGATGGTGCTTTGTGATAGTCAAGTAGATTTTGGCAAGAGGTGCCATCTAGACGTCAACCTTATGATCTTTGCAGCCGAACTGTTACGTTTACCTGGCGCATCACGTTTGCCCGGTTAATTATGCATGTCATGCATTTTGTTCTCAGAATAAATTTTATTGCGGAAAAATAAATTCATACTCAAAATTGCACTCCAGTGCCATGATACGTATGTAACAAAATTGCCAGCTTTCTTTCAGGTAAACGGTTCCATACTGCTCGCTCTCAGCTCTCTAGAGCACTGAGAGCACAAGGCAGACAATCGGAGATCCCCGTCCGGGATATCTTAGGTAGCCGTGATCCTGATCTTCTGCTTCATCTATACCTGTTCCTCAGAAACGCTGATGTCAACGTTTAATGGTGTTTCCTTCGTTGTGTCCCCGTTTCATGTACCTCCTATCCGATCGATAAACTTTTACTTAGTCGCGGCAATACATACACACACTCTTTACAGACACACGGGCCAAAGGTTGTGCAGTCCACTGATCATTCAACAAGAGCCAAAGGTTGTACCGCTCATGACAACTCTACACGAACTGATGATTGCGCCGGCTAGTGACCATTCTATCCTGGATTCCTCGAGTCGAGAAAGACGCACCACGCTAGATATGAGGTACAGACTAGGGGGGCGTTGCTGATTAATGGTCAGCTGCATCCCAATAGGAAGTATCCCGTGTCGGGCACACGTATAGAGCATTGGAGACAGCAACATCCCAATTACGAAAACACTTGTAATACTAACCTCGAGCCAACCGCGAGTAATCGGTTACATATTACTAACATAGATAATAAGAAAAAATGTCAAAGTATTGAACTCCCGGCCCCGTGAGACTAACGCCATATGAGCCTTTATAAAAATATATATTTTGGAGAAAAAAAAAACGTCACTATTTCTCAAATTGCACTACCCACAAAAATACTTTTTGAATGGGAATGAACGTACAAGACAAATATGATCGTCATATAACTCTGATCAGAAATAAATATACAAATACTTCCTAATTCTTTCGGGTTAGTGTCGCATTCGGGTAATTGTTACGTTCGGGTAACCGTCGCATGCAAATAAATGTTGCATTGGTGTAATTGTTTCATTCAGGTAAATGTAGCATTACGGTAAGTTTAAGTTCGGGTAGATATTACATTCGGGTAGCTGTCGAATTCGGGTATTTGTTACACTCGGGAGAGTGGAATTCGGGTGAATGTTTTTCGGGTAACTGTCTTTCGGGTGAGTGGGTTACGGGTAAATATGACACAATCCTTCAGTAGCTGTTTTCAAACACCCAAAATCATTGAGATTAATCTGGAAGCAATTTGATACCCCATGGCGTGAATTTGAGCTTGAACTTGGGTAGATGGAAACACCTCGTAGTTGCTCTCCGTGGTTGACCTGAACCAGGGAAATTGCACAAAGAACACACCGAATGACGCTTGGGATCATTATCATTGTGCATGTTTCGGTGAATCGAACTTTGGATAGTAAATAACGACGCAGGCCACGTCCTTACAATTACCAGGGGAAGAGCAGGAATGTTAGTATAATATTCAATATGATGTTAACTAAGCGACATAAAACGAGCCCAGGGTTGGTACATATACAGAATACTCTGTATTTTACAGATTTTTCGCCAAATTTTAGATACAGAATTACAGATTTTCAGCAAAAATACAGAATTTACAGATTGTCTGAAATTCATTTTTCAATATTGAGTTTATTACAGTGCATACATAGACACCTTGATTTATAACAATGTTGAACGCAACGCAACGAATGGCTTTCGTTGGAGGCTGTTTTTAAGCGAATTCTTGAGCGATTTTAAGAGCTATTCTATTCGCAAGAGCAAGTTAAGTATGACCATAATCAGTACACCAATCGTATACTGATTATGCTGTTTCTAAACATTGTTCTACCGCTCATCAATAACGACAATTACACTTTTCAATCAGAAAGTTCTCAATTTTGCGAACTTTGTAATGAAACCAACATGATATTGCTGATCATGTTAGGTAATTTATGTTTGGAAAGTTACGTGCAACCCTTCGCTGATGCTGATATTTTTTTTTTATTTTTTTATTTAATCGTTTATTTTTACAGGCTCAGTTACATAAGTTTTAAGGAGCCAAACTCTTAACTATATTTATACTAGCATATATTAACATGTTTCCTTAATTCTATGGTTAATAAAATAGGAAACCGATTACTCGCGGTCGACTCGAGTTTAGAAGGGTGACATATTTTCATTAGGAAAAGGATGGGATGTAAGGAGATTGTAACAATGTTCACACTCATACTCACATTCTCATTCACATTCACACTTCACACTCAATTCTTAAAAACTATCATTACATCTAATATGTATTACAATTCAACTTATCCTAATGGAAGGGAACCGATAGCTCGCAAAAGACGAAAAGGAAGGGTAAAGGGTTTAAGAACAATCACACTCGAAGATCGATAGTTTTAAGGAAAACATATATTTGGACCATGTAATCAAGATCTAGCCAAGCCAACACATCTCTCACCGGCACATTGGGCTGCCTTCCTCTGTCCCGAAGAGATTTTTCTAAATTCGATCTGGCAACAACATATCCCTCGCACGACCAAACAACGTGTTCGATGTCGTGGTAACCTTGGCCACAAATACAGATATTGCTGTCGGCAAGATTAATACGAAAGAGTAGCGCATCTAACGAACAGTGATTGGACATGAGTCTAGAGAAGGTGCGAATAAAGTCCCGACTCAAGTCCAGACTTTTGAACCATGGTTTAAGGCTAACCTTAGGGATAATCGAGTGAAACCACCGACCCAATTCATCTTCGTTCCACTTGCGTTGCCAGTTAGCGATTGTATTTTTACGGACTAAAGAATTAAATTCATTGAAGGCGATTTGACGCTGATACATGTCGCCTTCAATCGCACCCACCTTTGCTAATGAGTCAGCCCTCTCATTACCCAGAATTGAGCAATGTGAAGGGACCCAAACAAATGATGCTGACATTGATGTGAACGATTTTGAAGACTTTCTGTAGAAGCCTGAGGATGTTTACGTTTGTATTGACGCGGTAGAAGCTGAAAGAGGATTGGATGCAGCTAGGAATCTGATCTTCAAATCGATTTGTCGTGACTTCTATATTGAACTCGTGAAACAGATTTCAATGCGATTTGATTTTAGCAATCCGGTTATCAAAACCACGGCCTTGATAAACCCACAAACCTTAATGATTTGATGTGCCAATTTTCTCAATTCGTTAAAGTAGGTAATAATAATCCTTTGGATTGTAAGGCTTGGACAACGAATTCAGGCTAGTCAAGACGAATCTTCTTGCACAAAAATTGAGTGACTCTAATATAACTTGGTCCCACCTGATGGATGCCAAAAGACGTGATGAGAAAATTTTGTATTCATCGCATAGATCGTTTGTAAGACACTTTTCGATAACATTCATCGGCGTGTATTGAGCGAATATTTTCGCTTTACAATGCCAACTAAACAAATTCGGGAATCGGTTGGCACCCACAATTAAAGCCTCTATTTTGGAAGCGAAGAACTACGTACCGGCTCAAAGAGGAGCTTCAAGGATGAAATTGAAATAAACATCATACAATTCAGAGGATTTTGAGAAAACCTTTTTATGATTCATTTTGTTGTATTGATACGAAAACTCATAAATAAGAATAATAAATTCAGAATAAAGATAAATTTTAATTTTTTCCCTTATTTTTTCCATACAGATTTTTTTGCTAAATATACAGATATACAGATTTTCTCAAAAAAAAATTACAGATTTAAATGTGGCAACCCTGACAAGAAGAAAAATCTTGGTAATTAAAAAGCTTTCTGAGTAAAGCTGTTTATTAAGTTAAGCTCCCAAAACAAAAAAAATATGGGTGGGTTATATCTTAGACATAAACGCAAGCTTGACGTGGGACTATCTTAGTTTAGTTAGTTAGAGACTATCTTTGTTAGTTAGTTAGTTTAGTAATCATTTATTTGTATTGAATAAATTTTTGATTGAATAAAATAATTCCCGAATTGAATTTAATTCAATATATTTGCTTTGTGAGCAAAAATATTGAACAAATGTCTTGTAAGGTCAATTCATACATTGTGACAGATTATGTTCTTCATTACGAGTACATCAAATTACTCCCCTTTTACGTTTTGTATGATGCCTAGGACTTATAAAATATGTCAACGGAAGAGTTATCAAACGATTATTGTATTTTACATTTCCCTCTGAAGTTTGTATCTCTCGTGTGTACGTACTTCTCGAATACTGAATTTACTTGATTTGATGAACTTCAGGCACTCATTTTCTATTTTGACATGTACTTCGAGCGCATATTGTTTAATCAATAGGCGTTCTCGCAGCAAATGATTATCAACATTTTGCCTAATCTTCCAATGATATGCGTAGAAATTCAGATAGCAGAAGACATGCAGGCATATCCTTCAATGCAATCTTGAATAGCTGAGCCAAAACGTTGTGTAATCCGTGTTAGGGAAACACTTTCCGGAAAGCAAAAAAAAACATGCGGGTACAAATATATCATATTCATATACTATATTCCAGTCTGCACAAAGGCAAGCGAGTACAAAAGTATTTGCAATTTGCATTTATTTGCAAAGCCGATTTCCCCAGACACCTTGGTTTTGAAGTCTGTGTTAGGGAAACACATCTCAGTCGGAACAAAAATACCTCCAACTTGTGTTTGCAGTGCCGATTTCCCAGGCACCTTGCTTTTAAAATCTCTGTTAAAGAACACATTTCGGTGGGAACAAAAACTCCCCCTACTTTCAGGTATTTGCAATGCCGATTTCTCCAATGCTGCTTGGTTTTGAACTCTGTGTTAGGGAACACATCTCGGTGAGAACAAAAATCCCCCTACTTTCATGTATTTGCAATGCCGATTACCTCAAGGCTGCGTGGTTATGAAGTCTGTGTTGGGGAAACCGTAAATCGGACCAATCAAAACGAGGCAGTTAGGGCGTTTAGATAACGCTTAACATTTCACAGTTATTCAACTGTTTATCTAATGAAAAATAACATTTTATTAATTGTGATAGATGCGTAGAAATATTTCCTATCAATTGATGCAAACATCTTTCCGATCCAGTAAAAAATGTTAGAGAAATAAGCATTCGAAATCTTTCATTTTTTCCTGCATGTTCTGTGTTTAGGTTTCCATTTTACCCCCCATATATTCCGGTTAGACGTAGTCCCACGTCAAAACTGGAAAACTACGTTATGTTTCAACTAGTGGCAGATTTTGTTCGTAGTGTCACAATGCTATTGAACATCTAGACCTACTCGCTTCAAATGATCCTATTGGAAGAAATAGTACGCAGAAACCAATCCCACGTTCGCTTTGTCACCGCTTGGAAGTAAGATTACATCAATCCTAAAAACTGCATCAACAACATCAGCATCATCATCATCATTATAATCCACACCGTTTTTATCCGCTCAGGTTGTTTTAAAAATGAGGCTCCCACTTGAACACGTACAAAGTCTCCGTGAGGTATTGGCTACGGAGATTTGTTCTTGTTTTTTGTGTTACTACTAACTGCACCTTCAAGCCATGACTTGTTTTGCTGCGTCAATGCCTTTTTTTTATTTATTTTTATTTTCTGTTTGTGCAACCATTAGCTTACAACTTCCTTCATCGCATCTGCATCACCATCACCATTTCTGATGCAACTCCATCCCAGGGACAGCAAGATACACCGGCCAAGTATGCATTCCGCTGCTCAGTGAATGGCAAACCCGCAGAAAGATCATCAATTAAAACTGTACGGTTATTTGACTAGCGGGGGGACAAGAGAAGCTGAAAACGTAACTCGCGCTTAGAAGATTAGCTGGAACCCACGACCGCCGGGGTATACGAGATGCAACACGATCGAATCAACCCATGCTGTTTTTTTTTGTTTCCACTGCCACTGCCACGCTGAGATTGCCGAGGGCAGGAAGTGCATCAGCCGAACCACTGAATAGAGGTTATGTATGTGTTCTGTTTTGGCAGTTCAGAAATTTATTCACAAATTTCCTTGAGCCACAGCTGAACACTGAAAAAAAGGCAAACCGGCAAGGTATAATTAAAAAACGATCGCCAAATCGAAGAATGATTGCAGTCCTGCAAAGTCACTCCACTGGTCTACAGATCGGGCAGTTCGTGACCAGGACCATGGACGCAAACTAAGCGGAACTATCAAATCATTTTGTTTGAAGCTGGTAGTTTATGCTAATTAATGAAAATATTATCTTTCGTTCGTTCTAAGGGCAAACGGAATAAGGATATTTCAATTTTAAATCCTTTCTATTGGAGGGAAGCGTTGTAACTAAGGTCGGAGAACAAAGGATAAAAGACTACGATACATTAAAGTAAAGACCCAAATGTTTTTCTCTGGCGATTAAGATAACTTACCCGTAGAATCAATTTCATGCAAATACTATCCAGAATGAACGAAACGAACGCTTCCAAGTAGTCATCCATTTCCTTATCTACCAATGTTCCATCTTCGCGGTTTGTTTACCGTAGTGGGACCGTGGGAAAATATCCCAGCAACACTTGCTGCACACTCCTTTCCGCGTTCGCTTGTTTGAATATCTAATCGCCTCCCACGCACCACGCACCGCCGTACAAAATACAAACAGACAAACTCGAGGGAGGGGTTGGCGAAGAAAGTGGTATCTTGTTTTAGTTTATAACCGATGTATATATTCATGTGCGATAACTTAATTGCTACATGGCTGGACTCATGTCCCACGGCAAAATTAGAAATCACTTTGTTGGCGCTAATCGCTCCGGTGACTGATATTTAAGTCACATAGCTCGGAGAGATGAAATATGATTTGATTTATGATGTTCAATTGTGGGCACAGTCTGTCAAACGTTGGCATTAAACGATTGGTTTGTGGTTTCAGTAGCTTTTGGTTGGATTCAATTAAATGAGGATATTATTCAATTTCGTTTGATTTCCTTCGTTAACAA
Organism: Toxorhynchites rutilus septentrionalis; assembly: GCF_029784135.1. NCBI lineage: Eukaryota > Metazoa > Arthropoda > Insecta > Diptera > Culicidae > Toxorhynchites > Toxorhynchites rutilus. Next base: position 140,467,252 of record NC_073745.1, read on the forward strand.
TGTAATGCTTTATGGCGTAACAGATAGGAGTATTCGAGTGATCAACGGAGAAAGTGGATTTCACTATCATGAATGATAATCAGAAAGAGCAATGTAGAAAATCTCATTGTAAGATTAACTGAGAATTATTATTGAGGAGTTAATGAATTTTACTTCCAAGGCAGGGACAAAAGATTAGGGGAAATCATCGGCTTTGAATCAGATTAAACTGTTCGAGAAAAACTGTGTTTTTCGTGGTGTGAAGATTTTTTACGATGTACATTAGGGTGGCAGCGAAGATGTTCATGTCAAATTTCAAAAACCGACCATGTACATTTTGTTTATTGGCCAAAAAAAAAAGATCTGTGCAAAGTTTCAGCTCAATCGGACATGATTTAGGGGTGCATCAACGCTCAAAGTTTTGATTTTTTATCCTCGAAAATTTTCCAAGGGGGAAAATCGAATTTTTTTTCGATGCGAAATGATTTAAAAATGCATGCAACAAACAAAATGTACATGGTCGGTTCTATAAAGTCGATAATTATTTTTTTCCATACCTTCATTGCCTCTCAGGCTAAGTCCCAGAAGGTCGATTTTCGGCCAAATTTTTTTTTCGATATGACACCAGATCTCGAAGTTTCATGCATTTTTAAGTCATTTGGAATCAAAAAAAAAATTCGATTTTCTAAATTTCCTTTACTCCCCCCTTGGAAGATTTTCGAGGATAAAAAATAAAAACTTTGAGCGCTTTGATGCCCCCCAAAATCACGTCCGATTGAGTTGAAACTATGCACAGATCATTTTTGACGTAGCAAAAATTTTTGCTACGTCAAAATATATCTACGCATCTATCATAACGAATAACATTTCATTTTTCTTGAGATAAATAATTGAATAATTGTGAAATATCAAGCATTGTCCAAATGCACTATGTGCCCATTTTTGATTGGTCCATTTTATGCTCCTCAAATCGTACCGACCAAAACGGGCAACCAGAGCAGCAGCGAAATACAATGAAGCACGATTGGAAAGGAAAAAGAAAAAATATGAACGAAGCATTGGTCGCAGTCTCACACATGCGTAATTCTCGAGCCAGCCAGTCAGCTTAAAAATCCCCGCTCCGCTGCCGTAACGATAGAGACGAATGAACTCTCAGAGTTTAAAGTCTCTCTAATTCATTACCGATTACCGACCGTAACGATCATTTGCATTCAAACCGTACACCACATCGTTTCGCACCACACCACATCAAAAAACCAACACAAGCAGCCATGTCTGGACATGGAAAAGGAGGAAGAGTGAAGAGAAAGACAAAATACCGCTCGAACCGTGCTGGTCTGGAGTTCCCCGCAAGAGTAGCTAGGCCAAGCGCGTTAGTACCAGTGCACCAGTCCACCTAGCCGGCGTTATAGAGTTTCGGCCGCCGGAGTGCTCGAGTTGGCTTGCAAAGCTGTTGAGAACAATGAGAACATACCACATTCGGTTCGGTGAAAAAGTTTGTTTATACAGACTGCTTTGGTGGCAAAACCAGCCACCGTAAAACAAGGCGCTTTTCAGGGCCATTAAACCATTCAAAGAAGAGTTATTAAAAGTTATTCACAATACCAATGCATTCTAAAGTGACATAATATGACATATAATATGAACTGAATTATTTTGTTTATGCTTGTTTTTGAACTTATTGGTGGCTGGGGTCTTTTAAATTGATCATTCAGTTTTCACAAACCCATACATGGTTTCCGAATTAAAAGTGGCTTCAAATTGTATGCAGGATGGCATTAACGAATTTTCTCGGTAGCAAGAACTGCTTTCTTTGGTTGATAACTGATGTTGAAAATTGACTGACGTTACATCCGCATTGTATAGAAAAATAACTAAGGAGCAACATGATGAGCTATGTATTTCCTGCTGCTCTGTTCTTATTTTAAAGGACTTTAATCCGAAGGTCATAAGTCCCTGTATTTACTGTTGGTTTTTCAGAACGCTTATAGCTCGTTTATTTCTCGATAGATCGTAGAGTTCGTCTCCAAAACCTCAGTTCTTTTTCATTTTTATTTACTTTGTTTGCGGGGATACAAATCTTACAATTAATTCGTCTCCGAAACCACAGTTTAGGGTACGGTAATGTGCTCAATAGTGAAATATATGATAGTGAATGAGCTGATGACCACCTATGCATTCCCTATAACAGCCATCATTTTGATTGTACGATATGTGCATACGCCAAAAGATTCCCGTTGTTGAACATTTAATAAGTACAAAGCCTTCAGAAAAAAATCAAGAAATCAACTATAAGACAGTGAGAAAAAAAATGAGAAAGTTTGTGAAAAAACGCAAAAACACAACACCAAAGGTTCTTTTCAGAACTCCTAACATGTTCATAAAGAGTAAACAGTAAACTAATCCATGTTTCAGGTAAATAGGTAGGTATCCACGTAGGAAAAGAAAATAAAACAATATATTTAAAATATATATTTAGAAAAAGCTGTCCCCTTTGTATAGTCCTACGTCACTCCGCTTATGTCCCCGACATAACCCACCCGTCTTTTTTGGGACAAAAAAACAAAATGTACATGGTCGGTTTTTGAAATTCGATGATGAAATTTTTCCCATGCATCCATTGCCACTCTAATGTACATAATGAAATAGTAATTTAATTATTAAGAAGAGAATAAGTCAGCCGGAACTATGTCACATGAATACGATTACTGTTCAACAATATAAATATGTAGACGTTTTTTTCGAAAGTTACATGAAGAGTGCATGATTTATTACAAAGAACAATTGTTATATCACTCATTCTTTGTGTGTACACCGACTGGACAACATCGTTGCTGGACGAGCTGGACGGCGAGGGATCGAGTGCCTTTCTCAAGGCAAGAGGGCGGAGGTGGTAGCGCTGGAGTAGAGTAATAGAGTAGAGTAGAGTTTTCAAAGGGCCTTTCTCAAGGCTAGAGACGAATGAACTGCAAAAGTTTAAAGTCTCTATAATACAAGACCTTCCTTCCTTATATCACTTGGCTTAACGGGGGTCTCTCACCAAATTCTCACCAATACGTTTTGGTTATTTTCACGTTATATTAACCTCGTCCTATCTATTTTGGTTCTCGTCTTGTCTCGTCTTGAAGAATTTTATTATTTACTTTTCCTTTTCATTCTTTATTTTTTTTCATAAATTTTGTTTTTTTTGCAGACTTATTTCACTTCTAGACTAGTCTTTTTAGTCCTCACCGAGGAATTGACGGACAATCGTGCAGGTGCTAAGGATGACCGACTTTGGATGCCGGCCAATTCCTTCTCCATATTAAACACCTTTAGCGCTTCCAGAAGTGTCTTCAGAACAATTGCAGTTCCAGAGAGAACGACTTGGGACCTTCCTTAGCCCCCACAGTTCCTTGAGTTCCACGGCCAGGTACCGGTAGTTGAGTACGGGTAGTTGGGTGCGTTGTCTTCGAATAGACCACATTGGAGCGCCAGTTATGGACAATGCGAGCAACGTTGTTGTGGCGCTCGGTGTAGGCTGCGTTGGACAAAACCGGACAGCCTCCCATAATGTGCTCTATGTTTTCACCTGGTTGATGGCACATCCGAAAACAATCATCAACGTCTTGATGACAGACGTACCGTCTGCAGTTTCGTATCGGCATTATCCTGTCCTGGATGGCTATCATGTCGGCTTCTACTACTGAGGAGAGCTCACAGATTAGATGCGGCCTTGTCGACGAGTGGCCGGTCCAGTAGATGGGGTGGGCACCATGCACTGACTTCTGCTACAATCTTCTCTTCCACGTTTCTATTGAGCGGCCTACTGAAGGGGGTCAGTGCCAGACTAATCCAAAGCGGGCTGAAACAGTCGCCTTGGAATATCCCTCTCTTTATCTGCAGCGTTCTAAACTGCAACACATTTTTCCCATCATTGAGGTGCAGAGACGTGCTTCACTGCCTCATCGCATGCTGCAGGAACGTAACGACAGTGGGATCAATTTTATAGAGCTACAATACCCGGACGAGAAACGAATGAGGTATGGAGTCATAAGCCTTCCGATAGTCGATACAAGCCATGTTCAGGTCTGCTGATTATATACCGCTTGTCCGACTATGGTTGCGTCGAGGATGGCATGATCTTTGGAGCCATGCGTTCACTACGTCGCCCAGTGGTACCCACAACAGTCGGTGACAGTCGCAACACGTCGGATTGGCGCAGCGTTTCTTCTGTAGTGTCAACTCAACCTGCTGTTTGCGGATGGTGGTAGCTCTTCAGATTGAGCCCGACTGGTGGCCCGCTCTCGAATATCGCCTTCCAGTCGCTGGTCGCTCGCTCTTACGCCCGTACCAGAACCAGTTCCAGTTCGGGAACCCTCCTCGGGCGATCGTATTCTCAATATTCTTCTTGAACGTAGCTCCATTTCATGCTATATTAGACGTACCCCTAAGTCTCCAGTGACCTGGAAGGCCTTCCCCGAAAGAGCCACTTTCGAAACCCGTTCTCGGAGCCGAGACCAGGTGTGTGTTTCCAGTTCACACCCGATCTAAAATGTCGTCATATGATCTTCGTGGGAGCGTTTGATAGGAACAGTTTATACCAACGGGCTTGCTGATCCCAATTTGAGAACCATCCCCATTTTGTACGTGGGACTACATCTAACCTGTATATATGGGGGGGAAATGAAAACATTAACACATCAATCATTCTTCGTGATAACATCGACTGGGCAACATCGTTGCTGGACGAGCTGGACGACGAGGATCGAGGATTGCCTTTCTCAAGGCAATGAGGGTGGAGGTGTACACTGTGTCCAACTTCTATAAGCCCATCCTGTTTCTATTTCGTTGCAACACAAACAGTTAGAATTTCAGCAAGATACATTCATACATTGGTGAATGCTTGGAATAAAGTATATTGAACGTCAATTTCGTTCAAAAGTGTTGTTTGTTTATACATTGTGCTTAAATATGATAATTTCAGCTGTCCAGTTTCTATAAGACCATTTCAAAATTCATAAGTATTATCAATGAAAAATTCAAAACGATCGTCTGATTTACATGCAATAATTGGCAACCTTGTCATTTCGGCTAATAGCCTAGAAAATTCGTGTTGGCATACTGTTTACTAAATTCTGCTGAACGGATTTCTCTATATTTTTCCATGTTTCCGAAATTTCGACCTCGAGCTCTTCAATCGTGGGGTACCGCTTTCCCTCAGTGTAGATTCTGCGTACAAGGATCCCCTAAGATTGTCAACAGGATTCAAGTCTGGAGAGCGAGCCAGCCAGTCCAAAAAACTAGAAGTGGTTTATATATTTTATATAACCGCAAGGTGGACGTAGGACTAACGTTGACTTAGCAATCAATAAGTAACAAGCATATAAATCTTAGACGTTTCATCTTTCGAATAAAGTGATTATCATACCACTTTGTTTAGCCGGAAAAGAATAATTAACGTTCAAAGGGGGAATCGATTCCTCCTCGGAAATACCCAGCGCGAATAGTACCCACTCTCCAAGCCCCGACAATTGGAATCATCGTTGATCCGGAGCAGGATTATTAACGCTTGAAAAGGAATGGATTCCTCCTCGGAGTTACACAGCGAAGATAAGACCCCCTTCCCAACAATTCCAACTTCTCAATAACGACGATCAATTACAGCATTCGTAAACAAATAATTTCATAACGCTGCTATTATAAATGTGATTTCTTCGATATGTGATATAATATCCATTTCGATCATATCCACTACACAGTATCATACCATATCAAATCCATAGTCAATCCGAGTACAATAGTACCCGCTGCTTGCATCTAATTTGCTATGCCAATTTCCCCTGGCTTCATGGTTTTGAAATCTGTGTTAGGGAAACATTCCGATTTGCAGAAACGCATGCGAGTACAAAAGTACCCGCAGCGCACATCTATTTTGCAATGCCGATTCTCCCATGTTTCATAATTTTGAAGTCTGTGTTAGGGAAACATTCCAATTTGCAGTAACGCAAACGGGCACAAAAGTACCCGACGCTCACATCTATTTTGCATAGCCGATTTCCCCAGGCTTCATGATTTTGAAGTCTGTGTGGAAACATCCATCCATTCCAGCAATCGTACCTCAATCGTTGCGCAATTATAACTGAGTGGATTTCCAAGCGACACTCGCTTACATACCGATCGGTGTGATTTCAATAGCCTGTTTTGAAAGCAATTTTAGGGCAATTGAAACAAATTTTTGGATCAAAAAGTAACAAGCATATAACGCGTAGACATTTTATCTTTCGAATGAAGTGTTTATCATACTATTCCGTTCAGTTGTTTAGGAGCTATTAAAGTTCAAAATCTCGTTCTCCGGCGTAACGCTTTCGTTTTCGATAGTTTGAACTTACATCCCAGTATAGAATTGACGTCAAAATTGAGTTTTTGGTCCTTAATCCATTGCTTAGTTTCTTTGCTGGTATGAATAGTAGCAATGTTTTGCTGGAATGCGAATTTTTTGTGACGATATCCACGCAAAAACGGTAGGAGAGAAGATTCCATAACATGTACGTAATCCTTTTTTTTTTATCTGTATTATAGTGACTTTCAACTCATTTGGCAGGTTCGTCACTTTTACTTCCATTTTTGGAAGAATGTCGGGAGTGAGAATTGAACTCGTGACCTTTAGCGTGAGAGGCATGGATCTTACCACTACGCCAGATCGCCTCCCTGTATGTAATCCTTGTGAAAGCTATCTTGAGCTTTCCGGTTGCACAGAATCCCGCCCAAACCATGTACGAGCCTCCACCAAAATTCTTGGTTGATGAATACTGTTCCTTTGTCCGTAAATCAAGCCAGTACTCGTTGAAACCATCCATCAAATCATCCGAATTGACCTTTTTTTCGACAGTGAAGATAACCTTTTCATTGAAGAACTTTTCATTATGGTATATGGCGAAATGTTTTCTTTCGGAAACATTCTTTATCACAACATATCATGTCTCACAATCGGTTCATGTGAGCTTTGGCAAAACTCAGACGTCTCTCGATGTGAGATAATGTGAGATGAGAAGTTTTAATTTTTTATGCCCTCATTATGTGAGGATTTTTTACCAAAACTTGACGAATTGTCACCCGAGTAACATTTGAATTGAAATATTGCTTCATTTGCATAAGCGATTTTGAGATATTCGAAGCTGTTCAAACTATTTCCCGCTTACGCCGGTCCGAGAGCTTCGATTTAGGTGGAGTTCTCTCCTTCTTACCGTATCCTTGAGAATTCGTCAAATAATTGAGCACCTCTTGATGGGATCGTCCGAATCCAAGAAGCAATTTCTTTGATACCAACATTTTCCTAGTGAAATGGATCGATGTGTCTTTCTTCTTTTTCCGTGAGCCCTTTTTCCTTCGGCATTTTCCAGATTTATTGATCTAAACAATTAAAACAACGGAAAATGTAACTGGTCTTATGGGCACCTTACACGATCAACCGGATTGACAATAAGTGTCTTCAATATCGTCACAGCTAGGCTTTCAACATCTGATCTAACCTCAATCAATATTTTTCCACCTTACACGGTCAATATCGCCCTCAACCCGAGACAACGAAAATATCCGCGATGGCTAGTGGCGACATTTGAGTTTGGGATCCAAACTATTCTCTATCAGATTAGAAGGCTAAAAGGCAATTTTCAATTGGTAAAATTTGAATGAAAATATCTACTTGGTATTATTTAATTAGTTGAAGCGCGTAGTCCTAACCTTAACTTAACCTATTTCCCCTGAATTTTCAGATATTCCTACTAAAATGTATTATTATAATATAACGTCAATTTCAGACATAATTTTTGTATGGGATTTTCTCACCACTTGCAGAAAAAAAAGTTATTTGCATTCACATAGAATACTAATTTGATTCGTAAAAGTTAATTTTCATTCACAATTTACACTTTAGAATTCGGTTTTTCTTCTCAAAAATACATCATAATACTCGTTTCACGAATACAGACTGTTCCCTTCAGTTTCAGAGATGCCAGATTATTTTAGTTTGCGAAAATATAAGCAAGTTATTTTATCTGCAAGCAAATGTTTTTATTGGGGGTCTCCGTAGCCACATTGGTTGCGCGTTCGCTTAGTAAGCGATCGATCGTGAGTTCAAAACTCAGGGCCCTCATTGACCATCTTTGTGTTGTTACAGAATAGCTACGTCCACGCAACAATCATCAGCGATGGAGATCGATCCACGGTCGAAATGAGATCGTTTCATCCATACAACTGCTCTGCTCTGCCAGACACATCGGGCTGCTGTTCTATAAATAACTCAACAATGATCAATCAACTGTCTCCGCTGTCCGGTGGTCCAACTGGATAATGGAAGAACAGAAAGAATACTCTTACGTCTAAATGGCTACTGTGTGAATGTACCATATGTAATGGTATAGAAGGAATACTGGCGAATGGCAACCGTGTAATGTGCTAATTATAGATATGATAACCATGTGACATGTACACGATTAAAATTCGGCTCTGTTACAGCTAAAAAATGCTAATGAGCCTTAAATAAATAAATGGGATAAAAAAAAAAGTTTTTATTCCATAAATGAGACTATGACAGCAGAACCCCGATTATCCACGAGCGGGTGATCCGCCCTGCGGATTATTCGTGACTGCGAGTTCCATAGTAAATCAATAGGCCTTTCCGGAATTTTTTAGTGAGTGGTAGGCCCATGCTCTTTTGTTGTGGTCATGGCTTTTACATTATTTAGCCACTGGTGTACACGACCTTATAGATGGATAGTTGATTGATTTCTGTATTGATAGAACATAGTTTTTATGTTGAAACATCTCTTTTCGTGTTTGCATTTTTTTGTCCTTTAATGGGTCATCCGCGATTTTCGTTAATCGCGGTGAGTTTGCCCGACCATTCCGCGGATAATCGGGATTCTACTGTAGCTTGAATTAACACATGATGTTTTTTCATCTGTGATTTTCCCAGATCTTCTCATTCTCCAAATTTTATAGCGGAGTGTGAAGAAACACACAACCCGCTCACTAGCGCAAAGAATGACCGAGTTCAACGTTAAAAAATTCCTATAACGTTGTTAAGTTTCATCCACTCTCTCACCATCACATTGTCAGTTTACTTTGAAGTTTTGATTTATATCGTGAAAAGCAAGGCGCCTTTATATATACCAGGTGAAACAATCATATGAAATGCACTTTCAGTCATATTGGAATTTTTGTCGGTATTGTTTACAAACAGCATCAGAACGCTGCCGGCGGCTCTCTACAAACTGCTACGACGCTTATTCGAACGATGCCTACTATGGTCGACTTTCGCGAACTGATGCGAAAAAGAAGGGATGATTTTGTAGAATTTCATTCTCATTTCCGCATGTGAAAATGCAAAAATGGCGTATCCTAGCAATAACAAAACAAACAACCCCCGCTCCACAAACCGTAATCCCCTTCTTATTAAAGTGATGATGTTGCTTCACCTGTTATACATTGATATAAGCGCCTTGGTGAAAAGTACCGTATTTTGCTATTCAAAGTATTGGCGATCTAACGTAAAACGTAAACGATCGGTGAGACATCTGGATTTTGTTTTTGAACTAAGAAAATGATGCTAATGTAACCTAAAACTCAAAAACAAATCACGTATATTATACTTCCGGTCTTTCCAAGGTAGTTCTCACATGCAGGAATCGTGCATTTTTCTACTTGTGTTTGATTGTGCTCTCGAATTTCCTTCTTTAATTCAACCATTGTCAACATTTTTATAGTTTTCGCTGCTGAAAGAGGTAAATAAATAACATGTTATATATAAAATTGCGCGGAATTAAATTTCTTACAAACTCATCGCAATCAAATAATCTTTTATGATTATAACATTGTAATTTATGGAAAGAACTACAAAACTTCCATAAGCTCACATGGCAAAATTTAAAACCATCATCACTTTCACCGCAGCGCCGCCTAGTTGTAGATTTGTACGTTAGATCGCCAATCGGTTTTCCAAACCAAAAGCTTCCATTTATGATTCCTACAATTTCAGTAGTTTATAAATTTCAATTGCAATCGCAAAAAAGACTAACAAAAATTGAATGTGCGCTTGCATATCTGGCAACTCAGTCTGGAAGTCCGTGAGGTAAAACCGTCAACATCATGCATCCATATGAAATGTCACGATATTGATGCTCGAAAATCAGAAAATCCGGATTTCTGTGTCGTCGGCCATGTTCAGCTGTCATTATGCTCTCAACTGTCATCATATTGTCAATAAAGTTGACCGTGTAAGGTCCGCTTTATAGAAACTTGACACTTGAAGAATACAAAAATATTTGTTTACGCTCAACTCATGTAATGTATGGTAGTTACCAATACCTACACACTAGAATATAAATTGAGCATTATTTGTTTACAATGACACAAAGCAGCAAGATCATCACCTGGTCTTATAGAAGTTGGACAGAGTGTAGTGCTGGTAGAGTAAAGTTTTCCAAGGGCCTTTTTCAAGGCTAGAGATGAATGAACTGAAAAAATTTAAAGTCTCTATAATTCATTACCTGACCCTGGCCTTAACACAGAACATGCAGGAAAAATGGAAGATTTCGAATGCTTAAAACTCGAACATTTCTTGATAGATCGGAAAGATGTTTGCATCAATTGATAGCAAATATTTCTACGCCTCTATCACAATTAATAAAATGTTATATTTTCATGAGATAAACAATTAAATAAGTGTAAAATATCAAGTATTATCTAAATGCCCTATCTGTCGTGTTTTAATTGACCCGATTTGCGGTTTCCCCAACACAGGCGTCAAAACCAAGGAGCCTGGGGAAATCGGCATTGCAAATACATGCAAGTAGAAGGTATTGACGTAGAACCACGTCTTTCATCAAGTGCCAAATCATTTTTTTTATAAAATAAAGTAACGTTAATAACTATGCTGCGAACATATTTTGACGATTTGCATACCAATCGAATCGGGAATTATCTAGGATTTGTTTGATATACACAGCTATAACAAAGAAGGTGCCTACAGCTTACGGGAAATTTTCGTGTCTGTGCGGGCATGGGAGTGTATCCAGAATTTTGGAATATTGATATACATTGTATTTATTTAGATACAAAGTATCTTTCATGTAAGTATGCTTTCAAACCCCAGTAAGAAAACCTTATTGATGCATGTTCTGGGGCTCGATCCCACCTCAAGCGGAATATAGGAGCAAAAGTGTTCATATTTTTTCGTTGATATCTATATCTGAAATGTAATATGTTATATATCTAATACAGTGTCGACGTATGGTAGCAATATACGTTTAGAGAAGCATATTTTTCTCTATCAGTTTATCAAAGGCAGATTAAAATTGTTTCAATTTTCAATTAAATTTTTTCTACTGAAGTAGTGAAAATAACTTATAGGTGTTTTTTTTCTTCGGGTTTACAACAGATGGCGTAACTTGATTATCAAATCAAATTTCCAGACATTCTTTGGAAAGCTACTGTCATTGCGCGTCTTTTTCAGTATATGTCAAAAAGTTGAAGCGTAAACAGCATAGTTTTTTGCCACTTCGAATATGTCGAATTTCGTACCAACGAGAGTGTTTCTGTGGGTAGTGTTACTTCATTACTACAATTTGAAGATAAAAACTGCGGAAAGTCATCGCATTTTGGTGGAAGTTTATTGTGACCATGCTCGAACTGAGCGAACGTGTCAGACGTGATCTGCACGGTTTAAAAGTGGTAATTTTGACTTGGAAGACGGAGAACGTTCCGGATCACCAAAAAAAATTTGAAGATGATGAATTGGGAGCTTTACTAAATCAAGAACCGTCACAAACGCAACAAGAACTTGTAGAAACACAGATAGATTTTTTTTTATCCCACCGGAATGTGTTTCCCTAACACGGACTTCAAAACCAAGGTTTCTGGGAAAATCGATATTGGAAATACAGTAGAACCCCGATTATCCGCGCAATAGTCGGGCAAGCTCACCGCGGATAACAAAAATTGCGGATAACGCCATCAAGGACTAAAAATGAAGTGCAAACACAAAAAAGATGTTTGAGCATGAAAACTATGTTTTATTAATACAGAAATCATAAAACTATACATCCGTAAGGTCGTGTACACCAGTGGGTAAACAATGTAGAAGTCATGACCAAAAAAAAAAGCATGAGCCTACCTGACCACTGCCACTGCCACTGACAAATTCCGGGACGGCCCATAGATTTACTATGGAACTCGCTGTCGTGAATAGTCCGCACCGCGGATCAACCGTTCGTGGATAATCGGGGTTCTTCTGTACATGTAAGTTGGGAGAACTTTTGTTCCCACCGAAATGTGTTTCCTAATACAGACTTCAAAACCATGGAGCCTAGATTTTTGCCCAGTAATCCGTTGTTTTGAATGAGCTGTTTGGATAGTTCTACACCTATTTTGGCTCTTGTCTTGGTACCGTTTTGAATCATATTTCGAACAACATCATATTTCGGACACTTTGTTCTAATATCTTGAAATGCCTAATGCACTGATGATAAAACTATAAAATAAATATCACAATTGCTTCTTTAGAGTAATCCCTTGGTTTCACTATTGTTTCACATGAAAACTACATTTGAATTATAACATAATCGGCAGAAATCTTACAACACTACTCATTATCGTTTGTGTTTGACGTTTCCTTAGCGTGAGCACGTAGAATTTACCCGTTCATAATTATTTGAATTTCTCCCGTGTTTCATCAGTTCTCATCATCGTTAACAGTTTACTGTGATTGCTTGGTAAGTGTTTCGCAGTTGACTATAAAATATAATCATGTTTCATGTAATTTCCAATCCAAAAAAATACAAAATAAAGTGTCCGAAATTTGAATTCAATATGTCCGAAATTTGATTTAGTGTCCGAAGTTTGATTCTTGTTCGCTTCATTTGAAAAGCATTTCATTCGATAATTTTTGTTATGTTTTCAATCAAATAGGTACCAAAGTAGAAAGCTTAAAAGCATATTGAACTAATTTATTAAAAATATCAACCAAATAATACCTATGCATAAAGTTGAGATCAGTTTTCTGCATCGTATGCCTTAAGTGTCCGAAATATGATTCAGAACAGTATATTTTTGAAATATACACTTTTACATCCCACCAATTTAATCTAATTAACACACGAATATCATGTTGCTATTCTTAAGTTTCCAACTTTACAAACATTTGATGGAGAACTAGTTTTGTCTCGCCCCAGCCAATACACAAAACAGCTTTAACCGATATTCCATCGTTCCCGAGAGTTCATGAACTGTCGCCGAATGTACACACATTTTTGGGGGCATGAAGTCTGTGATCCCCGGACGATAACAAACGCCTCCAGTGAAACATCGAAAGCTAAGCATTTTTCCTCCATCCCACAGCTGATTCACGTCCGTTGCTGGCATACATACAGTGAGGATGTCAAATACATACCAAACCGTAAGGCAGCAGCATTTCTTTTTCCTCCTCGCAGGAAGTAAATGTTTGGGGGTACATGGTGACAGAGAAACTCTCGAAAGGAACACAAAATCTAAATCGAGGATTTCACCCCCAAAGGAGCAGACACGAAGAAAGCAGAACATTGGGGGGATATATGTGTCTGAACTGTTTGCGAGACAGAAACCATTTTCCGAAATTTTATTGGTTTAGTCACCTTTCGTTCGCATGGCGGGAACTTCGAGTATCCGAGTTTTGTTGTTGTTGTTAAGCGTTTTTACACTTCCCCGGGTTCATTGGCTGATGTGCCATCGTCGACAGTGCAGAAGACCACGACGACGATGTCTTCGCCGCGGTTGTCGTGTGCATGCACAAAATAAATTATTTTTTTCGTCGTTTTCACGAGAATTATGTGACTTTAAAAAAGTTTCTTCCCCCTTCCACGAACAACCCAAAAGACGCGCGCGTAAATCGCAAATCCCTGCTACGAAAGCTAAACCTGGCAAATTAAAAAAAAAACTAACGCAAAGTGTGAAGTAGATATTTGAATCTTTCAACAACAGTCGGTGGAAGGTGAAATGGCGAAAATGGTAATCAGATTTCCGGTGTAACCACCCACGCTGGTTGGGTGCTAAGCCGATTGTTTCGAACTTGTCCGGAGATTTTCGAGGATCATACAACGTTCCTTTAAACTTTTATGTCTGTTTCTTGCAGCGTAGCATTTGGGAACGTCCCCTCTGGATTGCGGATGGCTTGAGGACTGCGTTGGACGGAAGGAACTAACAACATCTAAAGTACATTTGGAAAACCGTTTCAGGCGGTAATCGCTTATTCGAAGAAAATGGGCCCCGGCGTGGTTCGGCAATCGGATATAGAATTTACGGTGGTATGCGGAAGACGCTACCTAATGTAATTGTCTGAAAAGTTTTACGTTACTATCAAGGAGGCGTCAGACGATTTTGAATTTAAATCTGTTTTGTTCCGTTTTGTTTATTTCAAAAGTCTTTTCGATCTACGCTAATCGAGCCTTAAACTTAACAAACGTTATTTAAAAATCAGAAATGACGAGCAGAAACCTACACCCAAAATAAATATTTAACACATTTTTTGTCATCCTCATATAGGGGTAGGGTGGTAAAGACGGACACCTCAAGTAAAAGTTGATTTTTTCATGAATCCCACAAAAAATATAGCTATCTCACCACGAATCGATAGGCTAGGTTTCTTTCTATAATAAAAATGGCTTTTAAGGCAAAAAATTGGCAAAATTCATTTGTCCGGCATCTTTGAAAAAATAAGAAAGAGTCGGGAAAGACGGACGACACTTGGAGAGAGAGATGAACACTAACTGAAAATTGAAGTTTATTTGCTCTATAAGTTTTGGTGGTCTTCAAATAGGCCTTAAAATGATCGAACAAAAAGGCTCGACTAAAATCACGTAGAAGGGCTTGCGGTATAGAAACCGCTCTCCTGATTCGTCCATGATATCTGGTAGCTCTTGCAAACGTAGTTAGTGGACATCTGTTAAAAAAAGAAGGAGGATCAAATTGTCTTTAAAACAAAATGTTTGCCTTTCCCTTCGGTGGAGTTTCCGTCTTACCCTACTTGATTAGTATTCTTTTAACATCAATATTTCTGGAGCAGAAATGAGAAAACTTAACATTGATTCGATGAAATAGAAGGAAAGTGGTGCTAATACTCTCCTAACGAGAAATATCCAAAACATTACTTACTTGTTAACAATGAGAATCTTATTTTCTGCAGATGAAAATTTAAATCGATCTACTTTCGGATCACTTTTATATTTTTATTCACAACTAGCTGACCCGACGAACTTCGTCCCGGCCAAAATAGATTTTTTGATTTGAATAATTTCAAACATTCACGTTTTCTTACAAAGTGAACGTTAGTGAGTCCAATCACTGAACTCTTCATTGATTGGTTACCCTTTGACCCTTTACAATTTCCTTTTACTATAAATTGTCTAGTACCTTATAATTCCTTATAATATAAAATATATAATATATGTATATATATATATAATATATGTATATAATATATATATATATATATATATATATATATATATATATATATATATATATATATATATATATATATATATATATATTAAAGTGACCAGATGATCAGAGGTCTAACGCGGGACACAAAAAACAAAACGTTATGTGAACATAAACCATAGTTTAGCGAGTCTAAACTAATCAGTATTATTTCTTTCTGAGTATCGTCACTCAGTTGTGATTTTTTGGTGGTTTAGATTTTGTTTACGCCCGAAAATCACTCGCACAATCAGAGCATTTACGTCTAGCAAACACGATTCAAATTCTACAATTTTCTTCAAATTACCGAATGGAATGCTCGAAAATTCCAATTCATTTTTCATCGATTTTAGCGTTAACGTATGCATTCAAAAAAATGGACTAATTTTGGATGGCGATGAAAGATAATTCATAGGAACAAATTTTCTTTAAATCTTACGTTTATAAAATCTACAACAAAAATGATTCAAGGCTGTTGATTCGCAGCAGCAGCACTGTCAAGCAACTTGATGACTTTTCCATACTACAAGCTCCACCCCACAGCGAAGGATTTGGACATCCTGAGGCACTTTGTGTCCGCTAGATATAGCCGATCTGGTATTCACAATATCATCTCTTTGCCGCTCCTTAAGCCGGGAGATCGAAGCAACCGGCCAAACGTTGGAGAAGAATCTGGCCAAAATGGACATTTTAATGCGGAAGCGTCAGACGAGACCGGCCGTATCTGAGCAGCAGGCAATCACCCAGAAGGAGTAGCTTGAGGTGTTGGTGAAAAACTTCTTTTCGTACTCATAATGAAAGACGAGACGTGCTTGATGCTAGAATTCAACGAATGGCAGGGAACCGGGTACTTTACGTTCCCCAGGTAAGCGATGACGTCGAATATATCATCCACATCAAGCTCTCGAAGAAGGTCCTTCTCTGACCGACGTGAAAGGAATATCCAAGGCGCTCTACTTTCGAGTCATATGGTGAACGGGGAGATATATAGTACGAAGTGCTTGCCGGAGTTGGGAAGGTGATGTAGTCTTTATGCCGAACCTGGGATCAGCTCATCATGCCAAAAGATTACTGGAGGATGGATCGGTTGGAGATAAACATTGTCACGAAGACCACCAACCTTCCCAACGTTGCCCAGCTGCGCCCGATAGAAAACTTTTGGACGAATGGCCAAAATAGAGAGACAGACGACCACTAAAGCCACGAAAAGGTGAAATAACACGCCGATATACATCTTTTCATCGGCCATGTTTCAGATTCCGGCCAACTTCCGTAAGACCGCCCAGCGCTTCATTTACAATACTTCATCAAACAACTCTGCCTCTTCCTGTCGAGTATACACTAGCCCTGACCGAGCTAGGGGACGAAAGATGAACTTTTCGTCTGACTCACGTTGGTCCCTGCGGAACAATAGGGGACTTTTATAAAAATCATTTTCCAATTTTGTGGCTGTCGCTTCCAGTTGACACTCTCTAAACAAAAAACCCAATGCCGGTGCGATGAAACCAGCTAAATGTATTAGTCTTTGGATGTATTAGAAGCGCTCTTGAACAGTCTGCCAAATAAAAGTTTTTTTTTGAGGTCCATCCATTTAAGAAAATCAACATGATCAAATTGTGATATTGAAATATATTGATATCGCGGGACATTTTCGTTTCTTTAGCCAAATGCGGGACGTTTCGCGGAACGGAATCTTACGCGGGACATTTTGTTGAAACGCGGGACGTCTGGTCAGTTTAATATATATAGCAATTTGTCCTTATAATATAAAATTATTTTCAGACACAATTCTCGTTCAAGATTCTTCAAGCATTTGGAAATAATATGTTTCTCCGTTGCATGGAATACATGTTTGATACAGAAAATATTACAAAATAAAGACAGCTCAAATCGGACCATTCCTTCCTCTGGTTTAGGGCACACCAACACATTTGGCCTTCCATTTTTGTTTATATAGATATAAGATATAGGATATAAGCTTGTGCACCCGTGGCCGAGTGGTTAGCGTCATAACTAACATGCCGGGTGTTCGGGTTCGATTCCCGTTCTGGTCGGGGGAATTTTTCGTCAAAGAAATTTCCTCCGACTTGCACTGTGATCACGCGTATTCTAGAGCTTGCCACTCAGAATGCATTCAAGGCGTATTATTTGGCATAGAAATCTTAACTAAGTACTAATAAAAATGACGCAAGTAATACTACGTTGAGACGGCGAAGTTCCTCTAGGAACGTTAGTGCCATTGAAGAAGAAGAAGATATAGGAACGCATTATTCCGTCTGAAAATCCTTTTTCACTTTCGAACAAAAATCAATTTCGTTAGCGCCAACATCAAATGGACTAACAATGCTTAGCTTATTGTAGAACATATGGGAATTCAATTTTCCAAATGTTCCGATTTTTCTCTCCGCTATATTAATCTACGGGAAGAGACGAATACAACGAAATATAGATGACTCAAATTGAACCATTCGTCCCTCGGGTTTTGCGCTTACCAACACATTTGGCCTTCCATTTTTATTTATAGATATATGGAAATGCGTTATTTCGCCTAAAAATCCATTTCCACTTACGAACAAAGATCAGTTTCGATAGCACAAATATCGAATGGACTAACAACGCTTATTATGATGTAATTTTCGAACATGTGGGAATTCAATTTTCCGAATTTTTCGACCTTCCTTCAGAGTTTTCCAAAAATTTTCCGGTTTTACTCTCCACTATGTTGATCTACGGGAAGAGACGAATACAACAAAATACAGGAGGCTAAAATCGGACCATCCCTTCTTCGGGTTTTCCGCTTACCAACAGATTTTGCCTTACATTTTTATTTATATAGATAGATTTTGACAGGCGAACCGCTAGATGTACACAATGAGTGTCGAATCAAACGATACACTGTATTGCAAGTTTGTACATCATTCAAATTTAAAATAAAAATGTATTTTATCTATTCTATTAGTTTGGGGAAAAAGTAATCCATTATTTTTGGAGGAAATTCAAAACTATTTTTAATATGCTTCGATTGCGCGATTTGGGTCAAATATGAACCGTTTTTTGTAAAATTTGTTGACATTCTTAAGGCAACTTCATAATGTCTCTACCATAGAAGTATTGGTCCTTATTGGCGAGAAACTCTAGCAATAGATTTTTACAATCTTCTCTTGATCCCAATTTCTTATCACTCTGGAAGTTTAGCAATGCGAAAAAATGTGTTATTCGCTTGGTGCCAGGTCAAGAATATGCATTAAAACATTCCAATCAAGCTCTCGGAATTGTCTGGCCTTGCGTTGTCGTGATGGAGCACAACGCCTCTTCGATTGGTCAATTCTGGACGTTTCTGGTCAATCACTAACTTCAAACGGTCCATTTTTTTGTCAGCAGACATTAGGGTGGCAATGGATGTATGGAATAAATTTCATCATCGAATTTCAAAAACCAACCATGTACATTTTGTTTATTGGCCCAAAGAAATTATCTGTGCAAAGTTTCAGCTCAATCGGACATGATTTAGGGGTGCCTCAAAGCGTTCAAAGTTTTTATTTTTTTTATCATCCAAAATCTTCCATCTGAATTTAGTGTATTTCATTAAAAATAATTTTAAAAAAAATAAAAATTGAAAAAAAATTTAAATAAATTAAATTGCACATATTTTACTGTTGCAGTATCGGCACCATAAACACCATCCATAGTTTCAACGCCCTGGCTCGCATTTTCGCCTTTATAATAGGAGTACCGATCAGTTTCTTGGTTTTTTTTATAAATTAATGAGGAACATGTTTTAGGTGATTTTTGAAATGCTGTAAATCAACACATGATCAACACATGATGTGATGACGCAAAACAAGGAATAACAAGCGATATTCATTGCTTTGAATACAGAACGACACTGAAAGGTTGGCTTTCTTCCTCGCTTGAGACTTTGAACTTCTTCAGTTCATTCGTCTCTAACCTTAAAAAAGGCCCTTGAAAACATTATCCATTATATTTCTCCTCCACCCCCATTGCCTTGAGAAAGGCATTGGATCCCTCGCCGTCCAGCTCGCCCAGCAACAATGTTGTTCAGTCGGTTTCCTCACGAAGAATGAAAGTTTGCTTCAGCGAGATCCACTGTTTATACTTCAGGTAAATATTCCCCTTCGTTCTTCTTCTTTTCCTTTGTTAACGGAGACTTTTTATATGACGATTTCCCATTCGTTGATCGTCGATAAGTTGCTCGTTATTGACAGCTCTGTTCGGGAAAGCACACGAATGGACAGAACAAATGTATGAGGAAATGGGAATGCTTCCAATTTTCATCAATTTTAACCATAGACAGGCTATGGTATTGTAATGTATAGCATATCGAACAAATCTTAGGGAATTTCCGATTCGTTTGGTATGTAAATCACCTTTCGCGGCAAAAATAGTTATTAACGTTAACTTTATTTCATAAAAACGTGACCTGTTTTCTGATTTGGCACCTTTAATGTAAGACGTAGTTCTACGTCAAAAACATTTTTGCGCGCTGACTGAACCGGTCCAAAAACACTGATTTTTTCAAAAATATCGCCAGAATCATACGTCAGGTAATCAAATAGGGATAATCAAGTGTAGTGGTTTTGAAAACTAAACTGAAATTTTTTTTCCGTATAGCTCTGAGCATTTAAACTCACCCCATGTTTTTTAAACCCTGAGGTAAATTGAAACCAGTGAAAATCGACTATTTTTTGAACATTGCTGCAGATGCCGGACATTATTTGTCGGTGATTTCTATATGAATGAATAAATGATAAATTAAAAAAATAAGAATCATCCATATTTTGTTCCTCAGTGTGTTCTACATGATTTATGAATACACAGACATGAAACAAGTAAAATTTGTTAATTTGTTTATGGGATTATTCAAATATTACGTTACGCAAGTTTTTTTTTACTATTTTACACTCCTTCTTCCCTACATAACATGCAACAAATGGCTATTAGCATAAAAATGTTAAGGTTTAGTTGAATTTATTCCTTAACAGGTTTCCAAAAGCCATCCCCTCCTCCCTTTTTGAGTGCGTTACGTAATATTTGAATATTTGAATGATCCCATAAACCTCAATAGTGGCCGTTTCGATTGGTTCAACTCTGACATGAAACTGTCTGAAATAGTATTCTTGATGTTATTGTTTCGTATATTAATTCTTAGTATGTAGTGTCCATTTTCTGTGTATTAGACTACTCCCTCACATCTCACGTGTACCAAAACCTTTTTTCCCAAATGTTTATATGTAATTCTTTCAATTTAGTGTTTCATAAATCAGCTGTAGATAGTTCGAGAAGCAAAACCGTACATTAAACTCATGATTGTTCCGCGTTTCAACTTACCCCGCTCTACGAGACAATGGGAAACAATGCATATGAAAACTAAACATTTTCAAAATTGATATTTTTCGAAGCACCCAGTGTGAATCCCTATTTTTATCGAATGTCATCTGTTATACCTTGTATATGCTGCATAATGATTTTAATTTAGTGATTTAGTGTTTTTTTTAGATAACTTTCAAGTTGAACTTCGAAAAAATTTTAAACTTGCCCCGGTGTACCTTATATGGTGGATGCATTAAAACATCTCAATCAAGCTCCCGGTGTTGTGTGGCCTTGCGTTGTCCTGATGGAATACCACACCTCCTATGATGGCCAATTCTGGACGTATCTGGTCAATCGCTAGCTTTTGACGGTTCAATCGTTAACTGTGGAGATCTGAATTTAGTGTATTGCACCAAAACAAAATTTGAAACTATTTTTTTTGAATAAATAAAAAGTGAAAAACAATTGCACGTATTTTACTGTTACAGTAGCAGCATCATTAACAACATTCACAATTTCAGCGGCCTGGTTTGCATTTTCATCTTTATAAAAGAAAAGTGTGAAATGTACTGAATTTTCTCATTGTTGACTTCCATTGTTAACACCCTGTAACTCACAACTGAATGAAACAAACAAAAAAATTTTTTTTCGGTGTGAAATGTCAACTTTACAACGAGCCTAAACATGAAATTCTTTATTGTAATCCCACTAAATATAAATTAACCTAACACTACACATACTTAATCGTACAAGCTAATTCTACATACAAATTCCCACGGGAGGTACTTGGAGTTGCTTTTAGAGAGGGGAAAAAATTAACCAATTGCAATCGAATTGGCTATATATGATGGTGAACAATAATTTGGTTACGCGGAATTTTCGTCGCGCGGTTAATGAACTGCCGCCACGAGCTACATACAAACCCGAGCTAATTTATTTATATTCGCGGTACTGGAGTTTGTGTCAGTAGAAAAATTAAAACCGGTCAGCGACACTGGCTGACGAATAAAACTGCTAGTAGTTCAAAAGTCATGAGTTTTTGAAAAAAGTGATTTTTGGAAAAATAAGAACGAAAAAATTGATTTTTCTGAATACCCTACAATGGAACTGGGCTCCCTAATGAAAAACTAAAAAAATACGGGTCTAATATTTTGCGATAAGAAACAAGCAACCTGAGAACCACAATATCGGTTTGGCATGGAATGGTTGTTGTATATATATATACAATTGACGATAATCCTCATCAATATGAAAGCCCTCACGAGCAGTCGTAAAACCCTCGACGCTTAAGCGAGATTTCATTCTAGAGCTCCATTTCATCTCAAGAAGCAAAAAATCACATAAATCAAACAAAACTTTACCATCCGGGCTACCGTGAAATATTCACCCTTTGCCGCATTTCATTCGATACCAAGAAGTAAGCAACATGCAACATGTGGGACAATCGCGATCTTCGCGTTCAACCTGCGGGCGACGGTCGGATGAAGTGGATCCGAAATGCTAATGACCCGTCCCGAGTCTTGATTTTTGCTGGTCTCAAATGTCTGGTTGCTCCGAATCTTACCATCCCGCAAACGCAAACGAATCCTTCTCCGTCCACTCGGATCTTCGATATGGGCCGAAAAATTAAAACAACAAGGAGGGGAAAAAGTCTGCGGCGTTGTTTGGAGACTAATCACTCTCGCTGAAGCTGAAGCGCTGAATAATCAAGTTGAGCAAAGGTGGATTTCAGCATAAATTGGAAGAGGATTCGTTTTGACATCATGCGCGGGGTTCACTGCAGGCTGCTATTCCTTTCATGAAACATTGACCGTTGCGCGGATGTTTCTTTTAGAATCGATTTTGGCCCGGAATATTTACTTCCATCATGGGAGCAATCCGTCAGATTGAGTCGTTCCTAAGGATGAGCAGATGTTTTTGTTTCGTCATTAACATTGGGTTTGGAGATCGATCACAGGTTTATCGGACCAATTGAATTCACGATTGTGAGATTTTCTTTTCATTTCTCAACAGGGGCATTTTTTTAGGCGTTTCTGTCACGATATTCATTACGTCTAAAACACGCAAAAAATGATAATATTTCGTAATGAACAGAGGTGCTGACTAACTATTATTTTTAAATGAATTAGATTGCTAGAAAGAAGAAAAACATTTGCCATTTTCGTCAAATATACCCAAAAAAGGTTATAAAAAGAATTATTTTCCAAAGAACGAAAATTAACTCATTTTACTATTTAGACTGTGTGTTTATGGATGTTATTCACGGTTGACAGCCATCAGAGTAGAGAACTAAATCATCCGAAACACGGAATGGATAACCCTGTTTATATATGTATAAACCCCAACTGCTGATTCAAGAATCATATATATATGAAACCGTCACAGCGCCTGTAGTTTTAAAGCAAATAGGTTTATGTCCTCACTGTTTTAGCGAAATATTTATCAGGAGACATAAACGATAGAGAGTGGGTACAATTTCCGAAACCGTTTAATTTGAACAAAAATGCATTATTATTATAATTAAATTTAAAAAATTTCGTCGATCTAAAATTCCGTTTTATTGAGATTTTTTTTTTGAATGTAGAAATTATCCTTCAAATGCATAAATACCAACTGTTGCAAATCAAATGAATTGAAAGTTAATATTAAATAATGATCTTGATAGGTTTGCGCATTTACTACATTTTATGGCAATGCATATATATATAGTGAAATATTTCACAGCCATGCTGTCATGCTCGATTTCTGTATTACAGTAAGCTACCTCTTATTCGACATTACGAGGCACCACTCAGTGTCGCATTCGCGTTGATGGCATTGAGCTTCATTTGGGGGAGTGTCGAAAAATAATAGATTTTCAAGCGGAATGAGCTCGTTTTTCAAATTCAAATGAATGAATGAATGAAAATTAACTTTTCCGTATCAAATTAGTATTCCACATAAATGAAAAATTATAGGAGGTTGTGTCCAAGATACGACCGCATTGTTGACGTAGAACTACGCTGTTATTTTATATAAGTCACTTGTTTATACCTTCGGATAGTATTCTATAATGCTGTGACCAACGAAACCATTATGATGACGGAAAACAAACAATGTTAACTGCTTGGAAAAGACTGAATTATGCCACACAGCTTGTTCTCTGCTTTAACACCTATCGATGCGAATTCGCTGATGAGTTTGTCAAGAGCGACCGCCTTCACCACCAGCGGAGGGAGCTTGATTTTGGTTGCTGCCTGGGTAACGGCGTTTACATTTTCGACCGACGCGCCGAAATCGCCTACTTTGCTGTTGTTCGATGCGGTGTCACACTCGCGAAGGCTCGGTTCAGTGCGAGCGCTTTTCACTGCACCAACATCGCGTGCATCATTAAATGACGCTTGCCTCGAAATGTTATTGCAAAAGTTATTAACGTTAACTTTATTTCATAAAAACGTGACCTGTTTTCTAATCTGGCACCCTTCATGAAAGTCGTAGTTCTACGTCAAAAATTGTAAGGGGTTGTATCTAGGACACGACCGTATATTTTCGACGTAGAACTACGAAATTATATTATGAAATCCGCTTGTTTACCACTTCGAATATTATTTTAGAATGCATCGAATTTTTTGTAATAGATTATGTTCTTCGTTACAAATAAATTTGATGAACGTCTTTTTACGTTTGATATGATGCCTGGGACTAGCAAAATATGTGAACAGAAGTATTGTCAAACGATAATTGTATTTTACATTTCCCTCTGAAATTATAGCACATCTCATGATTACGTAGTTCTCGAACCGCGAAAACTCATTCACCTCTAGTAATTGAAATAACGATTTTCTTTTCAGTACAAAGCGAGATCAAAAGTATTCAATACCAAAAATTACCCCCGACTTTCATGTATATCTGCAAAGTGGATTTCCACAGGTACATCGATTTTGAAGTCTGTGTTGGGGAAACCGTAAATCGGGCTAATCAAAACTTGGCAGTTAGGGCGTTCAGATAACGCTTGACATTTTACAGTTATTCAATTGTTCATCTCATGAAAAATAACATTTTATTTATTGTGATAGACGCGTAGAAATATTTCTTATCAATTGATGCAAACATCTTTCCGATCTGTTAAGAAATGTTCGAGTTAAAAGCGAAACAAATGTTTTAACGGGACCCACAAGAAGAAAACTGATTAAAGAAATGCACTCCAGAAATGTTCAAATGGCCCGACAGAGGCTTCGGGAGGGAGTCTCGAAGTGTCGGATTGCGGCAGGCCTCGGTATTTCTGAATCAGCTCTGAGAAAGAGGCTCATATCAGAAAATGATTTATGATTTGAATCTTCTTTTATTGACATTTCTACTTCTGCTGGAATGTGTCAGCGAGCACCTAGTGCGGTTCAGATAGGTATTTACGAGTGAGATGTCTGAGGATCTGCAGGCCACTGGACAATGTTTTCTATGGTATGGTATGGTATGGTCAAAGAGTTACGGCGCATGGCGTTCGATTTTTCGGAAGCCAACAACCTCCAGCACGAATTCAACAAAGTTGCAAAACTAGCAGAAAGAGATTTGGCTTCGAGCTTGAACAGAATGCAAAATTGCGCTTTTTCCATTCAACAGAATACAACCAACAATATGTGGGGACGAATACGATCGAACTTCATTTTATGTTTGAACACACGCGCAATGTCATGACAATGCATTGCGCTTTGGCCTGGCTATAACTAAAGCTGTGTCGGCGTTGCTCATGATAGTGTCTCGCAAGTGAATGTATTATTCCTCGCACCGCTTTTGTTGATTGTGTAGTAAGAATTGCGGTCGTTCAATCTCTACCTTCGCGTATATGTCGACCATAAATTGTTGGTACAGCTTACGATATCTTGAATTGGCGTTTCTTGACCATGTCAATTCACCATATGATAAACATAAAAATCCTTCGAGCGCGCCCTCTGTTTGTTTCGTCGCATGTTCATAAATATTAAATCAAAATGAGAAATGATGTTCATAATGAATTAAGTATCTGTGACGGGGTCTTGTTGGTCTAATGTTTATGCAAGAGGTTTTTCGTTAAAGAAACCCTTCTGACTTGCACTGTAGTCACGCGTATTCTTGAGCTTGGCACTCCAGAATACATTCAAGGCGTATTGTTCGTCATAGAAATCTCAACTATTTACTAATAAAAATGACGCAAGTAGTACTACGTTGAGAAGGCAAATCTTGGGAACGTTAGTGCCATTGAAGAAGAACATAGCGAGGGTCGTATGAACGGTGTGTGTCAACGATGAATTCCAGATTATTGTTTTTTCTTCGCATTAAATTTCTCGTGTCACCGTGCTATCATGATTCAAGCAGCGTTTGTGCTTTGGATCTACACACGTGCTCTCCAGCTGATGTTTTATCAGGGTTGATGGCAATAGCGTGATTGTCATTTTGTAATCCGAGCAAATGTGATTTGAAGAATTTCGATAACTCATTGTGCTAATTCAAAATGGCTTCCAGCTTGTCGGAGATGCTTCCTGTTTAGATGAATTGATGTGACTTGTGTATTTGTAGATGGATGTTTAATGAAGCGGGCGGTACGCCATCAGTCATTAACTTAACATTAACAACTTAAATGAATTCGTTCTGTTGAAAAAACGAACAACGGTAAAATTATTAGAATATTTTTGACACAAAAATAATAAAATCGCAATTAAAATTCCCTAAAATTTAAGGTTATATGTATGGTATGAAGTCAAATTTTTGAAAAAAAATATCCAGATCTTTCGACGTAGGATTACGTCTTTCGGGAACATATTGGGGTACAAATTAAAATTCGCATTGGGTTGAAAAAACACTCAGAAAATAAAATTTATAAAACAAAATGCACTTTTCCATTCCAAATATGTTTTCTCTATATTAAAGAAACATGTTTTTACTGATGAGAAAAATTGACAATTGTGTTCGGTATTGGTAATTATCTTATATTACATTGGTGATTTTTTTTTCTTTATTTCATCCATGCATAACACAGGTGGCATCTCGTAAAGGGTCACATAGGGCGGTTTTCATCATATCTCATTCCACTTCGGCTTCTTCTATCTGATACGCACCGCACAACGACTGTTTACCATACTTCTGTCATCACCACTCGGTAAACACCGGTGGAGTGAACAAACAATACCCAACAACCAAACAAAATTGCCCTTTTCAGGCATCGTTATTAATGATTTTACCGATGTAATTCTTCAAACATATCCAAAATCAACAGATGGCCTAAAGGAATCCTACGTCAACTATGCGGTCGTGTCTCGGACACAACCCTCCTGTGACTTTTTTTCTGCATAGAGCCACCCTATTCGGTATTAAATGTATGGTTATCGGTATCCTACCGGAATCATATTAGGCTGTCAAAAAAGTCCCGCGGTATTTTTTTTTTGAATTTTCATTTGTTCATAAAATTAGTTACAATCATCTGTTTTAAGTCAAATATGCGCCGTTTTGTTCGATGACTTGTTCCCAACGAGATGCCAACTTCATAATACCCCCTGTTATAGAAGCTCGCTTCCTTATTGGCAAAAAACTCGGATAGCCAATTTTCACAGCCCTCTTTTGTGACTAACTTCTGACTACCTAGCTCGTTCGCCATGGACAAACACAGGTGGTAGTCACTTGGTGCAAGGTCCGGACTATACGGCGGATGCAAAAGAACCTCCCATCCGAGCTCCCGGAGCTTCTGGCGCGTCACAAAAGAAGTGTGTGGCCTGGCGTTGTCCTGATGGAAGACAATGCGGCCTCTGTTTATCAAAGATGGCCTCTTCTTCATGAGTGCTACCTTCAAGCGATCCAGTTGTTGGCAGTACAGGTCCGAATTGAGCGTTTGGCCATAGGGAAGCAGCTCATAATAGATTATTCCTTGACAATCCCACCAAACACACAGCAGAACCTTCCTGGCCGTTAATGAGGGCTTGGCCACCGTCTGAGCCGCTTCAGCGGGCTTCGACCACGACCGTTTGCGCTTCACGTTGTCGTAAGTGACCCACTTTTCATCGCCAGTCACCGTCCGGATCAGAAACGGGTCGATTTTGTTGCGATTCAGCAGCGATTCACATGCGTCGATACGGTCAAAGATGTTTTTTTGCGTCAACGTGTGTGGCAGCCATGCATCGAGCTTCTTTGTGAATCCAAGCTTCTTCAAATGGTTAATAACGGTTTGATGACTTATCCCCAGCTCCTGGCCGATGCTACGGCTGCTACTATGCCGGTCTTTCTCGGCTAATTCAGCGATTTTGTCGCAATTTTCGACGACAGGCCTTCCGGAGCGTGGCGCATCTTCGACGACCTCTACACCAGAACGAAAACGTTGAAACCATCGTTCGGTAACAAACACCGTGACACGAGATTTTTATATATATAAGATAGATAGATGTCAATTGTGGGTAGGACGAAGTTCGATGGGTCTGCTAATTTGTTAATAAAAACGAATTCTGTTTCAAATGTTGGACATTTTCGGATATCTTATATTGTCAGTCTCCTTCCTCCCAAAAAAATCCACGTGGTATGTTCGACTATAACACCCACTCTTCTCCACCCATAAAAAACACAGAACACCCCCTCCTGCCTACTGGACGGTGCCTACACTCTCTAGCAATGATGTTTCTCCCGCTTCTGATGATAAAGCTTTTTTTTGTAAAAGTTATCTCAGAAGTCACATTTGTCTTTTTGTATTAAAATAGGTATTTGTCCAATTACAAACACAACTCGAGAAATGCTTGTACTAAGTTTCGAAAGTAATATATATAGTTACAATTTGGTAAGCAAACGGAATTTTGTTTGCTTTTATTTCAAGAGTTATTGGACGACAATAGGTTGGTGCGCACCTTGGCCCCGCATTACTCTGAGTTTACTACTATTCTCAATGAATCGATCTATGCGATACATCGTATACGCAGAACCAAAAATTTGTTGTGACAATGTGTTATTGTTGAGCCACGTTTCAGTGAATGCGAATCGTAACAGGAATCGGAACAGGCTAAGTAATAGTCCGCAATAATACAGTTCATGCCACCGACGTTCTGGTAATAAAGCAGATTATTCATTATTTAATTAATAATGAAGGAAACCTGTAATGTAAAAACGCTTATTATTAGATCAAAAAGAACATGCCTATTATATGATAGATATGCCCTATATATTGACCAACTTACCCCGTGTGTGGGATTAGTTGGTCAATTTATTCAGATATATAAAGACGTTTAATAAAAGAAAAATGTCAAAGAAATGATTCTCTGGTTATTTTTCATTGAAAGGGTAAAAGGTAAGCTTCATTGTGGTACACAATATTGTAACACAAAACTTCGTACAACAAAGTTATAACCAAATTTACTCAAAAA
Source organism: Toxorhynchites rutilus septentrionalis (assembly GCF_029784135.1). NCBI lineage: Eukaryota > Metazoa > Arthropoda > Insecta > Diptera > Culicidae > Toxorhynchites > Toxorhynchites rutilus. Next base: position 140,496,402 of record NC_073745.1, read on the forward strand.
TGACCAACTAGACCCGCCCTACCCTATATTTTTTAGTTTTATGCTGTTTATGCGAAAAAAAAAGTTCACCTTTTTTGCATTACAAAATTTTATAACTTCTGAACTACTGGACCAGATGATCGACATAGCTGAAGCTCATGAGTTAGTTTTTTTTTTGAAAAAATATTACTATCGAACTCTAGAGATGACACTTTGCCAGAACGATAGAAATAGACACAAATGACAATCTTAAAAACAAGGAAACTGAAGGATTAGCAATCAACGAAGACTCATAGCCATACAAAAGCCACCTCTTACGGAACAGGTAGATAACATGAATGTCATGCTTCATATGAAGGATGAAGTGTTCCATATCACAGAGTTCTGAGCACCCTTTACAATATCGAATGTTATATTTATCCTGGAGAAACATAGGTCCAGAATGCCATTTTATTTAGGAAAAACGTGGTTAGAAGTTTCAACATCTTCAGAAGTTTTGAACGGGTTTCAAAAACCATCACATAGCAAAATGATGGCCGGAACAGAAAAAAACTATCATATCACATAGTAAGTGTAGAAGTGAACCCGTAACTAAACATAGCAGAAACTTTAGAGAAAATTGAACAATATGAATGGAAATAAAATATGGTAAAAAATCAGGGATACTGTTTTTGAGAGCTCTTCAGAAATCGCCGAATTCATGACTGAATCCTTTGGCCAAATCAACTCGTTAGCAAACAACTATGTTGGTTTTCCACGGAATGAAAACAAAACCAAAAACGTAGTAATATGAATTCTCAAGGGGCCTTCGATAAATTCAAGATAAATTTCGAAGGATTATGTAAATATCGTTACTTCAAGCAAATGCACTTTTCATTACTTCGATTGTCCGGGCTTTATATTCTTTTTGATTGAGTATGTTTTTATTATTGAGGGATATATGTAGTTATATTTTTGCATTTTATACTATTTTAGATAGATTTTTTTTTGCATGCGTTATAATTCTATAGATTATACATTTTCCATAAACAAGATAGTATATACGAAAATGGTTTGATACGATTTCATATGCATGTGCAAAAGCTATACGATTTGGGTATCAACAGTTCAAAATTTGCTCAAATTTGAAGAGGTATCCACTAGAAAATCCAAATGGACAGGTTCTTTTGAATGTGCATTTTTCTCGTTCATGAAACAAATCGTGATGTTAGAATTTGTCTTAAAACATGCATGTGATCAACGATTTTTTTCAAATTTCGGTATTACGTGTGAAGATCGTCTTCGGTTTGAAACCAAATATCCAACGAAGTATCATCGATCTCAATTATGGGGCATTTTAGAACAATAGTATGATTCTTACTGTTCAAAATAGACACTTTAAATCTTTTTTCTGCGTGAAATTGGACAACTTAACCGAGACATAATCGAGAGTTCAGATTACAATCACTCAACATGTTCTATTGTTTTTATATTCCGGCAATCACAATTAGTTTCCCTAACACAGCCATCAATTCCAACGACCAGTATGCACAGCAATAAATCGCATCGCTTCGTATCAGTTTTTCTACCAATACGGCAAGTGTAGTGAAAAAGATGGCAAAAACCGTTACTGAAGTAGTCAAGAAACCGAAAAAGCTAGCAACTCATCCACCAGTTAGCGAAATGGTTGAGTCTGCAATTAAAAGCATGAAAGAACGCAATGGATCGTCTCTTTATGCAATCAAAAAGTATATCGACACCCAATACAAGTGTGACGTAGTGAAACTATCCCACTTCATCAAACAATCCTTGAAGACGGGTGTTCTGAAAGGAAATTTGGTGCAGACCAAAGGAATAGGTGCTTCTGGTTCCTTCAAAATTAAGAAACAGCCCAAGAAACCAGCCAGCGAAAGGAAACCGTCAGCTGTTGCTGTCGTGAAGAAGTCGAAACTTACTACAGAAGGGAAAACAGCTACCAAAAAACCAGCGAGTGACAAAATGGTTGTACGAGCTACAAAATCTAAAGCAGCCCGAACAATGAAATCTGTTGACAAGAAGGCGAGGACAAAAGCATCAGTCACCAAGTCTGCCACAAAGGACGAAACCGCGAAGAAGGCGACCAAACAGAAATCAACCAAGACATCAAAATTCGTTGTGAATAAACCCAAGACTCCCAAACCAAAGAAGGCGGTTCCGACCAAGAAAACCATGGCGACGAAGAGCTTGGCCAAAAAATAAAAATTTCACTGCTTTTCATCGGAACATTAGAACACAATCAGTCCTTTTCAGGACTACCAAAGACAATGAATCAAAAGAGTAATTTTGTTGTTTTCTGTGCTCAACCACAAGTTTAGGGGATGGCTAATTTGAAGTGCAAATAAATCCATCCCAATTGAATAGGAGAAAATGAATTCTTTATACAGATATTTTGACGAATACCGCGATCAACTGAGAAAATAAAAAGTTTGTTTCACTAATGCTTGTAATTTTTTTTTTTTTCAAAATAAAATGTTTCAGAACTGAGGTCATTCAGAACGAATATCGACGAATCCAACCTTTTTCAATGACCAATGTGGTCGTTCTTATGAATTGAAACACCATAAGGTTTACATTAGCCTTATATTCTATTCCGACATTCCGTCTTATAATCAGAATTCTTCCCGTCGTATCGTTTCATAATCTGTTCTGGGCATTAGCTCTTTACACCATCAACAATGTAAATAACAGTACTGAATAAATAATGAAACCACCAACGTGCTAATCAACTTCAAGATATTTAGATTCCATCAGTCATACCTCCATCATTACTTTCTTTTTGTGTTCAATAGAATTGTAAATCCCATTTAATTCTGGTATTATTATTGAGGGCGTAAAAATGTAACTTTTTTGAGAAAGTGAAATTTTCAATAAAGTATGCATATGTAAATTATTCACTACATGTTAATATGTTCTAACATGTCCATCAGAACCATAGAAATATAAAACATTCAATGCATAACGACAAACTACACCGAAATTGACTAACAAATCTAGACACGAATGTTCAATCTACGACAGAAATATATATTGAAGCATTGCTAATGTTGAAAGATATTTTTGAACCTAATGAACCTTCCAAAATTTGGGGAAAATCTTATGCTCGACCGGCAAGTTACTTTGTTGATAATGACATTCAAGGCGAACAATTGAATTCTAACGAATTGTCTACTACGATAAGTGAACAATGGTTTTCAAACGAACAAAAAAGCGTTTATAAAAGCCTCATATAATGGAAGGTCAATAAAAGTCTTTTCAAATGTGCTATAATTTTATTGTCAGAACACTACTACACTACTGTACATTACGGGTCTGGTTCTCGAATGCACTACGAATACACTTCACGGTGGAAACGGAATGAAACGTATCCGCGATGACAACGGTAGGGTGTCGACATCTGGATACGAGATTAGTTTCCCACTAAACTTATCATTATAATATCAAATTATCTTCAGATGAAATTTTTGTATGAGATTATTATATCACATGAAGAAAACAAATTTTTCCACTCACATTGAATACCAGTTTGATACGAAGAAGTTAATTTTCATTAATGATTTTTTATTTGAAAAGTGCTCATTCTGCCGTGCCGTTTATTTCGTTTCCACCGTGAAGTGTATTCGAAAATCAGGTCCTAAATCTGCCTTTCAAACAACAAAACTATTCATCCGCTGATGCATTTTGCAAACGATTGATGGATTTTGGAAATGGAAGAATATTTTTTTCGACTGTTATGTGCTCGAGAATAAACACCTTTACATGATCGACAGCGCCTCTCGTACTCGGCGAATTCAAAAATTTGTGACAATGGTAATTTTTCAACGATTCCAAATCTTCCATCACTCACTCAGGCAGAACCTTATCCACATACAGAGCTGTTTGAAGAGAACCACAAAACACTCATCTTTTGCGGGATGCGGATTTTCGGAATATAAGGCTACAATTGTATTGAGAAACAGAGTCAATGTTTTTTTTATTAATTAAACGGTTTTGTTTAGCTTCACATGTAACATGTTTGTCTGTAGCGCTGTCCCGTATTTTCAAACACAATTAATACAATTTTCTTTGCAATATTCGAAATGGGTCAAAATGATGCGCTTCGTAAACCTAGTGTTAAACATAATGAAACCGTTCAACCTTAGAAGTTTTTCTTACTCGATTTATTTATACCGGAAAATAATTCCGCAAATCTTGAATTCCGGGAACCAGATGAATGCATTGATGCCTTGTATGGTGACATTGTGAGCACGAGTAGTAATAGATTTGAAATTGTTAAAAATTGCCATAGTTGTAGACGTATGAATTTGGTGGATACCCTGTCGATCACGTAGAGTAACATATCCAACAATCAGAGAGGAATCCTTATAGTCCGGGAATGATGTATTGCCTAAATTCAATCTAATTAATTTATGAGATACAAAGGAATCATCGAAATTGATTCTAGGATTAGAAATAATAATGACTATTAAAAATGTGACCTAAAATGTCTCTATAAATCATTGTACGCGTATGGCAGTCGTGTCGCAAAGGAATATTGTGCGGAGACTGGAAAAAAGTTAACTTTGAAAAATGATAACTCGAAAATGAAAATAAACGCCTCTCTAATTTTTGAATATGTTATGTAAAAAAAAATCTCAACATTCTAGAGAAAATATAAAAAATTAAAGCGCCATCTATCTTAAACTGTGTAAACTATAAAAAAAACAAATTCAATCGATGAAATTTCCCAAGCGTAAGACGAGCTCATTGGCATTAATTTGATATTGCGATCGTCTGTATAGGTAAGTAGGTATTTTTTGGAAAAAATTGATTTTTCGGACCAAAAACGCATATGGGCACCATAATGAACAACATACTTTTTACTAAACTCTTAGATCCGCTATGTCGGGTTGACATGGAATGGCTGTATGATAGTGCAATATACCCAACATGGAATCAATCATGTTCTTGATTTCCTTGTCCTGATTGATTGTTCTCATTTATTTTTTTTATTATATTTACTGACGTAGGACTACGTATTTCAGTAAGAGTGCCAAATAAAAAAACAGGTCACGTTTCTATGAAATAAAGTTATCGTTATAACAATTAAGGTGAAGGTGAAAGCTAGCCACAAATGGCTGCCACAATGGCGCTCATTTCTTTCATCTTCCTCCCTCACCCCTCGCTCGAACATCAATAATTTTGCGAAACAGTGTGAAGAAAATGATCGTTTTCGCATACTTCCCATCAAGTTATATCAATCAAACTCTAATCGATAACTCACAAGATATTAAATTTTCATCTGCTTTCGCACTGTATAGTGAGAAACGTCGGAAAACTCGAGGAAGTGCTCTGAAAGTTAAATTTTCATTTTTCAATCTTCGGCAATGGTTTTGTTTGTATTGGTGAAAGCATCGTTATTTTTTCGACACTGATGCCAGACAACATAATCGAAACAGCTATGAAAACCACTCAATAAAATGTTATTCCTGAGTCATACCGTTTCATGTCATGAAAATCAATAGAATAAAATTGTGTTGATATCAATACAATTATTATTGTTACGTTTAAAAATTATAGACCAATGTAAGTTTTAGCAACTTTAACATTGGGTAAGAAAATTGTATTGCAGAGCTCGGAACACTGCCACGACTGTCTATGCTTTCAAAAACATTAAACGGAAAAGTATTACATTCAATCAAAATGTCTCGGCCAACGAAGAGAAGGGTTAAGGCTCTCCAACGTGAATATGTGAAAACAATACGATCAACGAAGGAAAATATTAAGGAATTATCAACATCGAGTTACTATGCAGAAGAACTTGTTAATATTAAACGAGCCCCAATTCGCATGTGTTATGAATTTGCTCATATTACACTCGCGTATAATCAGAATTTTACCTCATATGCAAATGCACCTTCTATATAAATTTATATTTGCAATTGTTCATCGGAACATACCGTTCATACATTTTACTTTAGTATTGAATTGTTATTTTCTTTTTTCAAATGTATTCAAAGACTCGTGGAAGGTGGAAGCTACCCATTGTAGTAGTATAGGTAAACCAACGTGTAAAAATGGGGTAATAGTGTTTGTGAGAGAAGAGCGAAGCACACGGAAATAGATCAATTCACTTATCAGACTGTGTGGCGCTGCATTGACACGAGTCTTTGAATACATTTGAAAAAAATAGCAATTCAATACTAAAATAAAATGTATGAACGATATGTTCCGATGAACAATTGCAGATATAAATTTATATAGAAGGTGCATTTGCATATGAGGTAAAATTCTGATTATACGCGAGCGTAATATGAGCAAATTTATAACACATGCGAATTAGGGCTCTTTTAATATTAACAAGTTCTTCTGCATAGTAACTCGATGTTGATAATTCCTTAATATTTTCCTTCGTTGATCGTATTGTTTTCACATATTCACGTTGGAGAGCCTTAACCCTTCTCTTCGTTGGTCGAGACATTTTGATTGAATGTAATACTATTCCGTTTAATGTTTTTGAAAGCATAGGCAGTCGTGGCAGTGTTCCGAGCTCTGCAATACAATTTTCTTACCCAATAGTAAAGTTGCTAAAACTTACATTGGTGTATAATTTTTAAACGTAACAATAATAATTGAATTGATATCAACACAATTTTATTTTATAGATTTTCATGACATGAAACGGTATGACTCAGGAATAACATTTTATTAAGTGGTTTTTATAGCTGTTTCTATGATGTTATCTAGCATCAGTGTCGAAAAAATAACGATGCTTTCACCAATACAAACAAAACCATTGCCGAAGATTGAAAAATGAAAATTTAACTTTCATAGCACTTCCTCGAGTTTTCCGACGTTTCTCACTATACAGTGCGAAAGCAGATGAAAATTTAATATCTTGTGAGTAATCGATTAGAGTTTGGTTGATATAACTTGATGGGAAGTATGCGAAAACGATCATTTTCTTCACACTGTTTCGCAAAATTATTGATGTTCGAGCGAGGGGTGAGAGAGGGAGATGAAAGAAATTAGCGCCATTGTGGCAGCCATTCGTGGCTAGCTTCCACCTTCACCTTAAACGTTATGTACTAAATAGATCGTAAGTTCTCTGAGATTTGTTTGATATGCTATACATTACGATTCTCTAATCCTTAAACGATTTAAACTAATGGAAATTGAAAGCTTTCCATTTTCCCATACATTTGTTCTGTTCATTTGTGGGCTCACCTACCCGTATGGGTAATAACAAACAATTCATGGATCCGTTTCTGCCCATTTTCAACTTATTTGGCATGAGAGCAATTACAAATGAAATCGAACTAAAAATGCCGATTTTAACTTGTATTTTCGGTTCGAACAAAAGTTTGTGTTCCGTTTGGGTTGGAGGAAATATGAGTTTTCCACAGCATTTGGGAATTTTTTGACTCAAGTGTAACTTTTGAAAAGGGTGTATCGATTTTAGTAAGAGGATAATAATTTATATATCAAAAACTATGAGTCCTCCCGGAATAGTGTCTTAGAAAGAGTTATAGAGTATCGATGTCCAATAGTGAAACATACACTGGGAAAAAAAAGAGTACTCTTGTTTTATTAATTAAAAAAAACTTTTAATTTGCAATATCTAAAATACATATTTTTTAATTTTTTTCATATAAAAAAGAAGTCCTGTAGAAAATTTAAAAAATGGGTACAAGATGGTAAAACTATTTTTGACGAACTTTTTGGAACATCAATTTTTTTATGAATTTTCGAAACTTCGAATTATTATTAATTATGTTAACAATCATTTTTAGCCACAAATCATGAATCCTGATGTGATTTAAAATAAAAAAAAACTCATTAGAAATCTCCTCCTAAATGCAGCCATCCTCGAGATATTTGAAAAAAAAACAATTCTAATTTATTGTCTTTTTCAATTTAAATATTTCTTTAAATTTATATATGTATTTTTTTATTTTTTTTATATATAAAATATGTCATTTAGAAAATTTGAAAAATTAGTGCTCAAGATGGCAAAATTATTTTTGACAAATTTTTGTGGAACATAGAATTTTCATGAATTTTCGAAACTTGGAATTTTGGTGTGTTAACAATCATTTTTTAGCACAAATTATAAATCCTAATGTGATTTAAAACAAAAAAAGCTCTTTATCAATTTCCATTTAAATGCAGCCATTCTCGAGATATTTAAAAAAATATTTCTAATTTATTGTCTTTTTTATAGTCAATAGACTTTTTTAATATGTTTGTCGTGTTATACCGCCATGTTCATGAAGTTTTATGAACTTGCTTATAATTTCCAACAACTTTTGTAAATACATATATATATATATATGTTTAGGAGTTACCCATGTTATGTTTAGGAGTTTTAACCCACATGTCTTCAAATGTTTTTCAACGTAACTTCTAAACATATATTAGGCTGTCAAAAAAGTCCTGCGGTATTTCCGCGAGGTGTCGTTGTAAGCGCGTAGTTCTAGTTGTATTCATTGTATCGAGTCATACTATAGCTTGTTGGAAAGGTATTTTGCGCGCTATGATATTGTCCTTGGCAGTGTTTTGTTTGGTTAGGTCGTTCGTGAGTTATAGTGTCGCAAATATGGAGCAAAATAAAAAGAAAATCCGACATATTTTACAGTACCACTATGACAAAGGCAAAAATGCATCTCAAGCTGCCAATAACATTTGTGCAGTTTATGGACCCGATACAGTTTCCATTTCCACCGCACAACGATGGTTTCAACGTTTTCGTTCTGGTGTAGAGGTCGTCGAAGATGCGCCACGCTCCGGAAGGCCTGTCGTCGAAAATTGCGACATAATCGCTGAATTAGCCGAGAAAGACCGGCATAGTAGCAGCCGTAGCATCGGCCAAGAGCTGGGGATAAGTCATCAAACCGTTATTAACCATTTGAAGAAGCTTGGATTCACAAAGAAGCTCGATGTATGGGTGCCACACACGTTGCACAAAAAACATCTTTGACCGTATCGACGCATGTGAATCGCTGCTGAATCGCAACAAAATCGACCCGTTTTTGAAGCGGATGGTGACTGGCGATGAAAAGTGGGTCACTTACGACAACGTGAAGCGCAAACGGTCGTGGTCGAAGCCCGCTGAAGCGGCTCAGACGGTGGCCAAGCCCTCATTAACAGCCAGGAAGGTTCTGCTGTGTGTTTGGTGGGATTGTCAAGGAATAGTCTATTATGAGCTGCTTCCCTATGGCCAAACGCTCAATTCGGACCTGTACTGCCAACAACTGGATCGCTTGAAGGTAGCACTCATGAAGAAGAGGCCATCTTTGATAAACAGAGGCCGCATTGTCTTCCATCAGGACAACGCCAGGCCACACACTTCTTTTGTGACGCGCCAGAAGCTCCGGGAGCTCGGATGGGAGGTTCTTTTGCATCCGCCGTATAATCCGGACCTTGCACCAAGTGACTACCACCTGTGTTTGTCCATGGCGAACGAGCTAGGTAGTCAGAAGTTAGTCACAAAAGAGGGCTGTGAAAATTGGCTATCCGAGTTTTTTGCCAATAAGGAAGCGAGCTTTTATAACAGGGGTATTATGAAGTTGGCATCTCGTTGGGAACAAGTCATCGAACAAAACGGCGCATATTTGACTTAAAACAAATGATTGTAACTAATTTTATGAGCAAATGAAAATTCAAAAAAAAATACCGCAGGACTTTTTTGTCAGCCTAATATTTTTACCATAATGATGTATTTGGAAAAGTTGTTGAAAATTATAAGCAAGTTCATAAAATATCATGAACATGACGGTATAACACGGCAAACCTTTTAAAAGGGCCTATTTACTATGAAAAAGACAATATTTTAGAAATATTTTTTTGAATATTTTTGAAATATATATATATATGGCTGCATTTAGAAGGAGATTGATAATGAGCATTTTTGTTTTAAATCACATCAGGATTCATAATTTGTGGCTAAAAATGATTGTTAACATACAAAAATTCGAAGTTTCGAAAATTCATAAAAATTCGATGTTTGCCGTTCGTCGAAAATATTTTAACCATCTTGGACTTATTTTTTGAATTTTCTACATGACTTCTATTTTATATGAAAACAAAATTATAAAAATTAAAAATACGTATTTTTTATATTGCAAATATTTTTTTTTCTATTTGTATATTTTTTCACGTTTATACATCAATACTCTATAACTCTTTCTAAGATACTATTTCGGTACGACTCATAGTTTTTGGGATATGAATTATCAACGATTTCTCTTACTAAAATCAATACACCCTCTTCAAAAGTCACACTTGAGTCAAACAATTCCCAATTGCTGTGGAAAACTCATATTTCCTCCAATCAAACGGAATACAAACTTTCATTCGAAGCAAAAATACATGTTTTTAAAATTGGCATTTTTAGGACGATTACATTTGAGGGGCTCAGAAGGAAAGGGTTGTAAGTGATTTGATCGATTTCTCTTCATCAACTTTCTCTTTAGTTAGATAGATGAGGTTCTGACCTATCTCCAACATTGTCATATACAGTTGGGAACGTGTTTGCAGCTGAGTTATAACCAAAAGAGAGAGAGAGAGAGTCGATGTAGAGAAATCGATGATGTCACTTACACCCCTTTCATTTTGAGCCCCTCAATTAATAAGGTTAATTGGATTTTTTATTAACCTAATTGGTAAATGAAATGAGTTCAAATGCTTTAAAAAAAAACATAAAGAAATTTATTTTTTCTCTTAATTTTTTGTCTACTACACCTACATACATATGAACGCATAATATTATGAAACTAGAACCTTTCAAATCATGTACATCCCATCTACTACATGGGCTGAAAGGTCCCAGGATTTTTCAACATATGGCGTCACTAAAAAATAAATAAGATTCGTTTCGATAGGTTCATCTGCCACTAGCTTATGTGTGAAGTTTCATGACATTTCGTTTATTTGTTCACAAACTACAATTGTTTAAATGTCACTACCTGAGCATTCGTATAGAAACTGTAAGAAGAGGAATATTGTATTTTGTTCAAACATTGTTTGTTGATGGAAAAAACTCCTGAACAATCAATGCAGTGACGAAATATTATTCCACTTCTGCTCCTTCGAGAACAAAACTACGTTTTGAACACTCGTGAAATGACGCGTTGATGATTCAACAGCCGTTTTGGCGTAATCGAGTGAACTTCCCTCGTTGTTTTGTGACAATGGATGTAAACGTGGATCCATTACCACACTCCTGAGTCCAATAGGCAGTCTGCAGAGTGGCACTGAGGCATATTTCGAAGACTTAAACGTTTCGTACTACAGTTGGAAGCTCGCTAAACAAAGTGTATTTCCGTTGAAAAAAAAACCTATATTGAGAAATAAAAAACGATTGTTTTCATTAAAAATCCCGGGACTTTTCAGCCCATGTAGTATTTGGATTGATTTTTCACCAACTTTCAACTTTTCAAAAAACTCTGTTGATGTTGCAAGGTGTTCCTATTATTTTTTTTATCGAGTGTATGTATATGGTGTGGCCGTAGCGTGTCGATTATTTTTCGGAACTGTGAAAACTAACCTTCATAAAAGTTTTTTTTTCCCAAAATATATATTTTCTTAGGCACATGTGGTGTTAGCCTGACGGGGCCGGGAGTCCAATATTTTGACAATTTTTGTCTTACAACTATGTTAGTAATATGTAACCGATTACTCGCGGCCAAAGTTATGTTTATGTTTAAAATTTTATTATTTATTGTATTGTTTATTGTTTCCTCCAGCTTCAGTACTCTTTCAATGTCGATTTAGCTCATTTTGAAAAATGGCGTTCAACACTTCGGTTGCCTCAATCTTGTCAACTGATTTTCACAAATCATTCTAGTAACTTCTCGCACATCAACGACCAACATTTGTGCCATGCGTCATCTAACACGTGTTCAAGGCTCATAATGGTTCATATTGTTGATACACACTCGTTTTTACACATTCAACAGTTTATCACAACAAACACATTGTAGAAAACAAAACAAAAATATTACTGAATCATTAGCCGGCGCAACAGGGTGTTTTGCACTTGCAACTTATGCCTATCTTGGCATAGTGACAAAAATTCCAGTCATCACAACAGTTAGATTTAGTAGTTAGAATAAATATAAACTAAATAATTTTAAAATTACTCTTTCGGGATACATCTGGGTGGTCCTGAAAAGGACCGTTTTTGCATTAACAGCAGCAACTACAAATTAAGCACGTTCTCCCCGGATTCGTCGAGCCAACTGGATATCCTTCGGCATGATTGTAACACGCTTTGCGTGGATGGCGCACAGATTAGTGTCCTCGAAAAGTCCTACCAGATAGGCCTCGCTTGCTTCCTGCAACGCAGCAACTGCTGCACTCTGGAAGCGGAGATCTGTCTTGAAGTCCTGAGCGATTTCACGCACCAGTCGCTGGAATGGCAACTTGCGAATCAGCAGTTCGGTTGATTTCTGGTAGCGACGAATCTCACGCAGAGCAACAGTTCCCGGCCGGTAGCGATGTGGCTTCTTCACTCCTCCGGTCGAGGGAGCGCTCTTTCGGGCGGCTTTCGTGGCCAGCTGTTTCCGTGGAGCTTTTCCGCCGGTCGATTTACGAGCTGTCTGCTTGGTACGGGCCATCCTATCACTTTCACAAGTCGAAAACTGAAATACAACTGATGCCAACCACATTCATTGATCAATCTTTTATACCCTGTTGTAAGGGCGGGAAATATTACCCTCGGTAGTTTTTACTTCGCATCCTGTCCAAGGACTCACACATACACACGTGTATCTTACTGTCCTTCTTGGTGTCTTGTAATTCGCACCCTTATTCTAGATTAGTTGAAAACCGTTACAAATACTACAATTATTGCAATCATATTCATTTTGATTCAATTGTGGGAACTGTACAATTTTACGTTAGCAAGAGGGTAAATATTCCGGTGTCATGTATTGAAGGAAGAAATAGAGCTAACACATTTTGGATTGATGTATATGCAAAATTACAAATACTTAAAACAATCAAAACTTAAATCAAAACAATCAAACCCCTACCACCAATTATCATTACAGAATCCAAAAATTATGCGGTTTGAGATATTTTCAGGTACGTTTTGTTTGGCATTTAAAGAACGCGAAAGACGCGTTGAAGTCTCTTACAAAAGTAGCGCTTCTGTCGTAGTCACAATTCACGCATCACGTTCATTTTGGGTTGATATTGCAAAACTCTCCCAAACTGTGTAATTTCAGATTCGATTTGGTTGGTGTCTGATTTCGCGACTTAATGGTGTGCATCCTTCTACCATTTCTAAAAACCAAAAGATGCATCGAAGATTTATTAGATTCTAACGGTGGGCTTAGACTAGTGATATATTCCTGTGAAGAAATATGATGAGATTTATAGAAATCGCATTAACCGTTTACATTAGCGCTTAGATAATTCTTATATTCTTATTTTCGGTTGATTTATTCACTTGAAGTAGAACTGCATCCAAGCTGCATGAGCGTTTACATCTGCCTGAATTTATTGTATTCATAGTAGTTATATACTCTTACCCGATTACATCTATTTTCGGGTGAATAAATCCATGTATAGCTATAAATCTCCCTGATGTAAACGTGCCATAACAGTTTACACCTTTATATGAAAGGGGTTGGAATTGTATTGTCGTTTGATTTTTTTTTCTTCAACTATTACAGACGCTTTAGCGCCCTACATACAATATATAGTGCCAACATAACGTGAATTTTTCTCAACGACAAATCTTGCTGAATGTTGACGTTGGTGTGTGTGAATGCGTTCATAAAATTTCCATGGAAAAATATTTGGTATTACGTTCCTTCACATTAACATTACGCTGTATGTGTTGTACTTTGAAGAAAGAAGATAATTAGTTTTTAGCAGTGATAATCTCTGGTGTCCTTTCCCCCTGTTCGTATCACCCTCTATCTATTTATGATTCTTCATCGTTTTTATGTCTACTTCTTAAGATGCTCATGAGCAATTCCAAATGAAATCGACAAATGACAAAACATGAGTATTTTTGATTCGAATGAAAGTTTGTATTCCGTTTGGGTTGAAGGAAATATGAGTTTTCCACAGCAATTGGGAATTTTTTGACTCAAGCGTAACTTTTGAAAAGGGCGTATCGATTTTAGTAGGAGAAATCTTTGATAATTTATATCTAAAAAACTATGAGTCGTACCGAAATAGTGTCTTAGAAAGAGTTATAGAGTATTGATGTCTAAACATGAAAAAAATATACACTCAGAACAAAAATTAGTACACTTTTTTTATTTACGAAAAAACTTTAATTTGCAATATCCAAAATACATATTTTTAAATTTTTTTTAATTTTTTTTCATATAAAATAGAAGTCATGTAGAAAATTTAAAAAATGGGTCCCCAAGATGGTAAAACTATTTTAGACAAACTTTGTGGAACATCGAATTTTTATGAATTTTCGAAACTTCGAATTTTTGTATGTTAAAAATCATTTTAAGTCACAAATTATGATTCCTGATGTGATTTAAAACAAAAAAGCTCATTATAAATCTCCTTCTAAATGCAGCCATTCTCGAGATATTTTGAAACAGATTTCTAATTTATTGTCTTTTTTATAGTAAATATTCCCTTTTAATATGTTTGTCGTGTTATACCGTCATGTTCACGAAATTTTATGAATTTGCTTATAATTTCCAACAACTTTTCCAAATACATCATCATGGTAAAAATATATGTTTAGGAGTTAAGTTGGGTTAATATAAAACGTAGCCATATTTAAAAATGTTTTTTTTATCTTAATACAAACTTTTAACATGTTATACATGTTGCGCCAACAGAACACAACATTTATAAAAGGAAAAAATATAATTCTCTACCATTTGGTCAAATAATTCCTATATTTATCGGAGTTTAGGAGATACTAATAATAATACTAGAATTTTTAGCATTTATTTTTTATCAACATTTATTTTTATCAACTAGCAATTTCGTTGTATATAATTTCTTTTTTCATTATTTTGTTATATTTCTATACACATTATGATAACTTGCTGCATTGTCATTAGAGTACAACTTTGCTGCTACTTCATTTTCGGATACAGGTACAAAAGAATTATACTTTTGGGTACCTGGAATTTGTTTGATGTTATCATACATGCTACTCAACTGTTCCAACCCTGATCATATTCTTTTTGTGACATATATGAAAATGACAATTTTGTAAGATACACTGCGTTTCACAACTATAGAACCAATCATTTTTTCTGAGTTTCCAGAGATATGTAAGAAGTCGGACGAATTGAAGTATATAGTGTAGGATATAACAACAATCTTCATTTAAAAGACTGGCCGTTTGAACTTTATTGTTGTGTTCAGGCGCGAAACATTCAAAAAATAAAAATTCCAGTGTTTCATAACTATAGAACCAGATGGGAAAACTCTCACTTATTTACAAAATTAACGTCAATTTCATAGAAATTACAATAAGTTCCAAATTCGTAGGTCTTCTTTAATTCTCAATCAACTTAAATAACCCTTTCGGGGTGGTTTTGTCCAAGCTAAGCAAAGTTGTAGTGTGTATCTCGTTCTACGCAGAAGACACTGTTCGTTTAGGCTTTTTCAAATCACTCATACTGCTTGTAAGCTGCATCTACTATTTGTACGATTACTCCTCATAAGTTCTTGATTGAGTTTTGATCTTTTAAATAAACTGACCATGCCATGCCATGACTTCCCGAATTCTATGAATTGATGCCAAATTACCCAATTATAACATTGTTTTTTTATGTAAACACAGTAGTAAATGATTCTGAAGTACTTCTTTGCACTTCTGACTGTTCATTCGTGTTGATGGTCAGCTACCTAAACCAGATCTTTTTGAGAAAATTCTCTCCAAACCATAAAAATCTCATCTCTAAACCTGCGGGTCCAAAAACTAATGTCCCATGGGTTTCACTATACCAGGAGAACTTCTCTGATAAAAAGAAATACAACTTGAATAGAATTTATTCATACTGGAAGGACTTACGGAACGTGTCATGTAATTTTTCAACTCGTAACTTTGCAGACGGCAGTTTGATGATATTTTCAAAACGGCCTGTTTCAGATAGCTTTTCATCAACACCATTGTACAGTCAGAAGTGCAATGAAGTACTCCAGAATCATTTACTACTGTTTTTGTATCAAAAACACCGTGATAATTGGGTAATTTGTCATCAATTCCTAACATCCGGAAAGTCAAGGCATGGTCCATTGAATAGGGGCTTCAATTTCTGGACTGGTCAGTTTATTTACCAGGTCAAAACTCAATCATGATCTTATGAGGAGTGATCGTATGAATAGTAGATGCAGCTTACAAGCAGTATGAGTGATTTGAAGAGCTTAAACGAACAGTATCTTCTGCGTAGAGTTTATTATGATCTTGTGAGTTCATTTATTTCACAAATACAACAGGCAACATTGCCCACTTCAACATGTCGCAGCTTGGTCAAAACCACCCCGAATTGGTTATTTAAGTTGATCGAGAACTAAAGATGACCTACGAATTGGGAACTTATTGTAATTTATATGAAATTGACGTTAATTTTGTAAAGGAGTGAGAGTTTTCCCATCTGGTTCTATAGTTATGAAACACTGGAATTTTTGTTTTTTGAATGTTTCGCACCTGAACACAACAATAAAGGAAGGAAGGAAGGTATTGTATTAAAGAGACTTTAAACTTTTTCAGTTCATTCGTCTCTAGCCTTGAGAAAGGCCCTTTGAAAACTCTACTCTACTCTACTCCAGCGCTACCACCTCCACCCTCTTGCCTTGAGAAAGGCACTCGATCCCTCGCCGTCCAGCTCGTCCAGCAACGATGTTGTCCAGTCGGTGTCCACACAAAGAATGAACAATAAAGTTCAAACGGCCAGTCTTTTAAATGAATATAGTTGTTATGTCCTACACTATATACTTCAATTCATCCGACTTTTTACATATCTCTGGAAACTTAGAAAAAATGAGTGGTTCTATAGTTGTGAAACGCAGTGTAGTCTTCTTTTCGCTTGCTAGCCCAGTCAAATAACGTTTTTGCACTCGTAATCGGATGTTCATGCTGCCTAGCCAAACTAGCCCTTGTTGCCATCTGTTTTAATGTACCACCAATTGCATCAATTGCTTGTGATGCAATGTTGCAAAAAAATACCATTCCGCATCAATGTCGTATTTCGATTTAAACTGACATAAACTCGCAAAATTTTTCCCATTTTTATACTGGGATGCAGCACCATCCGACATGAATTTAATCCTTTTTACCTGCATTTGTTGTTTCAAAAATGTTAACAATTTAGAAATAAATACTTGCACAGCTATTGTGTCATGACTTAAAACTTCAGATATACAACTACAAAGCTTAAATTTGCCAGAGAACCTTTTTCATCTCTATAATAAACAACGAATGGATGGATTGTTGCTTGATCATTGTTCCAGTGACGACTTTGAACTTCATCTTGAAGCACAAATGAATAATTTTCGGAAAAATCGCAAATCACAACAACCTCATTTTGCTTGCAAATTAGCTTTTATATTGTTAAGAAATGTGGACTGTTGTGTTTGAATGTAATCATGAGTAAGTAATTTTTCTATTTTTTCGCAAAAATACGATACAAATTCATTCACCGGTTTTACAAGAGTTTCTATGTCGCATCGATCAGTAGAAATCCATTGTGCATAAGTGATTTCAATAAAATTGCGTTCCTGAAGCTCATCTAGAAACCAGTTTCCAAACTCGTCCATTGTTGGGCATTTTTTACATTCACGAAGGTAACAGTATTTTGATCTATTTGATATGTTACATAGTATTTTTTCCATATAAACGGTCTACAACACGAAAAAAAAATTTGTAGTCCATTATGGTATACTGTTATTCACTCTATAAAGAAGATTTCTCGACTGATGAACGATGTTTGAATATAAGTAACTTTATATACATTATAGAATTACCTTAAAGGTACCTGACATAGATACCTGTACAGAGGTAGGTTAAAGATACCTGACTTTATATACCTATACAGAGGTAGCTTAGAGATACCTGGCTTCAGGTATAATCTAGGCATAACGTAAACAAGTTGATTATATTTGTACCCATAACGTCCGGTTGAATCAACAAGGTGTATTTGTTGTTGGGATTTCAATTCTACTGTTCGTGTTTTGATTGTGTAACACGAATAATATGTTAAAAGTTTGTATTAAGATAATTTTTTTTAAATCGCTGCGTTTTGTGTTAACCCACATGTCTTCAAATGTTTTTCAACGTAACTTCTAAACATATATTTTTACCATAATGATGTATTTGGAAAGGTTGTTGTAAATTATAACCAAATTCATAAAATTTCATGAACATGATGGTATAACACGACAAACATTCTAAAAGGGAATATTTGCTATAAAAAAGACAATAAATTAGAAATATTTTTAAAATTATCTCGAGAATGGCTACATTTAGAAGGAGATTTGTAATAAGCTTTTTGTTTTAAATCACATCAGAAATCATAATTTGTGGCTAAAAACGTTGGTTAACATACAAAAAATCGAAGTTTCAGAAATTCATAAAAAATCGATGTTTCACAAAGTTCGTCAAAAATAGTTTTACCATCTTGGACCCATTTTTTAAATTTTCTACATGACCTCTATTTTATATGAATAAATTTAAAAAAAATTAAAAGATATATATTTTGAATATTGCAAATTAAAGTTTTTTTTTGTAAATAAAAAAGAGTACTGTGAGTAGTGTATATTTTTTTTCATCAATACGCTATAACTCTTTCTAAGACACTATTTCGGTACGACTCATAGTTTTTCAGATATAAATTATCAAAGATTTCTCCTACTAAAATCGATACGCCCTTTTCAAAAGTTACGCTTGAGTCAAAAAATTCCCAATTGCTGGGGAAAACTCATATTTCCTCCAACCCATACGGAATACAAACTTTCATTCGAATCAAAAATACGTGTTTTTAAAATCTACATTTTTTGGATGATTTCATTTGGAATTGCACTCATACACTGTTTGACCGAAGCCAAATGTCTGACATTTTTCTGACAGATATAATCTGTACAATGTATGGCAATGATCAAAAATATTTGACCCAAAACACGACAAGCAAATATTTAGTTACTGTTTGCTTAAAAAAAATTCTAACTTTTCCTCGGAACATGGACATACTTTACATATTCCGATCAAAATTTTCCCATTTACGATGTTTGACGTTGTTTGCCACGGTTGATAATTGAAGAGTGACAAAGTAGTATTCGTACCCGATTTCAACCAAGTGTTACCTGTCGAAAAGTGTCAAATATTCAACCTTCGTGCAAACAATGCATAGCCATTTTTCGCGACGACGACTCCTCTCCCATTTTAGCTATTGCACGCCATTCACACACCTGCAGTAATGTCAACGACGACGTCAAGCCAGGACTTTACTGAGTCAATTTTAAGCAGCATGAAGCCCGCGCATTCACGCGCTCTACACGTAGTATTTCTATCGAATGAACATGACAATCCCGCTTTCCTACATGAAGGGTGTTACGATCTAAATTTGATCAAACAGGAATGCGTATAAAATTATTAGTTTTTCTGTTGAAATAATTAAATTATTTTTCTTTTCGAACTTCCGGTGGACCGAATCCAGGCCATCAGATTCTGTAAAGGCACTTTGTTCGCCGCAGTACGCCAGTTTATCTAAAATTGTTCCTTGACGATGGCCCAACTTCTCTCTACAGAGCGGAACTCTGGGTTGTTGGGATTGTGATCTATAGCAATCACCCTCACGTTATTATTATCATAGAGTTATGGCACTTCGCAGCATTAATCTGGTATTTTCAGCTACCCCCGGGCTTCTCGAATGCCAAAGGAGGATTAGGCTCTGTGGCATCTTTGTTTCTCTCCACTGCTTGGCCTATTCTGCCGTTCTACGCATAGTTGTCCCATGTTACTTTGGGACAATTTTCACTTTTCTTCATAAAACGATGTTATAACTTATTGTTTGTTCCCAGCTTTTCAAAAAACAACATCAAGCTCAATTGTCCCATGTTGATATTCTAGGCATAACTGTCCTCTATGTATTATTTGTAGATTCATAATTAATGAATCGGTTCAAGTACATGAATTTTATGTCCCGCTTTCAGCAGAAGTAATGCACTCATTTCTGGTTTGGAAGAACGAACTAGTTCTCAAACAAATAAAAAAAAGTTTAACATAACACTTGTACACCTTATTAGCGAATGCCTAATAACAATGAGATTTATATTCTGCAAAGGTGTTGCAGATCACTCCCTTCTTCATAAAACGATGTTTTCATGCATAATCTATCGGAAAAACACTAAAAAACTTATTTTTTGTTCCCAGTATATCAAAAACAACATCAAGTTCAATTGTCCCATGTTGTTATTCTAGGCATAACTGTAACACCATGTATTTTGAACCGTAATCAAGCTTGATTGATTCAATTGACGGGAACTCTTCACATTTCATTAAACAATAGTTTACTGCTCATAAAAGAAACCCGGTGTATTGCCAAGCTTCTGGTACACAAATATGCTAGAAATTTTGATTGCGTTTTTCTCAGTTGCTGATTTTGGAACATGGGACACCTATGCGTAGAACGGCAGTATTGCTTATGAAAATTGTGTCTATGTTTATGTAATATTTAGTTATATATCGTGTATATTCATTGAACTCCAATTGCAGCAATGGAAAATTATTATTGGGAAACCTGACAAGGTACCGAGAAAATTCCGGACCGATGATATATTTCGTAATTTATTGTGCGCACTCTTCATCGAATTCCAATCACGACAGCAGAAAATTATTCTTGGGAAACCGTTATCGAGAAAATTTCGTTAAAATTAATCGAACCGATGATATACTTCGTTATTTATTGTGTCTATTCTTTATCGAATCCTAATCGCGACGGCAGAAAATTATTGTTGGGTGAAAGGTTGTTTAATAGAATTGATCCTAAAACCAAGATTGGTATTCCAATAAATAAAATTTAAAAAATATATTTATAGAAAAATATATTATTATTAACACTATTAACAAAAAATTATAAACAAACAATATTATTTAATATTGATCGCCCAATCCTAGTCGTAAATCTAGGGTAGCAGTTGTGTAAGTCCGGTCATTACAAAACAGGTAGTCACAAGTTATATATTGGGTTGGAGAAAAAGTTGTTGACAGTTGAGTTAATAATGGAAGTCAACAAAGAAAAAAATCGGTACATTTTACACTTTTTTTTTATAAATGCGAAAATGCAAGCCAGCCCGCTGAAATTGTGATTGATGTTCATGGTGCCGATACTGCAACAATAAAATACGTGCAATTTAATTTATTTTCAATTTTGTATTATTTTTTTAAAAAATTTTTAAAAGATTTTTTTTCATTTTTTTTTCCAATGCAATACACTAAATTATGATCTCTATTGTCAACAAATGAACCGTTTGAAGAAAGCGATTGACCAGAAACGCTCGGAATTGGCCAACAGAAGAGGTGTTGTGTTCCATCAGACAACGCAAGGCCACACAATTCCGAGAGCTTGATTGGGATGTTCTAATGCATTCACCATATGGTTCGAACCTGGCACCAAACTATTATCACCTTTTCCTCGCATTGGAAAATTTCCAGAGTGATAAGAAATTGGGATCAAGAGATGATTGTAAAAAACTACTTTCATGGTTTTTCGCTAATGAGGACCTAGACCTCTATGATAGAGACATTATACAGCTACCTTTAGAATGGCATACACAGAAATAGTACTTCACAGAATTTTCCAACAAAACGGTGTACATTTGACCCAAATCGGGCAATCCAATTTGGTTTTTTTCACCCAAAAATAATGGTTCTTGAATGTCACCCAAAAATAATGGATTACTTTTCCCCCAACCTAATATTTAGACCATCACATTCACTATGCCGACAGGGAGAATTGTGACGAAATTGGATGAGCTGAAACATTGTTTTCCAGAAGTGGCGCTATAGCCAAGAATCGGTTTTGACTAAATTTCAGTCAAACACCAGTTGTTAAATTTCTAATAATAATTTTCGATTAATTTATCTCATTAAATAATTCCATGACGGTACAAGACGAATGCTCTGGAAATTTTTTGTGGCCTTCATACTGAGAAACAGAATAAAATGTCTTTTATGTTTGCATAGAAGTATGAAATTTGTATTCCCTGTTTAAAGAAAAGACGGCTCTCATATAGAATAAATAAATTACTTGTAAAAAAAAGCATTTGATTTTTCAAAGATCGATTCGGCAATGATCGATTCTTCGGTAACAATCTAATAGGTGAATCGATCCCTACGCCGTTGAGTCATACTCATTCTAGAGCATGTTTCTCACAAAACAGTTAAGCATAGAAAAAATGGCAATTAAGTACTAATAAAAATGACACAAGAACTACCATGTTGAGAATGCGAACGTTAGGAATGTTAGTGCCATTGAAGGAGAACACGAAGAGAGTCGTATCACCGGTGTGTGTCAACGATAAATTCCAGATTATTGTTTTATCTTCGAATCACAATTTCTCGCGTCATTGTGCCATCGTCTACATTCGTTTTTTATAGTTTACATGGTTTCGGGACCATGGGCTCTCTATTTTTATATTTTTTCTTGAAAACTGAGGTTGTTTTACATAACATATCCACAGGAGGAAAATGAATCGGAGATATGCTTTTTATTTCTTTTGAGTCATGATTTTTCAAAGTTAACATGTTTTCAGTCTTCGTTCAAGTTTCATATGCGACTAGACTTCCAGGCGCCTACAATGATTTATATTTCTATGATTCAATGCAAATAATTTATGAGATACAGATTCTTGAAAATAGCCTCCCGATTGTGTCTGGCCACGAAGAAAGTATGTAGAGCAGGTGGATGATTTCTTCCTACAGAAACTGACAGAACATTTAGAAGCGTTCTAAATCATAATCTTTTTTGACACCCAGCAGCAAGAGTGTCCCACTGTTTCTGAAGTAAAACTGGGACAGTATGATCGTTTATGATAAAATACAGCTTGAAATCATCCGTATAAGACAGCTTATGGCATTAGATTGAGAAGTTAATGTCATTCAAAAAAATCAGAATGACATTCACGTCTCAATTATAAAAGGCAGGAAAAGTTTCTCTAAGCATTCCTTGACGTATATGTCATTGTTAATGGTTCCGATTCCAACGAAAATATCGCTTTTAGAACCGTGGATGCAGATGTGATAGGTCATCTAGGTATTATTTGAGGAACTTGGATAGTTTCAAGATTTTGAATATGTCTGTCACCTTTCCCCTCACCGTTACAGTTTGAAGCTTCTGCTTCGGGTGCTGCTTGGAGTCCTATTTTACGACGTGAGCAGCTTCGTATACAGTTACCAGGATAGTTGTTAGGCACACGATGGCCGGCTTCCGGCTTCAGCATTCCCCCGAATCTTGTTTTTTTGGACGTGGATAGCCGTCTGCCGATTACATACTAATTACTCTACATTCGATACAGAAAATTTTCGTGTTGCGCGAACAAAACATTCAACCATTGCTTCTCTTGCTTGAACACCATTTTGAGAACGGAAGAGCAAACGACAAATTTAAATAGAGGAATCATTGAACATGCCCGAACCTACGAAATGAGAAGTGTTCAAGTTTTTAAATGTGCGCTCAAAAAATAGTTGAATTTCAAGTTGACTAAATTTTGATCGATCCACCCTTTGGAAGTATTATGTGGCTGGTAGATATTTTCGCTAAGCTACAAAATGAATCAATTTTTTTTTCTAACGAACATTTAATCAGAATTTATTCATTTATTCATTCATAAAAACTAGTGAACAAAATGAAAAACTAGCATAGAAAAAATGGCAATTAAGTACTAATAAAAATGACACAAGAACTACCATGTTGAGAATGCGAACGTTAGGAATGTTAGTGCCATTGAAGGAGAACACGAAGAGAGTCGTATCACCGGTGTGTGTCAACGATAAATTCCAGATTATTGTTTTATCTTCGAATCACAATTTCTCGCGTCATTGTGCCATCGTCTACATTCGTTTTTATAGTTTACATGGTTTCGGGACCATGGGCTCTCTATTTTTATATTTTTTCATGAAAACTGAGGTTGTTTTACATAACATATCCACAGGAGGAAAATGAATCGGAGATATGCTTTTTATTTCTTTTGAGTCATGATTTTTCAAAGTTAACATGTTTTCAGTCTTCGTTCAAGTTTCATATGCGACTAGACTGCCAGGCGCCTACAATGATTTATATTTCTATGATTCAATGCAAATAATTTATGAGATACAGATTCTTGAAAATAGCCTCCCGATTGTGTCTGGCCACGAAGAAAGTATGTAGAGCAGGTGGATGATTTCTTCCTACAGAAACTGACAGAACATTTAGAAGCGTTCTAAATCATAATCTTTTTTGACACCCAGCAGCAAGAGTGTCCCACTGTTGCTGAAGTAAAACTGGAACAGTATGATCGTTTATGATAAAATACAGCTTGAAATCATCCGTATAAGACAGCTTCTGGCATTAGATTGAGAAGTTAATGTCATTCAAAAAAATCAGAATGACATTCACGTCTCAATTATAAAAGGCAGGAAAAGTTTCTCTAAGCATTCCTTGACGTATATGTCATTGTTAATGGTTCCGATTCCAACGAAAATATCGCTTTTAGAACCGTAGATGCAGATGTGATAGGTCATCTAGGTATTATTTGAGGAACTTGGATTGTTTCAAGATTTTGAATATGTCTGTCACCTTTCCCCTCACCGTTACAGTTTGAAGCTTCTGCTTCGGGTGCTGCTTGGAGTCCTATTTTACGACGTGAGCAGCTTCGTATACAGTTACCAGGATAGTTGTTAGGCACACGATGGCCGGCTTCCGGCTTCAGCATTTCCCGAATCTTGGTTTTTTGGACGTGGATAGCCGTCTGCCGATTACTTACTAATTACTCTACATTCGATACAGAAAATTTTCGTGTTGCGCGAACAAAACATTCAACCATTGCTTCTCTTGCTTGAACACCATTTTGAGAACGGAAGAGCAAACGACAAATTTAAATAGAGGAATCATTGAACATGCCCAAACCTACGAAATGAGAAGTGTTCAAGTTTTTAAATGTGCGCTCAAAAAATAGTTGATTTTCAAGTTGACTAAATTTTGATCGATCCACCCTTTGGAAGAATTATGTGGCTGGTAGATATTTTCGCTAAGCTACAAAATGAATCAATTTTTTTTCTAACGAAAATTTAATCAGAATTTATTCATTTATTCATTCATAAAAACTAGTGAACAAAATGAAAAACTAGCTTTCGGATCTGGGATCGATACATTGAATTTTCATTATAATAAATGTTTATCTATTGTATGCATTATTTTCCATTGTTCGGTGGCACAACAATTAACATACAATCGTTACCCATTTCTCGAAAGTCAATACAGCACCTCCACAACAATTGAGTGCACAACAATGAAGTGATTGAAATTTTAATTCGACAAACGATCGAAATCTAAGATCGTATTTTTTGGAAGGAAAATAAATCTGTCTGTCATGTGCTGATAAATAAGAAGGTTCCAAGCTAATTCACCTCTCCAACAGCCATGATGAGACACTCAAAATAGCGGGAAAATAGTTCCGTACAATGGAATTAGTAATATTTCATGGTGACTGTAGATGTTCTCAGAAAAATGAGGGTTAGAATTTGTTCTGTACTGTTATTCAAACTTTCCTATTCAAACAGAGACTGAAGAATGTATGAAACAATTTACATATGAATTGTAAAGGATGTTTATTGCAGATTAGAAGATTACAAATATTTCCGCCGTTTCCATTTTATAAAACGAATATTGCTTTTTTCATCTTTTTTTCATATTGATGAAAAAACTCTAAGTAAGACTATTTTAGAGCCGTTATTCTACATAAAAATATGATCATTGGATTTCTACAGTATTTTAAAACAGGCCACAAGAATAAAGTATTAAAAAAAATACTAATCTAAATTACATTTTCTCTTTAATAGTTTGTACTTTATGAGAGAAATCTAACTCCTTTTTCATGGATAAACGCGTTTTGATTTTATATTGATATGTGCAAGCGCACAAAGCGCGCAAATCGTATTGTCTAGTATTAAGCTAATTCCATTTACATTCCTATTAAGCTAAATCCATTTACATTTAGTTACATTTTTAACATTAATTATTTAGATAAACTCTTGATAACTCTTTAAATACTGAATGTAGTGGCCCTGAAAAGGGCCGTTTGAGCATTTGTTCGGAAGTGAATCAATCGATGGTCAAGTTTCAAGTTTAAGCACGTTCGCCTCGGATTCGACGAGCCAATTGTATATCTTTCGGCATGATGGTGACACGTTTCGCGTGGATGGCACATAGATTGGTATCCTCAAACAGCCCCACCAAATAGGCTTCACTGGCTTCCTGCAGCGCCATAACGGCCGAACTCTGGAAGCGGAGATCTGTCTTGAAATCTTGAGCTATTTCTCGCACCAACCGCTGGAACGGCAGCTTGCGAATCAGCAGTTCGGTTGATTTTTGATAACGCCGGATCTCACGCAGAGCAACGGTTCCCGGCCGGTACCGATGTGGCTTCTTCACTCCTCCGGTCGCTGGGGCACTTTTGCGGGCGGCTTTCGTGGCCAACTGCTTCCGAGGAGCCTTCCCTCCGGTGGACTTACGAGCGGTCTGCTTCGTACGAGCCATCTTTAATTACTTTTCGAATTTCGAGATTGTGACAAACGGCAGCGATGTTTGAAATGAAACTGGGTAGGGGACCGCAATAATGTACCTCCTTTTATAGCTCCGAGAGAGGACTCTGGATTTACACATTGACAATAAGATTTATCTCCGATAGGCATACAAAAGAAAACAGAACATCTGCTCGTTTGTGTACGTAAGAGTCTTTACATTTGCGAGGGTATATAAAGTCGGTCTCGGGAGGGACAGTTATCAGTTGAGATTGCTTCGTTTCATCCGATAAGTATTTCATCTTACAAAAATGACTGGCCGTGGAAAAGGAGGCAAAGGTCTTGGCAAAGGAGGCGCCAAGCGTCATCGCAAGGTTCTACGTGATAACATTCAGGGAATCACAAAACCCGCCATTCGTCGCTTGGCTCGTCGTGGAGGTGTGAAACGAATCTCCGGATTGATCTACGAGGAAACACGAGGAGTGCTGAAAGTGTTCCTGGAAAATGTTATCCGGGATGCTGTCACCTACACTGAGCACGCCAAGCGGAAGACCGTTACGGCGATGGATGTCGTGTATGCTCTAAAGCGTCAGGGACGCACTCTGTACGGTTTTGGTGGGTAAATTTAACGAGCCACGTGGATCCGGACGACGGATAATTTCAACAAAACGGCCCTTTTCAGGGCCACGATCTTATTTATTTGAAGAGTAGATACAACTAAGTTTTCTAACAACCCAATTAGATGTAAGTGAAATAGAAGTTTTTGTGTAATTCAGTTAGCATGAAATTCGTTCTCTGGACATCGTAAACGAAGGGCAATCGAGAGTTTTGTCAGCAATCTAATTTTCCCATAAAAATTATAATAAAAATAAGTAAATGTTCCTTATTAGTGCTATTTAGGATCCACTGTGTAAGATCGGGCTGTTTTTTAAATAAAATAAATTGTGTATTCGATAAAAATTCCAATTTTAATTTTTTTCAAGACTTTTTTTTGACTGCGCTAGAAATATTGTAAATCGCTGAAATAATCGGTTTCGCTGAACTAGAAATATTGTTTTGATTTTTGCATAACCAAAGGCGTAATAAAGTGAACTCCTTTTTGGGGTTAACTATATTACCATCAGTTGAAGTTGGACTCGATTCGTTGCCTAGTTTCCATGGCTTTCTAAAGGGTTAAGAACTATGCAACAATGCTTGAACGACCACAATTATTTCAAGATTACGCTAGAAACTGAAAGCCACAATTCTATTGATATTGTAAGGGTTATTGTGTTGAAAACTATAAAAAGTCGTTTCTTTGAATATATACAAAAGACTGTCGTGATAAGAACAATAAAGCTATTATTCCTTCCGAGATCCATTGTGACTCCCATGGCTGTTGTGTTTTATCAAGAATCCATCAAACATTTATCCGATTGTCAAAATCAAACATTCAAATTTCATCAGAACTGTACTCCATCGAAAGCCTAAATCTTGTACTAATTTTCATTTCAGGCTAGAAATGATATTGAAAATAGGAACATAAATAATATATTCTCAAAAGCAATTGCAAATTTACAGTTAAACTTGTTTTTGTGCTATTTTATCACTAGATCGAAATTTGGATCGCAAAAAAATGCACGAAAAAACACGCGGAAAAAGATCGCACAAAACACACATTTGACTGTATTACTTCTGTCCGTTTCAACTTTGAAAATTTCCCACAAAAAAAAACTCTCATTTATTCATGAAAACGATCTTATTAGTATACTCTTTCTCATTGCTATGGTCGTCCTGAAAAGGACGTTTTGTTTTTTGCGATTTGTCAATATTGAAGAAATTATGCTTTCTTCTCGGTCTTCTTGGGCAGCAGAACGGCTTGAATGTTCGGCAGGACACCACCCTGAGCGATGGTGACTCCCGAAAGCAGCTTGTTCAATTCCTCGTCGTTACGGATGGCCAGCTGCAGATGACGTGGGATAATTCTGGATTTCTTATTGTCACGAGCGGCATTTCCTGCCAGTTCCAGCACTTCGGCTGCCAAATATTCCATCACGGCAGCCAGGTAAACGGGTGCTCCAGCTCCAACGCGTTCGGCATAGTTTCCTTTTCGGAGCAGACGATGGATACGTCCCACCGGGAACTGGAGTCCAGATCGATTCGAGCGGGATTTGGCTTTTCCCTTGACTTTGCCTCCTTTACCACGTCCGGACATTTTGATTTCGATTAGCAGTCGATAGTGAACGTCTCAAAAGCTAAGTAGAACTGTGCCGAAATCGGAGAAGTGACTCCGTTTTATGGCCAAATTGTTAACAATAACCTATTGCTTGCCCAATGTGGCCAAAGTGGCTTAACTTACAGGTGTGCTAGAATGTTTGTATTGTACATGAATATATTCACACAGATACGATAAGCAGAACCGCAATGTTTTGTTCAAAATTTATGATAATTTGCTGAATTTTGTTGATCGGAATCCGTTATCTGTATATTTTTCCATACAAATTTTTACTCGATGGTGAAAAAACTTAAATATGATAACTATTACGTGGTTTTAGTAAAAAAAAAAAGCGCGCGAATTTGCTCATTGAAAGATGTCGATAAAGAGTTTTCTACTCTGACGGTACCGTTTGTTATCACGATCTGCTATGGAACATCCAACCGAACGTATGAAAAGTTGCACATATTTTGCATGGATATGATCTGATTCACAGTAATTTCGTGTTAAATAAGTATGTTTACATCAAATATACCTGTTCCTTAGAAAGAAACATATTTTCACATTAATACTAATGCAACGACTTCTAGAGCATACCTGGATAATTATCCATGTACGATGGGCCAACGAAACGCTGTATTGATGATCTTTGACAAAAGGGATGGGCTTACGTGATGCAAAAGATGGGTATAAAAGCTCAATTTGGCTTCGTTTCAGCTACCAGTCTGTTTTCAACCTCACGATACTAAGCATCATCAGCATGGCGCCGAAAGGAAGTGAAAAATCGAACAAGAGATCTAGCGGAAAGGCCCAGATAAGCATTTCCAAAAGTGACAAGAAGAAGAGGAAGCCTCGCCGGAAGGAAAGCTATGCCATCTACATCTACAAGGTGATGAAGCAGGTCCATCCGGATACGGGAATATCGTCCAAGGCTATGAGCATCATGAATAGTTTTGTGAACGATGTCTTCGAGCGCATCGCCAACGAGGCATCTCGCCTGTCGCAGTACAACAAGCGATCGACGATCACTTCCCGGGAAATCCAGACCGCCGTTCGTTTGCTGCTGCCGGGGGAACTGGCCAAACATGCCGTCTCAGAGGGAACGAAAGCCGTCACCAAATACACCAGCACTAAGTAAAATACAAGCTCATCGGCATATCACTCTCGGCGGAAAACAAAAGGCCCTTTTCAGGGCCGCAATTTGATTGGAAAAGAGTTGAAAAATAGTTTTCGTTTTACAACTGTTCGTGATTACTATAAATTACACTTTCCAGCGATATTCATCTTCAATAGCACATTGTTTTATAGAACATTGAATATTGTCATTGTCATATTGTCATCAACAGTAGAGGCTTTGTGTCAATCAATCTTTTCATATGAGCTTCATCAATACACCAAACAATGAATCTAAGAAGGTTGATATAGAATTTAAAAATTTCACAATCTGGATTTCATATTAGGCGTTCCGAAGCGTTTGTAAAATACTCTTTGAACATGCAGGATATTTGTTCTCTATATATACATGATCAACATTCCCAATGCATTCATATATGTCAGATTACACCACTCGTTCGAAGCGTTGAAACGGATCTTACACGATAATTAACAATCTTTATTATTGTTATATGAATTTGACAGCTCGTAGCAATACAGCAAATATAGACTTCATAGCCGTGGACGCAACAAACACATTTTCGAAATGAAAATAATCTTTCCTGTATCAAATAAATATCTCAATTTAGAGTTCGAAAAGTTTTCTGCTAGTAATGAAAGCATCGTGAACGGAAACTTTTTTGATAATTCTTATGGTAATTTTAATTGCAAAAAAATAGTTCTCCTGATAATGTTCTTTAGTAGAAGTGGATAAAGAAGAACAGAACAACATGTTTGGATCATTTCCTTGTGTATATATTTCGGAAAAAAAACTCTGAATTCATAAATAACACGGTCCGATAACGGTTTTGTGTTAAAACATCGAACCGATCCATCACCTAGCTGCATATCTGTTCGAGAATATAAAATCTCTGATTACAGACTCAACAGTGCGAAAAAGTTGAAGCGTTGTGTCGAGACGCGACCGACATTTGATTTTTTGAATTTGTACCCTCAAAATGTTGTTGAAAGACGTAGTTTTTGAAATAACTAAGAGGGGTTAGAAAAACAGCATCTGTAAGTAACACAAACCGCATCGCAGGTAGATTCGACCTTCTTTTAATTTTTTTTCTCAGCATCACGTAGTCACATGTAATGCTGCACGCGGTACAGTACACATTCAACCCCTCAAAATTGAATTCATTTCTTACTAGGTATTTCATTTTCTCTTCAGTTTCAATTAAGAAGAGTGCGTCGCATATGATATCGAGGTATACATAAAGGATATATAATGGACTGCAAAGATATGTGAGGGTAATAAAACTTAATATGTCAAGTAGGATATCTAGTTTTCCCACCTTTTTCGTGACGATACCAGTTTCGTCTGAAATTTCGACTTATAAGGCGCCTTTCACACGGAATATATTGAGTTTTCCCCCGGGGCCAAATGGTTAGTTTCTCAAATACCGTGCTGGGAGCTTTCGATTTCGATTCCCCTTCAGACTTC
Source organism: Toxorhynchites rutilus septentrionalis (assembly GCF_029784135.1). Taxonomy (NCBI): domain Eukaryota; kingdom Metazoa; phylum Arthropoda; class Insecta; order Diptera; family Culicidae; genus Toxorhynchites; species Toxorhynchites rutilus. The sequence goes on from NC_073745.1 coordinate 140,527,884, forward strand.
CTGCGTATTCTCAAGCTTGCCACATAGAATGTTATTGACATAGAAATCTAAACTGAGAAAAAAATTCTTGTTAATAATTAAATAAATTTAAAATAGTAAAACTGTATCAAAACATATTTTCCAAAAACTTGGAAATCAAAAATTCCCCCGTGTTTCTATTTCAAACTCCATTGATAACAAATGTAGATTGATATACTCTCGACAAAAAAATTAGATCATGGAAACGGAAGTTACAAATCATTCTTTCGAAGAATTTCAGAACATTTCAAAAATTCAATATGGAACGTTCACAAGCGTTTTGAGGATACACAAGGCTTAAATTTTTCTGCAGGCTTTAGTAATTACTAAAATATTTGCACAATTACAAAAGATTTTCTGAAACACCCAAAAAACTGTTTTTAGCACCTATTTTGAAATTGATGCAAAAAAAAATTAAACAAATTTTGTTTCGTCGTAGAAACAAACTAACACTGTACAGAACTTATTGGAGTTTTGAAAAGTTTTTAAATTTTTAGATTTTTTTTTTTAGAAATACAAATTTTTCATTCAAACAAAAATATCTCTGTATTCGAAGGTCCTACAGGATCATTATAGGGATCAAATGGGAGCTGGTTGGAAAGTTTAGTTGAATTTGTTTTTTTTATTCCCGATATTTTTGTCTAAACCTAACGAGATGAAAATGTTTTCGTAGAGTATTCCTAAGCCTGAAAGTTGAAGCTTTAAAATAATGCGCCCATCTTCATGCGTTGATTTTTCACGAAGTTATAGCATTCCAAAAATCGCCTGGTAATTTTGACTACGCACTCTGTTCCTCCTTTTTTTGTCGAGTGTTTAACCAGGGTTGCCAACTGTTATTTTCAAAAATCAGGGAAAATGAAAATAAAAATCAGGATAAATCAGGATAGGTCATTTTGGTATGTCCGGAAAGTCTGTGCCGATTTTTAGGAGAACAAAGACAACGTTTTTTTGACAGACATACATTTATTCAATTTTATGTGCACAGTTATGTTCCACAATCTTTCGCCATGTTTCATATAGTTTTAAAATTCTATCTTACCAGATCATGTTCACTTTCTCGTCAAAAACTGTTCGAGGTATGTTTTATGCTGTCCAAAGAATCGAATTTCTTGCCCTGAGAGTGAGAGTGTAATAACCGGTTGGTTTGAGAGCTGATGATATAGCATTTCCTCCCGTGACTCCAAAATAATTTATTGTGTAATTTATCGAGACATGCAGTTTGGCGTTGGCCTGATGAAAAAGCGACGTCTATCACGTAGACGATTTGTTTCAAAACGACATTTTAGTTACATTTATATATCGAGCCGCAGATTGAAGTACAATCCATTGAAGGCGTTTCATTCAAATTTTGTGGAACCCACATATGGCCTCGAAATACGTAAACAAGCTTCAGCAGATGCTCATCAACGGTGGATTTAGATATCTGTATTGAATTTGTTAATTCATTTGGCGTATACTGAGGATTACTCTTGATTAACATCTCGGTTTATTCATCATCAACGGCGGCCGAATTTGCTGCGAAAACATAAGGGAACCTTTATCTTCTTTTTTTCAGTTCTACATAATTCTTAGTGGCTAATATTCTTTCCATTATTTCCGACCCAGTCTATTAATAATCTTTGTTTTATACCTCAGCAAACTTTCACTTGTCCTTTTTATGCATTTCCTTGACATAAGAAAGAAAAAAATATCGCGCAAAAATATCCTCAATTTTCATTCATTCAATTGGCGTAGACGGTTTCATTTTCTGTCATTGTGAAGCGAAAAACATAATGGATTTACAGATGGATTAAACGCACTACGTTTTTTAAGCATTCAAATAAATATTATTACGTAATAACGAAAGAAAGAGCAATCACTATACGAGGGAGAACCATGGTTTTTAAAGTAGGCTATTCTGACAGCTCTCATTTCCAACCAGTAATTTTTTGACAGAAATCCCGGTATACATCATACGGATCCTTTTCATTGTGATAAAATAAAAAACTAAAAAATCAGGAAAAATCAGGATCATTTCAGAAAAATCAGGCAAAATCGAGTGTTTGTCAGGATGTCAGGATACGAGCCAAAAAATCTGGGGAATCCTGAAAAATCAGGAAGGTTGGCATCTCTGTGTTTAACAATAAGCATGTCATGGAAAAAGCAAACAAATTGTCACATATAACAGTTTTCAATGCATTGGACCAACTATTGCTCAATGTTTCTTGTTTATAAGTTGATGCAAAACTTTGGAGCACATTTGTCGCTGTGAGAACTGGTAACTTAGAGTCCAGTCCAATTGAATTGAATCGCCATCACGGTCAGGAAATCTTGCTGTGTTGTCAAGAATAGGTTAAGTCTCTAGCCCCGAAAAAGGTCAATTCGGACAACATCAATCCAAACTTCTTCTCCAATTGTCTTGATAAAAACACTTCATTATCGTTTGACGCTCCTCAGCAGGGCTAGTTATTTTCGAAGCTAATAAATGTGATTGAATTTTATTCATACAACTCTCACTTCCACTACAGTCATTTTCGGTGGATTAATTTCAGTGTATCGGGGTGAAGTGGAGACGAAATATTCTCTACGCATACAGTAACATTGATTCTTTTGTTTCGTTCCTGTCCTCTTTCGTTCTCTTACAAGTATAAAAGCAGAAGCTTTCACTGACGATTAAAACTGCTTGAACGGGTTATATTTATTTTCATTTCGCATGTTAGAGGATGCTTGCTGCTTTCAAACGTAAGTTTTATTTTACCAAAATGGATCGTCGCGGACCGTGTTCAAAATTCTTCAATCACTTGTAAATAACATGTTTCTCTGTTATTTGGAATACATGTTTGTTACAGAAAATGTAATAAAATGAAAGACGGCACAGATCGGACTATTCCTTTCTCGAGTTTTTCACCCTCTCTAAGGGTGAAAAGAATAGTCCGATTTGAGCTGTCTTCATTTTATTATATTTCCTGTATCAAACATGTATTCCATGTTACGAAGAAGCATGTTATTTGCAAGTACGCTGGATTCTTTTTTATGCGTTTTTTGCGTGATATTTTTTACGCTATTCGCTCAAAATTACGCGATTTTTTTAAGCGATTTGCTTGAAATTACGCGATTTTTTTACACGATTTGCTCGAAGTTACGCGATTTTCGACTAGGTCTGCGCTTTCAGCGTGCCCACGCAGAATTGCGAGCGCATACACAACGCCGGAAGCACGCGCACGCACATACCATTGGGGGCACGAACACGCACACACACGCGCAAACATGCACAAACATGTGCATAAAAACGCGAGCGCACACAAACATACAAATGGACGCACAGGTGTACACAAACGCACACACACACAAGCACATACACGCGCACAAACGTGCACACGCACAGACGCACGCACGGAAAGAATCGAGCACGCACGTGCACACACGCACACAAATACGTGCACACGTACGCACACACACCCACACATGCCCGTGCACAAAAGAACGCGCACACCTGCACACAAGCAAGAAAAAAACACGCGCAAACGCACGTACACACGCGCACAGAAACACGCACAAATGCGCGTGTACGCCTACACATGCCCGCGCATAAAAAAGCGCACACCTGCATGCAAGAAAAATAATTTATTGTCGCCCAAACGACAATTTTATTGTATTGCGCCCAAACGCACGCGCACACACGCACACAAACACCCAAAAAACGCGCGAACATACACAAATACACGTGCACGCACACAAACAAGCACAAACCCAAACATCGGGCTGTCGAATACTCGGCTATCCGGACTCGAAGCTGACCGGTATCCAGTATCCGACCAAACCACTATCCGTTTCATCACTAATTTCACACTGACAACTAGCGCCGGTAAATAATTACTCCTGCATGCATACTACACAACCCTCACTGCACCGTTTTCATTAGTTTCAGTGAATAAGTTTCGAATTCCTTTCTATACAAACTGCCAGAATACATGGATGCTTCAAATTAATTTCCAAGTGACGATTTCTAACGTCGCTTTGGTTTGCAGAATGAAAGGAATCAACGTGAAATGAAAGGAATATGTACGAAAGAGACGAGATATTTTTCTTATTGTGCGTGAAAAGAGAATAGATATATTTTTAGCCTGCATGGTTCTGGTTCTGTTCTGAGAAGCGATAGACACATTATTGAGTGACGATGTGCTAATCGAAGTGAAATTGTCAGGCCCTGCTCCTCAATAGCCCATCTGCGCTTTCAGAAACATCAAACGAAGATCTGTTGATTCAATGCCGAGAAAAATAAATTATCTTTTAGATAACTCATCCTGCTCAAACCTCTGTAGGGCGGAACCATCATCATCATCATTCTTCCTCTTTTTTCTTATTCCCTTTCTTCTTCTTCTTCTTCTTCTTCTTATTTTTCTTCTGACATTTCGTTGGTTTGTTCACAAACTACAGCTGTTTGAGTATCACTACATGAGCATTCGTAAAAAAAATTGAAAAGAGGAACATCGTATTTTGATCAAACATTGGTTTTTGATGGGAAAACCTCCTGAACAATCAATGCAGTGGTTGACGAAATGTTATTCTACTTCTGCTTCTTCGAGAACAACAGTTTATCGACATCGCAAATACATGAAAGTAAGGGGAGCTTTTGTTCCCACCGAAAACTGTTCCCTACCAGAAATATCAAAACCGAGGTGCCCGGGGGAAATCGGCATTGCAGATATATGGTAAGGTAAGCTATTGTATTATAGAGACTTTAAACTTTTGCAGTTCATTCGTCTCTAGCCTTGAGAAAGGCCCTTTGAAAACTCTACTCTACTCCAGCGCTACCACCTCCACCCTCTTGCCTTGAGAAAGGCACTCGATCCCTCGCCGTCCAGCTCGTCCAGCAACGATGTTGTCCAGTCGGTGTCCACACAAAGAATGTACGGCTGAAAAAAGTGCAGATATATGAAAATCGGGAGCATTTTTATATTGCAAGTAAGGTGAGGGATACGATTAATTCTAGCAAATAAAATTTAAGTTTGGAACTTCAATGTTGTATGCTTCGTGAAATTTCATATCAATGACCGCTCGTGTATTGTGATAGGTGATTTCCCGCTCGAGAACGGGTCGTTCGGTATAAGCTGTCTGTTTTGTTGTGTTCATTTTCACCCAAGGAAAGTTTATACGGCGAGAAATTGGAAAAGTGAAGAAATATTAGAAAAAATATTAGAAAAAGTGATTGCTCTTCATATGGTATTAGGTGTTGTAAGTTCAAATAAAATTCGCATTGAGTTGAATAAACACTCAGAAAGTAAAAATTATAAAAGAAAATTATTTTTTCCATTTCAAATATGTTTTCTCTATATTAAAGTAACATGTTTTTACTGATGAGAAAAATTGATAATTGTGTTCGGTATTGGTAATTATCTTATATTACATTGGTGAGTTTTTTTTTTCTTTATTTCATCCATACACAACACAGGACGCATCTCGTCTAGGATCACAGAGGGTGGTTTTCATCATATCTCGTTCCACTTCTTTAACTTTTATCTGATACGCACCATCCAACGACTATTTACCATCCTTCTGTCATCATCACTCGGTTCATTATGTGGACACCGACTGGACAACATCGTTGCTGGACGAGCTGGACGGCGAGGGATCGAGTGCCTTTCTCAAGGCAAGAGGGTGGAGGTGGTAGCGCTGGAGTAGAGTAGAGTAGAGTTTTCAAAGGGCCTTTCTCAAGGCTAGAGACGAATGAACTGCAAAAGTTTTAAGTCTCTATAATACAAGACCTTCCTTCCTTCCATCACTCGGTAAACACTGGTGGAGTGAACAAACAATACCCAACAACCTAACAAAACGGCCCTTTTCAGGAGGCCACCAAATCATTATCAAAGAGTTAAACGATGTAATTTTTCAAACATATCCAAAATCAACAGATAGCCTAACGGAATCCTATGCGGTCGTGTCTCGGACACAACCCTCTTGTGACTTTTGACCTCCTAAACAATCAATGCAGTGTTTGACGAAATGTTATTCCACTTCTGCTTCTTCGAGAACAACAGTTTATCGATGGTTTAGTGAATTTAAAATGGTCCGTATACGCACCGCAAATGCACCTCGCTTTCGAAGGCCATAAGGGAGTACGAATCCAGAAATCGTAAAACAAGTGCATCGACTCGTTTTGAATGATCGTAAAGTGAAGTTACGCGTGTTAACTGAGGCAGTAGGCATTTCAAAATAACGAGTGGGATACATTTTGCACGATATTTTGGACATGAAAAAGCTATCCACGCGATGGGTGCCGCGTTTGTTGACCGTCGACCAAAAACAGCGGCGCGTTGATTATTCAACAGCCGGTTTGGCGTTGTTGAAGCGTAATGGAGTGTACTTCTTTCGACATTTTGTGACAATGGATGAAACGTGGATCCATTACCACAGGCAGTCAGCAGAGTGGTACTGAGGCATATTTCGAAGACTTACACGTTTCGTACTACAGAAAGGGAATCGAAATGTTGGAAACTCGCTATACCAAGTGTATCGTCCTCGAAGGAAACTATGTTGAGGAATAAATACAGCTTTGCCCAAAAAAAAAACGATTGTTTTCATTAAAAATCTTGAGACTTTTCAGCCCATGTAGTAACTTGAACAGTTTTTGACGTAGGATTACGTCTTTCGGGAACATATTGGGGTACAATTTCAAACGCTTAACGATTATATTTCATGATGGATTGATGAAATTTTGCGTCAATCGATTTCGGAACATAACATTTTTTTTATATTAAAGAAAATAATATATGTCATGAAACTATCGAACTATCGAATAATTGAAAATCTCAACCCCTATCCTAACGGAAATACCCACTTCTGATTGGTCGAACTTGACGACACATGCGGCGAAACATTGACGAAACATTCCATTATTGCAGCTATTTCTGCCTGAAAATCTGTTGGCCAGTTCCCCGTAGCCACAGAGATTTTTGTTCTGGGACCATACACTCCGGCACCTGTTCTGATTCCCATTTCTTTCTTTCTTCCTTTGTTTTTAAGAAGCTTTAAACTTTGCAGTTCATTCGCCTCTAGCCCAGTGAAGAGCCACAATAAAACCAGCCCAGAGTGGACTGGCGAAAGGGAAACCTAAAAATCACTCATCAGATCTGTCCGCTCGGACTTTCGGTTAAAGAAGAAGGTAGGAAGGGATCCTATGCTTCATAACATATTCTTCATAAGCGTGTTCCGAAACCAAAGAAAGAAGAAAAAAAAGGTCCTTCTCAGGAGGATAGGAAGGAAAGCAGTGGGAAGGATTTGGGTGGGATTAGAGGAGTGGAAGGGAGTGGGAGTGGTATGGGAAGGAAAGAGGGGAGGAGTGGGGTGTGGGGTGGGGTGAAATGAAATGAAATACAGTTTGAATAGATAATAATAATATATAGTGGTTTTGAATTTAATGGTATATAGTAGAGCTGAAAAATTGAAAGGTTTATTTAATGTATTTGTCCTTATTGGTGAGTGTGGCTGTAAAATTAGGAAATCAGTTAAGTAATGTAATAAATGGAATATAGATGTGAGAATATGTATTAATAGATGCGTGTATATACATGTATGTAAGTACATACATGTATATACACACATGAACACGCATACATGACCGTGAAGTGGCGAACTGTAATAAATGAACGATTTCAAAAGTATTTAATGTTTCGATTTAGATTTTACCAAAGAAGTCGGTTTCTTTCAGAAACGCAATAAGATTGGTTTCTTGGGTCTCGTCTCTACTGAGGATATCTCGGAGACTCTGACCTATATTGTGTCGGGCTCGAGCATCTTTGGTATGTTGGCATTCTAATAGAAGATGGCTAACGGAAACGGGTGCTACGTTACAAGCACATTGGGGTTTTTCGGCTCTGTAGAACAAGTGTGAGTGGGTGAAGTTAGTGTGCCCAATTCGAAGACGGGTAAGGACTCGCCTTTCCCTACTATTGAGACGGTCCTCCCAAGGGAGAGTGGAATTTTTGATTTTATGAAGATGAGTGGGACGGCTGTTTATCCAGCCTATGTCCCAACTTTCACGGACTTGCTGTTTTACCCAGCGGACAATGTCAGATGGAGGACCGGGCATGTCTGGGGGTTCCATTTTGCTGCCCTTGCCGGCCAATATGTCGGCGGCTGTGTTTCCGCGGATTCCTTAGTGACCGGGAACCCAGCAGAAGGAGATGTTTTTATCTGAAGCAGCCTCTTCTGTTTGTATTATCCATGGGTGTTTGCTGTTTCCACTTAGAAGATTATGGAGATAGCTAGCTGAGTCGGAAAATATTGTGGTAGGAAGGAAATCATGGGTGCATTCTTGGGTAGCTATTAAAAGAGCGAAAGCTTCCGCACTGAAGATGGAGCATTGCGGTGGAAGAGAAAAGCTACCTATGTATCTACTCTCAAAAATTCCACATCCAACTCCATCGGCATTGACTGAACCATCTGTATATACCTGGTGATTGATTTTTGGTGTATTGACCGCTAATAAGAAGATTATATTCTTTGCTTCTTTTCTTGCCATGAAGCCTACCAATCTTACTCCATAACTCCTTTGTCGACGTGTTGGGGTTAATTTCGCTGACGAATTTAGTCCATCTATTGTGCTTGGATGTATTAATGACAGTTCAGACAGCGTATTCAAATTTCCATCTTGGCCTTGTCGGAAACTCTGGAGAAGATTGGCCGAAGGAGATGAGAATTGGAAAATGATCGCTGCCGCAGGTATCATCGTGAATGTTCCAAGAAAGTTTTGAAGAAAGTTTGTGTGATACCATAGTGAGATCAATGGCCGAAGTTGTACCAGAATGATGAATTCTGGTGTGTTGGCCGTTGTTTAGAAAGAGTAGGGAATGGTCGGAGATAAAATCCTCAATGATGGATCCTTTTCGGTCGAGGTATGCGCCTCCCCAGGCTTATGAGTGGGCGTTGAAATCACCCATAAGCATGATTGGGGCGGGAAGTTGGCTAAACAGATGGTCCAGCTGGCCGCGAAGAATAGCCGGATCAGAATTTGGAGTAATGTAGATGCTGACAACTGTGATTGGAAAGGGGTGTTTAATGCGCACTACCACTGCCTGAAGGTCGGTGGTAATGGGGAGAAGATCATGTGGAGTGCTATCCTTGATTGCGATTGCAACTCCGTGCTTTGAGGGGTTGGGACCCTCTTTGAAGTATGTGATGTACTTTGGGATGAAATTATTATCGAAAATGTTTGGAGTCATTGTTTCCTGAAGAGCTATGACTGTAGGATTAAAGTTCGAAATAAGCATTTTTAGTTCTAAGATCTTCTGTCGGATACTTCTGATGTTCCATTGTATCCCGAATTTCTGTATTGGAGTGAATGTGTTAGCATATTTTAACTCTAATTCCTAAGTCTTAGTTGTGTGTATGTTTGAACTATTCAAAGGGAATTAGTTCGATGATCTTTTACCCTTGGGAAGAGAAGCTTTCTTTGGGGTGTTGGTGTCGTTCTTGTTTGGTGTAGAGGTTTTTGGAGTGTTTGTTGTGTGTGTGTTGTTGTTGTTTTTTGTTGAATGTGCGTTGTTGTTGTTGTTTTTTGTTGGGCTTGTATTGTTATTTGTTGGTGGTGTCTGTCTTTGTTCATTCTTTGTTCTTTTCTTGTCCTTGTTTGTTTGGGTCTCATCTTCAGATTTTTATCTGACTCTGAATATGATTCTTTAGTTATTTTTCTTTTGTTTTTGTTTTTGTTTGGAACATCAGACGTATCCATAGAGACGACTGATTCATTTTCAGATTCAGTTGTTGAATCTGTCATGATTGTATCAAATGTGGTGTCAATTGGGGGGGGGTGCTTTCGCGACCACTTCTAGCCGAAGCGGCCGAGGCGCAGTTACATTTGCAGTTACATGTGGGTGCTGGCTTTTGCAAGTTGGTGAGTCTGTTTTGCAGAACACTTGCGAATGAAGAGCCATTGTTTTGAAGTTGAAACTGTTCCTTTGCCTCTTTGTATGAAATTCCATTATCGATTCTTATTCTGGTAATTTTATTTTCATTTTGCCATACGGGACAATTCCTACAGGAAGAGGAGTGGTTCCCTTGGCAATTGACACAAAAAGCTGAAGCATTGCATACTTTGATTGCTTCTGTTTGTTGTTCCTGGTGTTCTTGACCGCAGTTTCTGCAAAGCGGATTTTTTTAAATGAAATCGGGAACAACCGTTCCACGAATGGTCAAAATTAAAGTTGCCGTTGGGACAACAATGTTGTTATCCTTCCTGGTAATACGCTTGACATCGTTCACACCTTGATCGGAAAGTTCAGTAACCGGTTCGGATTCTTTGATGTCAATGACATCACGGCAAGTGACAACGCATTTGCGTTGATTCAATGTTGGGTGGAAGATAACTTCAACAGGGGTTTCATCTATTAATTTAGTTATTGATAGGAGCTTACCAATAATATCCTTGTCCTTGGTTGTAAGAATATACTGCGTCCTCTTTTTTTCGTCTCGTTGTGATCGCGCGCTGTTAAATTTATCCCCCGCAACGTTGGAGATAGTTTTGCTAACTATGAACGGATTGGAAGGGATCACGTTGCACGAAGGAGCAGAATCTGCAAATTGCCGTTGAGTGGGTCAGCCTACTTTGGAGAGGTACGTTGGGTAGGTTTCCCTTCGTACAGGTTTGTAGCCCGGCCTTTAGGAGGCCCGGAGCTACTGGAAGCGATTTTGTTGTCTGGCTACACCCTAGGTATAGCCGACAAGTGGGTTTATCTTTGCACTAAAGCACTGAATAATTATTGTGGGGGCTTGACACTTGGGGATATGTTCCCAGAAAATCGCACTTTTTATACGAAAGCACTTTCGACCCATCAGTGTAGAACATGATTGAACCATTACGAACATTGGGACCACCTTCATCCAATACCTAACGGAGATGTTCGATCACTTTATATGGAATGTCATAATTGGTCCTAGGTTCCATCCAATCACTGTTCACCTCTGAGGCTGGTCCAGAGGGTAAGAGATTCAGGATGCTCAAGTGATCAGTTTTGTCCCCGTCTGTGGGGAGTGCGTTGCACTCTCTCCATTCGGATTGTTTGGGTTGTGTGAAATAGAGTCCACACACATACGGCATACTTCAAGATACTACGAACTAATTAGCAGCATAGTGTCTTCATATCGTAAATATCCTGGAAGTTGCTGGTACTACGTCGAACAAATCCTAGGGCAGAGAACGCTTTGGCGGTGGTTACATTGATGTGTTCGTTGAATCGAACTTTGTTGTTCGCCGCGATCAGTACACAGTCATTCTACGATGTAGAAGCTGTGCCAACAATTCATGGTCGACATGGTAGATAGCGAACGACTGCGATTCCACCACAGAAACAACAGAAGTGGCGTGAAGAAAAATACGTTCACTTGCGAGACGCTATCATGAGCAAAGCCGACACAGCCTGGAAACACCCAAAACGCAATCCATTTTCATGACATTCCAGCACGCGTGTTCAAATTAAAATGGAAGTCTTAATTTATTAAATTTCAACATTACACGTATTCGGTCCTACACGTTGCTTCGGTTGGCTGGAGAAAGCAAGAATAATTTTTACTTAAAAAAAATTAAATATATATATATATATTTTTTTATTTTTAATAACTTTTTTAAGTTACCCGAGTTACCCGAATGGATCACAATTTTGCATTTTGTAATCCGATAGACCCAAATCTAATCGAGATGTGCAATTGTGGCAACCTTCCCACGCAATTCGACATAGTGGATATTCAGTTTCGTTTAGCATTAAACGGAAATGGTAACGAATTTTCGGGTGGGATAAACATGCTTTTAAACCAAAAATTACGAATGAAAATAAGGTCTACCGTATCAACTATGTGATCTATGTAACCGAGTAACACATTCTCTGCAAGTGGGGACAAATCATGAACGAAAATTACATCTCATAATAATTTTATATTATGGATAATGGTCATATTTTACTTTGCATTTCCGCCAAAAAAATAGTTATGTTAAGGATAGAACTATTTTTTTAAGTATTCACATAACATTGAGTGATAATTTTCATTAAAAAAGTATGGATGGGTTATACCTATGATATAACCGCAAGGTTGACGTAGGACTAACGTTGGCTTAGTAATCAATTACATCTCTTCAATTAGCAGTAATCCCACCTTGGATGATCCTTATTGGGTACGATATCGCCGCTGTTTAGAGCTATCTTTTGTGTGTATTGATTAAAGTAGTGAATGAATGAAACTATTTACGAATTCAATTGCAAACAAACCCCAATGTAAGTCAATTCATGCATTATGGTAGTAGTTATCGCAGCGAATAGTTATCAACTTTTTGCCTGATCATCAAACGGTATGCGTAGAAGTTCAGTGAGCTGGCGACATGGAGGGATATCTTCCAATGCAGTCTTGAATAATCGAGCCAAAGCGTTGCATTTGTATCCGCTTTTGTAGACCGTGTTAGCAAAACGAATTCCGGAGTGTAAAAATGCATTGGGGTATGTAAGTATTGCCGACTTGAATGTATCTGCAACGCCAATTTTCCCAACTTCTTGGTTTCGGAATTTATATTCCGGTTTGCAAAAATGCAAGCGAGTACAAAAGTACCCGAAGTTTGCATCTATTTTGCAATGTAAATTTCCCCAGGCTCCATGTTTTTGAAATCTGTGTTAGGGAAACATTCCAATTTTCAAAAACGCAAACGAGTACAAATGTTCCTGCTGCTTTCATCTAATTTGCTATGCCGATTTCCACAGGCTCCATGGTTTTGAAGTCTGTGTTAGGGAAACATCAATCCATTCCAGGGATCGTACCTCAATCTTTGTACAATCATAACTGAGTGGATTTTCGAGCGGCACTCGTTTATATACCGATTGTTGTGATTTCGATAGCCTGTTTTGAAAGCAATTTTAGGGCTATTGAAAAACGTTTTTGGATCAAAATGTAACAAGCATATAACGCGTAGACATTCTATCTTTCGAATGAAGTGTTTATCCTAACATTTCGTTAAGTTGTTTAGGAGCTATTAACACTCGAAATCTCGTTCTCCAGCGTAACGCTTTCGTTTTCGAAACTTTGAACTTACACCCCAGTATAGAAATGAAAGACGTAGTCCTATGTCAAAAGCTCTTGGCGAAAACTCTACTTTTCGGTTACTTCTCTACACTCATGCCTTGAGAAAGGCATTCGATCTCTCGCTGAGGCTCGTCGCGCATGTATCAATAGAATCAAGTCAAAAGAAGTGAGCTCAAAACGCAGTTTATTCAAATCTATTTCGTGTTCCAAACTGTTAATAAAGGTGTTTGTCAAGCCATTAGTTTTCTCAAAAATACTTACATCTAAAGGAACCTTAATTTCATTTCCTGCAAATAGTGATTTCAAATAGTTCACAATTTCTATCAGCTTGTACTGAAGCTAGGAACTTTACTTTTTGCCCTTAACACGACGTCCACCGCGACGGCCTCGCATCTTCCGTTTTCTCTCGGCCACCGAACGCCAAGCCCTTTGGAGAATCCTGGCCGCTCGGGACATCATGAAAGCCCGTACCAACTCCTGATGAGCGCGGATCTCATCCAATCGACGTTCTTCGATAGCTTCAAAATATCTAAGAAGGAAGGGATTATTGTTTTCGTAGACAACCTTCTGAACAGCACTTACTTCTTCTCCTGTTTATCGAAGACCGTTCTCTTCCATTCGTCAAACTCTTCCTGTCGAGCGCGCATTGTGTCAGCCAAAGCATTTAACTCTTTCGTTCTCTCACCCGCATCTTTATCGTATTTGTTCAGCAACAATTTTAGCTGCTGGGTTAGTTTCGCCTTCTTCAGACGGTTGTCTTTCTCTACTCGTAAATCTTCCTCCAAGGTAGCCTGGTACTCTTTCGTTCTACGATTAGCTTCTTCCAAAAGGCTCTCATACCGCTGATCACTTCTCTCGAAGTAGATGAACATCTTGCGATCAGATTCGTCACTAAAATAACAATTATTAATCAGAAAAAAATACAGTCGGAGAATATCGAAACGTATTCCCACATGAACGCATCGATCTCTTTCTTGCTCTGCTTTTCCAATTGCTCAATTTCCGTCCGATACTTCTGGATGATGGCTTTCTTTTCCTCGATCTCCTTTTGGAATGAAGCTTTCTTTTCCTCGAGCAGTTCCTCAATTTTGGCGATCTCCTTGATGTTGCGTTCATTGGTTTGCCACATTCGGTGCAAAATCTTTTCCTTGGCAAGATCCTTTTGGGCCGTCATCTTCATCTTAGAAATCGTAAACTTACGAAACTCGCGAATGTTGGAGAGGAACTTCCGATAGATGCCAGGCAACTGAGTTGGGAATCGAGTATATGTTTTAAACGAAGAAACATTTAGTTGGAAAGTTGAACTTCAAACTTACATTTTTTACGTGACCGGCAATAGCTGCGTGGAGATCCTTGTTTGATACCATTTCTGCAAGCTCAATGAATTTGGTTGAATGAAAGTGAAAGTCTTCCATCTGGGAAACAGAAAATAATTATTTCAACTGATTTGTGTACTAAAAAATTTCACCCAACATACGTTAACAACTTCCGGAACGGGGCTTGTGTCGTCTTTCGATCTCAGATATTTACATACAACTCTCAACACGTCTTGCTCGGCAGCATCAAAATGCTCATCCATTAGCGCTTGATTTCTACAAATCAACGGGAGACAAAATAGTACCTCCAACGTATCAGACATCTCCTGCAAGATTAGTGTAACACGTTTGATCTGAATATTGAACTCCACTTTCTGAAGACTTTCCGGATCGTACGAATCGTGCTCCCCCTCCCCGTAGGCCATGATCTCGAGCTTAATTTTTTCGATCATATTTTTCACCGTCTGAATGTCCTCTTCGCTATCTCCAGCGAAGATATCCTCGACTGCGTCCGCCATCGCTGCTAGCTGATTTCGTCTGATTCGATAGAAATCGATCCGCGCGATGTTTGAAACGGCAAACAACGCGCGCTGACCCCAAACTATGTTTGCTACCTTAGCAACACCCCCATTGCTTGAACAGGATGAGTCCCCACGAAACAGTTCTAATTGTGCTGTTCACGTGAAAGGTTAGATATTCGAAAATCGCGGACCGTTTATCAATCTATTCAAGATGGGAAAGAAAAAAGGAGGAAATAAGAACAAACTGGCCAAAATGTCGGAGGAGGAACGGGCCAGATATCTGCAGCATCGTGCCGATATGGAAGAGGAAGCACGCCGTCGGAAGCAGCAGTTAATTGCCACTTTTATGAAGGTGAATTAAATTCAACTTTTTTATTTGTTCGCCGAGGAGTGCTCACGATTAATGTTTATGTTGCTCGGAGACACAACGCTTCAATGATTACATTGTGTCTTCGGAGATGAAATTATTTATCAATATTTTTTTTCATAATCTCAAACTGCGAGGAGAAAAATCGGATCGTATTTAGCACAAATCGCTATTTAGAATTCAATAATTCCTAACAATAATATTAATGAAAAAACAATATTTTGAACAAAAAAAGTTTCTTAAGGTTCACAGCCGTTGATAATAATTCTGTTGTAACTACCAACAGATATACAGCCATTCCATGCCAAACCAATATAATGGTTCTCAGATTTTTGTCAAAAGTGGTAATTTTGTTCTTTATCGCAAAACATTACTCTTTTTTTATTAGGGTGCCCATTTCCATTTTAGCCGAAAAATCGTTTTTCCCTTCTTGAATGGCGTTAACGTTCCCTTGTGGAACTTTTGCCGTCTCAACGTATGCATTAACTAGCGTCATTTATTAATACTTGGTCGAGATTTCTTAAGCCAAATAACACGCCTTGAATGTATTCCGAGGGGCAAGCTCTTGAATACGCATGACCACAGTGCAAGTCGAAGGAAATTTCTTTGACGAAAAATCCCCCGGCCAGAACGGGAATCGAACCCGAACACCCGGCATGATAATGTGAAACGCTAACCACTCGGCCACGGGTGCACTCGTTTTTCCCCTTTTATCCAAAAATAGTGCCAATAAAAATAGTTATTCCGATTTTTCATTCGGAACTTGCTGTGAAATGTTGATTTATACGATAATATACCCAATGCAAAATAGCAGCTTAATCGAACTTCATTTACTAGTGTCGCAGACGTTAAAATTTGAGTTGGAAACCGAAAAATGCTGTTGATAATAATTTTTTAAACGTCGAGATCGACTTTCATCTCGATTTTTTTCCCGTTTTTTCAAAATAACAGTAAATATCGACGTTTCATGCAATTTTAAGACATTTGGCATCAAAAAAATTTTTCCCCCCTTGAGTAATTTTGCGATTTTCAAAAAACTCAAACTTTAACCGCTTTGCGCCACTCTCACTTAAGTCCGATTGAGCTGATATTTTGCATAGGGTGTGTTTTCGAGGTGGTGAACATTTGTTATGAGGTAACTTTTTGAAATTCGAGATGACCTTTTTCATTGGCGCCAAACCGATATAGTGATTCTCAGATTTCCCAGAAAAAATTGTAGTTTTGTTCTTCATCGCAAAACGTTAGACTCGTATTTTTTTTTAATTTTTTCATTAGGGTGACCATTTCGATTTTAGGGGTGTCCGAAAAATGTTTTATCCCATTTTTTCCATAAATGACTTTTTTCAAAAATTCATAACTTTTGAACAACTAGACCGACTCAGATTGTCGACATATCAAATTGAAGCCTGTTACCTGAAAAAATAATACACATGTAAAAAATTAGAATTTGTTTTTCGTAATTATTGATTGTATTTGTTTTTTTTATAGTTTACATGGTCTCGGGACCAAGGGCACTATATGTTTCCATATTTTTGACGTGGGACTACGTCTAACCGGAATATATGGAGGGTAAAATGAAAACCTAAACACAGAACATGCAGGAAAAAATGAAAGATTTCGAATGCTTATAGCTCGAACATTTCGTACTGGATAGGAGAGATGTTTGCATCACTTGATGCGCATCTATCGCAACTAACAAAATGTTGTTTTTCATTAGATAAACAATTGAATAACTGTAAAATATTAGGCGTTATCTAAACGCCCTAACTGCATCGTTTTGATTGGCCCGATTTACGGTTTCCCTAACACAGCCATCAAAACCAAGCAGCCTTGGGGAAATCGGCATTGCAAATACATGAAAGTAGGGGGGATTTTGTTCTCATCGAAAAATGTTCCCTAACACAGACTTTAAAACCAAGCAGCGAAATCGGCATTGCAAACAAACGAAAGAGCCTAGAGGCGAGTGAACTGAAAAGTTCAAACCCTCTTAAAGCCAAAAAGAAGAAGAAGAACACACGAAAGTAGGGGGAGCTTTTGTTCCCACCGAAATGTGTTCCCTAATAGAGATTTCTAAACCAAGGTGCCTGGAGAAATCGGTATTTCAAATTCATGCAAGTCGGGGGTATTTTTGTTCCGACTGGAATGTGTTTCGAACGTCATCATAAGGGTTCGTTGGTGCCTTTGAGAATGCATCAATTCATTAAACTGACGTTATGGCGAAGCAGGCGTTAATATTGTGCGCCAAAAAAGTGTTGTCATTGTTGTTGTTTCCATGCGGTGCCAAAGATATATGGATGCAGTTATGAGATGTGGAATAATGGTGCTGGTGAAACATGTATATAATCGACTGTAGCCGAGTTTATGACAATTGCGAAAAAGGCCACCGGAATAGCGTTCGAGGTAAATTTTCAATGCATTGACATGAAATAAATTGCGACATGCGATCAGCTAGTGTATTGTTTTGCGATGGCAAGAATGAATCATCAACCAACTATCGTCAACCATTTCAAACCATTTCAGATATTATTCTACTAAGCAGTTGTTTCTAAAACTTCACAGCATTGTAGAATAATATCCGAAGGTATTAAAAATAACAGCGTAGTTCTACGTCAACAATGCGGTCGTATCTTGGACACAACTTCCTATTATTTTTTTCTTGATAGCTGAGGTGTTTTTACATAACGTATCCAAAAATGAAATAAGCGTTATTTTTTGTTCTTGGGATTAAGATTTTTGAAAAATTAATCGATGGTCCAAAGAATCAATTTTTACCCCTTTTTACCACCACGAAAATTCATAACTTTTGAACAACCGGATCAATTCAGATGATCGACATATAAAATTAAAGCCATAGAGCTAGTCTTGTTTGAAAAAATATTGCACTTGGAAGAAATCAGATTTTGTTTTCGTAATAATTGATTGTAATTATCAGCCCTATTCTGTATTCCGACGGATTTCCATTTCGTTCGAAACCATTATTACGTTCGAGTTATAATTTCGAATGCTCTATTTCGAACGTTTTGCCCGTTGAATGTTCGAAGGGGAACAGATCGAACGAAATGCAAAAACAACTCGAACGGAATACAGAATGGTATTTTATCAAGTCGTTCGAAATATTTCGAATCGATCGAAATACAGAATAGGGGTGTATGTTTCATAGTTTACATGGTTTCAGGACCAAGGGCACCATATTTTTGTATATTTTTTCCTGAAAGCTGTTTCACATAACATTTCCGAATATTAGAAAGGTGTTGTTTTTCGTTTTTGAGTTAACATGTTTTCAGTTTTCGCTCAATGTTCACATGCGACTAGAATTCAGATGCCTAAGTGGAATGAGGTATGATGAAAGCCGCCCTCTGTGTCCCTGGACGAGCTGGCTCCTGTGTTATGTATGGATGTAATAAAGAAAAAAAAAACCTTCAATGTAATATAAGATAATTATCATTATCGAACACAATTATCAAGTTTTCTTACCAGAAAAAAAAGTTATTTTATTATAGAGAAAATATATTTGAAATGGAAAAGGTAATTTCATTTATAATTTTTACTTTCTGAGTGTTTAAAAAAAATGAAAAAATGAGTGTTTAGAAAAAAAAACTCATTCATCGCTCTCTACTTATTCGCCGGCACGTATGCAATCAGCAATACCCACGCATGTTACAATGAGCACTATCCATTTGTGCGCGTCTATAGTTAAACTATCGACCACGAGGGTATTTACATGCTGATTTCCCCCAGAAACCTTGGATTGGACATCTCTGTTAGGGCATCCGCACCAATGCGTTGTTACAGACATTTTGACAACCCTCACCATAACGCAGCAACCCCACTGGTGGTTGCGGTTCAGGTGTGGGAAATAGTAATCTGCCTCTCGGTGAATAGTGAGTTAACAAATTTGGCAACGCGATAGCAACCGAGCCAAGTGTTGCTATTTTCAACAAACGTAAAACATCTGTTGTGGGTTTCATTCGTCTTGTGTTCGTTTTTTTGTGATTTTGCTCTGAAATATTATTTCGGAAACGTATATTATCTACCAAAAAATGAACGCGACGAAAAGAGAATTAACTGACACTTGTCATTTCTTCTAGTAATAGCAATCGTATTTAGCAACCTGCGGTGCGAAAAAGAAGTGATACTATCGCAACCGCGATAGCAACGACGGGTGCGCAAATCGACGAGTTAATAAATTGGCAACGGCTAAAACTCGAGACTAGAAACCTTCAATAGTAACGCATTGGTGCGGATGCCCTTAGGGAATACATTTCGGTGGAAACAAAAGCTCCCCTACTTTGATGTGCCGATTTCTCCGTATCTTCAATTTCGACCAATCAGAACGAGGTATTGCCGTTTGGAGATTTTTTTATTGTTTGCTAGTTAGTTTCATATGTTATATTATTTTATCAATTGTGATGAATCGTTATGGAGTGCTCAGATCGATTGATGCAAATATATCGTAAATCCATCAGGAAATAACTGACTAATAGTTGTAAGTACGTGAGCCGCCGCATGTGTCGTCAATTTCGACCAATCAGAAGTGGGTATTTCCGTTAGGATAGGGGTTGAGATTTTCCAATTATTCGATAGTTAGTTTCATGACATATATTATTTGATTCAATGTAAAAAAATGTTAAAATTGATTGAGGCAAAAATTTTATCAATCCATGAAGCTGTTTACATCTGCCATCTCCCTTTTTTATTAATTCACTCGTCAGACCCGTTTCTGTAATCACCCCCGAAATTTCTACGTTATGGCGGGGCACGTATGTGCGATATTCTATTACAAACCGTTTGCCGATAATAATGCCGTTAGTTTGCTTCCGATTAGCCACGACAACACGCAGTTTGTTCAATCTAACCTTGAAGATTTCGAACACGAATAATGTCTTGCCAGATCTTCGAAAGAGAAATTCGAATGACATTGAGAGATTTTCCGTTTGGTTTGAGCCGGAAGAAAACAACCGCCTTCTTCCTCCCGCTTGTTGTGTCTACTTCAATGCCATCCACTCGCAATATGGGGAATCCCGTTAGGGAGCAACAATCACCTCACCAGCCACGAGAATAACAGTATCACTTCAACGAGACACGATAACGATGTATATGCGTCCAGTGGCTTCGAACTTAGGAAGACGAATGAATTCCACGTCATAAATTGGACGCTTCGCGTAGTGTGTGATGAACAAGAAGAGGAAGGCAGGCTCGAGCCCTGCAAAAAACGAACGCATTGCCAGGGCAATAAAATTTCGAGGCAAGCGTCATACAGCGTGTTAAGCGCGTTACAGCTGAGTACAAGCTGTGTGGCATAATTCAGTCTTTTTCCAAGCAGTTAACATTGTTTCTTTTCCGTCATCATAAGGGCTTCGTTGGTGCCTTTGCATTGATGCATTAAACTGACGTTATGGCGAAGCAGGCTTAAGGTTGTGCACCAAAAAAATATTTGGGGAATACCAAGTATCTTGAATGTCTCACTGGAATTTTATAAGTTATTTGGGTTCGCATGTCAGTCGCAAAACTGCCTTCAACTAGTATTGCATTTGCGCTTATATTGATCATAATGAAGCATTGCTACTGTTTTCGAGGTTGTTATTAACAAAAAGAGTTTATTTCGCGTGTTTAGTCACCAAGAAAGTAAATGTTTGTTTCTACAATTTTTTATGTGATTAGGATTCGCTTGCCAGTAGCAAACCTTCCTCCACTAAGGGTGACAGCTGCGCTTCTCTCGAGCATGAGAAAGTAACGCAACTTTTTTTGAGGCCAGTAATATTAACAAAAGCGTTTCTTTTGAGAATAGCGCAAAATGATTTGAAGTATTTGTATTCCTAGTAGTTTCAAGCCACCAATGTATGGCTCTGTATGCATGCTATGGCGAACGCTTGTTTGGCGCTTGGTTTACGTTGTACGAACGATGCCTAGAGGTGTGATTCCATTGAGGCAATACTGAATAACATGTAGCATGATATTTGATACTTGCAAGTGTTGTCATTGTAGTTGTTTCCATGCGGTGCCAAAGATATATTGATGTAGTTATGAGATGTGGAATAATGGTGCTGGTGCAACAAGTATATAATCGTCTGTAACCGAGTGTATGTCAATTGCGCGAAAGGCCACCAGAATAGCGTTCGAGGTAAACTTTCAATGCATTGACTTGAAATAAATTGTGACCTACGATCAGCTAGTGTATTGTTTTGCGAGGGCAAGAATGAATCATCAATCAATTATCGTCAACTGATCCTACAATGAAAAAAACATTTCAGAGATTATTCTATCAAGCAGTTGTTTCTAAAATTTCACAGCATTATAGAATAATATCCGAAGGTATAAATAGGCGACTTATATAAAATAACAGCGTATTTCTACATCAACAATGCGTTCGTATCTTGGATACAACTTCCTACAATTGTTTTGTCAATTATTGATTTTGAAACATTATATCAAGCTTCAAATTACCAAATATAGCATAAGATAAAAGAGATGATAAAATTTGATGCGGGGTGATTTGGACCGTCTGTGGGGTGATTCGGTCCAGTGTGTGTCCAGTGTATGTCAAAAAACATACAGGTAAACTTCGATATAACGTACATTTCACTTTCAAAATTGTACGTTGTATTGAATTGTACGTTATATCGAAGCATAATAAAGTACTCACAAACGTAGTCTATATTACATTATTGTGTTGCTGTTTTAGTAAAGATAATAAATAACTTCAATCAGAAGACGAAGCCGGCCTTTCTCATGATGTTTCCCTTCGTACTGTTGATTAAAGCCTGATTCATTTAGAATCCGGAATCACAAAACCAACTGTATTTCGGAATTGATTGAAGGTACAAAACTTGTTTTAGCATCACAGTAAAGATAAGTCATTGTTCTATCAGAAAACAAATATTGAAAAAAAAAATTCCTTTACACTTTGGAAATGTGTACGTTATATCGAGGTAAAATGTACGTTATATCGAGTGACGTTATATCGAGGGTACGATATAACGAGGGTACGTTACATCGAAGTTTCCCTGTATTTATATTTATGCAAAGTATTTAGGGATAATGTTACAATCAGTAACAGTGTTCTGGGATCGATACCAGGTATCTTGGCCAGATTCCAGACCAGAAAAATTGGATGAGACCATCTCGAATTCTGAATGGATCTTTTCACTGTTGTTCGAGCATTACGAGCAAAGAAAATCCGTCCCTGATGCCCCGCGTTGCTCTTTCAAACTCCTTCTTCCAACGTTGTTTGCCCACCCTTTTTTGTGATTCAGCGGCATCTGGAATCAATTAGACCAAAGAAAATCCTCAAACCTGTAAGACCAATTCAACGCACAGAAACGTGTCCACGTTACCCCACACAACATGCAAGAATTAAAATGTAATTAATTTCATTTATTGTTATCAAACTTACAGTTTTGCTGCATCAAATTGTTCCTCTTCTGTAGGCGAACAGAACTTTACTGCATAATACACGAAAAGTTTGTTTAATCTGCGGGAAAAACCTTAAAACCACGATCGGAAAACTCACATTTTTTGATAATCAAAGTGCTTGTTGTGTTCATGCTACCTTGTTCTTCAAATTTTACCAAAGTTTTTTCAATTAGATACATACAGTTCACCAATAAAAGTAGATGACATTATAAAAAATCCAAGTTGAGCCGTACTTTTTAAGATAAAAGGGTAGTCCAAATCACCCCGTATGTCCAGCTCACCCCGTGTTACACTACTGGAAAATGATAAGCCGATATCCTGAAAGACCTGCGCTTCCGCATTTCCCGGTTGTGCTCTGAACTCGCCTGAAACGGCTAGATCTTGCATCTTGGCAATGTGCCGGCTCATTTCTCCCTCATTGTGAGCATGTTTTTTACGAAAAAAAGGTATCCCAACGTTACCCCCCTACAAGTTTCTCTGTTCCCCAAAAATACAGTCTACCCTCCTTTTCTTCTTTTGCGAGTAACTGATCCCCTCGCTGTCAACAGTAGAATAAGTTGAAATGTAAATACACTATAGATATACGAATAGATTTAAGAATTGAATTTGATCATCAATATTTTTATAATCACCTTATGTCCCATCCTTATCCTAAAAAAATGTCACCCTTCTAAACTCGTTTCAACCACGAGTAATCGGTTTTCTACCTTACTAACCATAGAATTAGGAAATTGTTTATATATAGTTATAAAAATACAGTTAAGAATTCGGCTCCTTAAAACTTATGTAGCTAAGCCTGTAAAAATAAACGAAATAAAAAAAATACAGTCTCATCTCAAGGAAACTCATCATGGCGACATAGAGGCTGTCAAAAAGCTGTGATAAAGCTATTATTCGGCTCAATTGCAGAAGACTTTCAAGGCTGCTTTCAATCGTTTCAGTCGTGTTGGAATCGAAATTTTAAGATAGAAAAGATGGGTTGTGAAGGTTGATGGTTAAGCTTTGTTGCTAACCTGATTTTCTTATGTTTTATATGATTTATGTTATGATCGCCAGTTATCATCTTTTAAGAATTTTAATCACCAAAAATTTCCATACACATCTAATTCCAGAACAAGCTGAAACGCGAGGATGCCTTCTCCCGGCTGAATCTGGCCAAAATCAACCAAGAGTGGCGCACGATACTGCGCAACATAAAGTGCAAAGAGCTCAAAAACGAAATCGAACAGGTGGAGAAAATGTGCACCGAGTGCATCGAGAGCAAGAACGGCATCATCCGGCGGCTGCTGTGCGATCTGGACGAATCGGAGGAAATCTACTCGACCATGCTGCACGCCCACATGGAGAAGATCGATAAAATCATGAATATTCACAAGGATCGGCTGCAGTTCTTGCAGGAGTTGTATGAGATAGAGAAGAAGGAGATCATCGGGAACTACGACTTGGAAATCGGCCACTACAAGAGTAAAAAGTTTGGACTACAAAAAGAGTTGGAATGTGTATTTTTCGGACTGGCCGAAAAGAAACGGCTCGATGAAAAGCATGCGGAAGAGGAGCATATGACGAAGAAGGATGAGTTGAAAAATTCGGTAGGTTTGAAACATATTGCATTTATATCCTATAAACGAGGTGCTAGTTGAGAGACATTACACATTGCTATAAGGTGCTTGTGACTCCACACAAATTGTGAACTTCAATTTAGAAAATTATCGTCTCAGATTCCCAATCGTTGCAATTGGCTCGACCGCGATCTGCCAAACAAGTAACAAATTTCATGGAGTAATCACATTTATCCTTCAGTTTTGTATCCATGCCTACCATGTGGAAACACTCTTGAATCGAATCGATATAAAAATCTCGAAGCTCGTTATCCCTTAGATCTTTAGTGACCACATGTATGACTCGGTGCTTATCCGGAAATCCCTCATTGTTAGTCATTTTCAACTCCTGGAAGAAACACTGCATCAGACAGGCTCGATCACGTCCTACAGAGGCATTATGAGAACTATTGCCATTGAATCCTTGAAAGTTTCTTTGATCACGATCATAACGGTTGTTCTCTTGGTATCCATTTCCATAGCCGTTGTTTGATCTATCGTTATAATATTGTCTCTTATACCGTCCCGAACGGCCGTTGCCCCATCCTCCATACCCGAAATCCCGTTCCGAATATCGTTCGCCTTCATTTCGGTTCCTATTGTTGTTCTGACGGTTTTCCCCATTTTTATCAGAATTTCGATCGTTGGTTCTATCTCCACCGCCATTATTTCTTCCGTTTCCCCTCTGATTACCTTGTCTCGCATCGTTTATATCCCTCTGACCATTCTCCTCACTTTGATTCGCATCTGGATAGGACGAATCCGAGCTTTCGTTGTTCTCGTTGCTGGTTTCATTATCCGTCTCCGTTGTAACACGTTTCATACACGTTCGGATAACCTTCCGCACTTCTTCGCTACTGGGGCCATCCTGGGTACGACATCTGAGAGCAGAACTATTGTCCAGCAAGCCTACGAGGATTACCAAAAGTAATAACGACAATAACATCCAACGATCGTCCATGATTATGTACTATTTGTGGATAGCCATCACAGCTTTTTATGATACAGGGTGCGCAAATTAGATTTACAATACTACCTACAGCGATACTCGCAACTGGCTCTTTTATAACGATGATCTAAATCAAGCGAATTTGTACAACATACGACTGATAGTTGATGCACATTTCCGATGGGCGATTTGCGTCAATCAATCACTTGTTAATGTGGCATGATATGTTTCAGATACCGTGTAGTTAAATGCGTCTGACATAATGCTTTCAATGGCAACCTAACTTTTTTAGGCTCATTTGTAGGCTGACCAAACGTACCGTTTTGAACGGGACAGTACCGTTTTTTCGACCATTTTTGGTTGTCCCGTATTTTTACCAATCTGTACAAAAGTGTATTAAAAATAAGTATTTATTTCTTTATCATAACTATCAATATTTTTGTATCGAATGAACTGATTGGAACTTGGGTTTCAACTTTGCTCAGAGTGTTCGCAGGAAAACAATTTGTCTGCCAATTGTGTGTTATTCAGTAGTAGTTATTGCAGAATAATTGAAGTGTGTTTGCGACTTCGTCGGTGAACATAATGCAACATTGCTTGAGCATGGTAAGGCACTATTTCTATCTCTTGGACATTCTATCGAAATGATTCTCAGTATTTTTGACCGATTACCTTTCTATTTTCATTCACACGAGGAACGTTTTGTTGTACTCCGCGATTAACTTGGAAATTTGGAACTTTGGATCTCGAACAACGGATACTTTTCACCACAGATAGTTGTTTTTTATTTTAGTTTCCTTTCAAACTAAATTTTATTTAGTTGTTTTTTTCATTTCATTTCATTTATTCATTCATATATCCTTTTTTTTCCCATTTATTTATTTATTAGGCTCATTAGCATTTTAGCTGTAACAGAGCCGGGTTTTAATCGTGTATATGTACATATGTTTATGTTTCTATAAATTGTAAATTACACACAGTAGTTAGTAGTAGTCATTTAGGCGTTAGGTTTTCTGTTCCATTACATTATGGTAAATTACACAGTAGTAGCCATTTAGGCGTAAGGGTATTTTTTCTGTTCTTCTATTGTTCAGCAGACCGGACAGTGGAGACAGTTGATATTGATCATTGTTGGGTTATTTATAGAACAGCAGTTGTATGGATGAATCGATCTTTGTTCCACCGTGGATCGATTTCCATCGCTGATGATGGTTGCGTGGACGTAGTTATTCTATAACAACACAAAGATGGTCAATTGAGGGCCCTAAGTTTGAACTCACGATCGATCGCTTGGTAAGCGAACGCGTAACCAAGTGGCTACGAAGACCCCCTTCATATATACTTGCAGAGTAATAACTTCCCCCTAACTCTACAATTGGATTCAATACAACCACATCTTAAATTTTGGATCAGAATTCAATGAATAACTATTTTCTAATTCTAATTTCTAATTTCTTCTTTCTAGCCAATCTATAAGTTCACAATTGAACCTTCCGCGTGATCTAATGATCCTAATTTCAGCTGGTTCCACAGAATAATTGCTCGCACGAAGAATGAGTCTATAAAATTAGAGGTATTTACTTGTGGCAGAACAAAGTTTCGGGTTCGCGTGCCTCTAAAAGAAGTAAGCTTTCCAAAAAGATAAAGGGGACCATGCTGGACTATTCTAAACAGAAAGATGATGTGTCGCATTTTAAGAAAATTATGAAAAGAACATCCCAATAGCTGATGGTGAAGATGAGAAACTCGAGAAAACGTACTAATACCGAATATCCATCTGAAGGCGCGTCCACATTATGCCGAATGATGCCGATCGGCCTGTACCAGGTGGCACATTCAGTTCGTTATGTAATGTGAACGTCCCATCGGGTGCACGAAGCCGAAGCCCCATCGGATGTACGAAGCCGTACGAACCGGGCGCCAAGGTCGATTGGCGTAATGTGTACGCGTCTTAACACACCCATTTAGCGCAACCCTCAGTCTCTCGAGAGCAGCTACAGAAGCATTCGATGTTAATTCCAAGCAATAAGTGAAGTAGGAAGGAAGGTCGGTCTTGTATTATAAAGACTTTAAACTTTTGCAGTTCATTCGTCTCTAGCCTTGAGAAAGGCCCTTTGAAAACTCTACTCTACTCTACTCCAGCGCTACCACCTCCACCCTCTTGCCTTGAGAAAGGCACTCGATCCCTGACGGTTTTTACGAGAATGATGGTTTAAGTGAAGTAGGGTAGTAGGAGAGATTTAAATAATCTTATTTTAACCGTGGCAGACAACATACTAGTAGTAGGCTTCAAGTGGCGCAGGCCAGCATAGATTTTGGAGCACTGTGTATTAATATGAGCATCCCATTCCAAATCATACTGAAAAACAACTCCCAGGTTGGAAGCTTTGTCAACATATTCTAGAACTTCATTGTTGAGAAGAATATTTGGCTATGAATTTGGTATCTGACGTCTACTTATAAACATAACTTTCGTTTTAGAAGTTTTAATAGGAAGTAGGTTACGTTTTGACCACCGACATATATTCTCAAGGTCAGAATTAATTAACCGAGCCATTTCATCGACCGCGATATCGAGGGAGCAAAAATATAGCTGAACATCATCAGCAAATATGTTTTTTTTATTAATCCGTTTATTTTTACAGGCTAAATTACATAAGTTTAAAGGAGCCAAACTCTTAACTATATTTCTTCTAGCATATACTAACATGTTTCCTTAATTCTATGGTTAATAAAATAGGAAACCGATTAATCGCAGTAGACTCGAGTTTAGAAGGGTGACACATTTTCATTAGGAAAAGTATGGGATGTAAGGATATGTGTATTCACACTCACACTCACATTCACATTCACATTCACATTCTCATACACACTGACACTTCACACTCAATTCTTAAAACTATCCTTACATCTAATATGTGTTTATAATTTAACTTATTCTAATGTTAGTAGGAAGGGACCCGATAGCTCGCGAAGGACGAAAAGGAGGGGAAAAGGATGTATGAACAATCACACTCGAAGATCGATAGCTTTAAGGAAAACATATAGACACGCCCATACCTTGCACCGAAGATCGCTGGAACGATCCCCGAATGATTATAATCTGAAATTCCATGGATATCCTGCTTCATGGACAGATCAAAATGCACAGAGGAAAACAAGCACGGTTGGGAATATACGAAGAAGGAACAACCTGCATGGAGATGAATCCATGATATGTACTCATGAATCTGGAGAGAAAATTTTGCTCGATAAGCTGTTTAAAATTTCCGCTCACCAATGGATTCATAACCTCAAACCGGATGAGGAACTGAAGAGATAATAAATTGAAGCGATCTTTTAGTGGGAGTACGCCTACCTCGAGACTCATGGTATGCGTTGAGGGCATACATCCCAACGCAATACGGAGACAAAGATACTGAATTCGCTCGAGTTTAATGAGGTGTGTTTTGGCAGCTGATTGAAAAAAGAAACTGCCATACTCCATCACTGAGAGAATAGTTGTTCGATACAACATTAAAAGATCTTCTGGGTGGGCTCCCCACCAGAGAACGGAGAAAGTTTATTCTTTGTTGACATTTTTTACTCAGATACCTGATATGGGCCCCCAAGTACATTTGGAGTCGAACCAGACCCCAAGACACTGGAATGACACAGCATGAGTGATCAGTTTACCCAAAAGTTGAAGCTTTGGTTTCGCAGGTCTATGCTTCCTAGAAAAGACGACCATCTCTGTTTTCTCCGTGGAGAACTCGCAATTCCTAGGCCAATGGCCCAGGTTGAAAAATTGTTCAAAGTATCTTGTAAGGGTCCTTGCAGATCGGATACGTTTGATCCTACGACATACACCACTCCATCATCTGCAAGTTGTCTTAGACTATGTCAGGCAATTGTCGATGTCACTTACATAGAAGTTGTACAAAATGGGGCTTGAACATGAGCCCTTGGGGAGTCCCATGTAGAAGACCCGCCTTACTGTCGAATCCCCGTGAGAAAAATTCAAATGTTTCTCGCAAAGCAAGTTATTTCAATGAAGGCGGCAGACCCCGAGAGTGTAATTTGTCTGACAAAACCTTTATTAAAACTGAATCAAAGGCCCTCTTTATGTCCAAGAATACTGAAGCCATTTGTTTTTTTTTCGGCGTAAACCATTTGAATTCAAGGCGAAACAAGATCATTTTCTCCAACAATTTCCGTATATAAGACAGCATTGCTATTGGGCGGTAAGAATTGAAGTCGGACGCGGGTTTTCGGGGGTTTTTAATAGCTATAATTCGTACTTGTCTCAAATCATCTGGAACAATATTATGTTCCAGAAACTGATTGAATAAATTCAACAAGCGATGTTTCGCTACATCAGGGAGATTTTTCAACAAGTTGAACTTAATTCAATCCGATCCCGGAGCAGAATTGTTACATGAAAGGAGAGCAAGAGAGAATTCTACCATCGAAAACTCGGAATCAAGATCGCACCTATCTTGTGGTATACCTCGAACAATTTTTTGCACAGAGGCGGAATCAGGACAAAACTTCTGTGCAAAATTAAAAATCCGTCGATGTGAATATTCTTCGCTTTCTTCGTTGAAGAGCGATTTCTCATGTTTCGAGCTTTCCCTTTGATCATATTGTTGAACTGATTCTCAAGGGCTAAATACGTTTGAAAATTTTCAGGGGTTCCACGCTTCCGAAAAACTCCGAAATGCATTCGATGTTTCTACATAAAGCTTGGAACATTGGCTATCCCACCATAGATTGGGAGGCCTTCGGCGAATGGTGGAACCTGGGATGGGTTTCGTTTGAGCGCGAACTGCTCTATCATGAATCAAACGAGAAAGGAAGTTATACTCCTCCAATGGAGGTGAACCATCTCTGGCATTGATGGCTAGAGCAACCGCGTCCGAATATTTATTCCAGTCAATGTGTCTTGTGAAGTCATATGCCATGTTTATAGATTCAGAAGAACATGACCCATTGGTGATGGAAATTTTGATTGGCTTGTGATCACTACCGTTGGGATCCTGAATTACATTCCACTTGCAATCTAACGATAATGAATTCGAGCAAAGCGAGAGGTCAAGAGCACTTGGCTTGGCAGGAGGTTTAGGTACACGTGTTGTTTCCCAAGTTCCGTGAGAGTTGAAGTCTTCCAAGATCAACCGTGGCTCAGGAAGGAGAGAACACATGTCATCAAGTTGTTTGCGGCTAACCGCAGCTCTCGGAGGCCAATACAAGCTGACAATACAGAGATCTTTGTCTCTGATGTTCGCATGACAAGCAACAGCTTCGATCCCTCCAATAGGTGGAAGGTCAATTCGAAAAAAAACGAATGGCACTTATTGATCCCCAATAGCACCCCTCCGTATCTGTCAAGACGGTCCAAGCGTATAATATTAAAATCGTGGAAAGAGAGATCATCTTGCGAAGAAAGCCAAGTTTCGGACAGAGCAAAAATTGGTGTTATGAATTAAAAATTTGAATGTATCCAATTTAGGGATAAGACTACGACAATTCCACTGTAAAACAGTGATATCTCCGACCTCTCTATTTAAATTAGACATCAAGAGAGATAATCATTGCAAGGAGGGGCCATGTTTGCATCAATTGCTGCAAAATTGTCTTTAATACTGGGAGCATTGCGGTGACAAGGGTTCTGATGGAGTCGGAATCATTAAAGTATGTGAAGATTTGAGCCACGAGGTCAGACAACTTTATAAATCCCGTTTGGGTAGTTGAACTGGACAGAAAAACACGGATAGTCGGGGTTTTTGATGTCTCCTCGAGTGCTGGGTCGTTCGAAGGTGAATTATTCCCACGGAAACCAGGAGAAACCCGATTTTGCTTTGGGAGTGGTCACATTTTTGCGCCGGGGATTCCCTTTGGAAATAACCGTTGTGCCCCCGCTAGCTGTGTCCGCTTCTATTTCGTCAACTGGCAACGTAGCGAAAGCATTATGTGTGTTTATTGGTTGTTGTTTTTGAGCCAGTGGAGAAGCGCCCTTCAAAATTTCCGCAAAAGTGCGTTTTGAGCGTTCCTTTAAAGAGCGCTTCTGTTTCTCCCAGCGACTCTTGTGAGTTTCACAAGCTGTGAGCACATGTGGAGTCCCCCCGCAATATGGACACTTGTGCTCAGTCGCACTGCAGGATTTGCTCACATGTTGCTCTCCGCATGTGGCACAGTGCTCCTTGTTGGCGCAATAATCTGATGTGTGACCAACTGACTTGCATTTGTTGCAAGTCATGGGCTTTGACACGAAGAAACGCAGCGGAAGCCTCAATTTGTCCACCATAACGGAGTCAGGGAGGGCGGAACCAGCAAAGGTGACTCGAAACGAGTCGGACGGCGTAAATTTTGTTTTACCCTCTTTCTGGGACACTTTTCCTAATTGATGGCACTCCAAAATCTTAACTCCCTCTTTTATTAATGCGCTCGTCAGACCCGTTTCTGCAATCACCCCCGAAATTTCTACTTTATGGCAGGGCACATATGCGCGATATTCTAAGATGAACCGATTGTCGACAACAATCTCGTTAGCTTGCTTCCGATCAGCCACGACAACACGCAGTCTGTTCGGTTTAACCTTTCTAATTTCGACCACGGAGGAATAATTTTTTGTCAGATCTTTCATAATCTGAATGACGTTGAGCGATTTCCCGTTAGGTTTCGACCGGAAGAAAACAACCCAGGGACCAGTTCCAGGTGCATCCTCTGAATAAACCTTGACACGGGGAGAGGAAACAACCGAGGGAGACAGGGAATCAACTGAGGACGATGTCGATGCGGGAGCGGGAGTGGGAACAGCAGGATTGGGAGGTAAGATCGGTGGTTGAGCGGAAGCGGGAGCGAGAGCAGGAGATTGAGGGGGTGAAGAGAAAAGGTTTTCAAATTTTCTTGACGGGGGCTTGTTAATTTTCCTCTATTTTTCCTCTGAAGAAACATCTTCCGAGGAAGGGACGCGTTTTATCGACTTCCCAGCCCCCGTTGTAGCTAATGAGGAGGAAACAGTAGTTTCAATCTCCATATCATACTTTATTCCTTAAACTGATATGTGTTATACTTAAAGCACATAACAGTGCGAATGAATTATAACGGTGTCCCAATCGAACCGCGTGATGATCGCTCGGCACATCTGC
The DNA here is from genome assembly GCF_029784135.1 of Toxorhynchites rutilus septentrionalis. Taxonomy (NCBI): domain Eukaryota; kingdom Metazoa; phylum Arthropoda; class Insecta; order Diptera; family Culicidae; genus Toxorhynchites; species Toxorhynchites rutilus. The sequence continues at coordinate 140,560,234 of NC_073745.1, forward strand.
AACGGTATATCGCACCACAACACGATAACGGAATCAATGACGATGATACGCCACACGCACCGCGTCCGCGGTGGAGGACTTCTTCCTCACGCTGGTTGTAATTGCTTTTCTCTTCACTCGCGCAATACAGAAAATCCCGTTAGGGCGAAATAATTTCACCAGCCACGAACTGATAACAGTATTATTTTTACGATATGATAGACGCGGAGAACCTTGCGACCGACGCTTCGGACTGAGCGAGCTGCCACTGAGCGACTGCCAGCAAATATGTGTATCATACAATATTTGAGAATAGTGGGCAAATCATTAATGAATAGTGAGAAAAGTAATGGCCCAATCACTGACCCTTGTGGTACACCTGACATTCGGGTCTACTATTTTGCGTTTAGTCCGGAACTATTTGGTCAGCCTACTCAATTATCACATAATTGACTCACATGAAACGTAGAGTTCTGTTTTCATTCATTCCAAGTGGTGGTTTTCTAGTGATTCCAAGTTAAAGCCAAAAAAACTGTTGAAAATTTTACATTCAAAAAAAAACAATACCTATCTGTACTTTATGTCAATAATCTGTATTACATGCCGTACAGAATCTGTGACAGCAAAAACGAAAAAAAACTGTATCTTTCCAGATAAATCTGTACTTGTGGTAACACTTGTCGTTAGCCTTGCGTGTAATATTTGATTCAGTTTCACCTCTTTTGCTTCGTTTAACCGGTGTTCAAGACGGCGATGAGCTATTACTCTCAGTAGTTTTTTCGCAAGTTATTTTATATACTGCAATAATATTTCTTGGAAAAAATCATAACTCGTTTACTCGCGCACGGTGTCACAGACTGTGCGTGTCTCTGTAATATTGTTATTGTATATTTTTGGGCGTAATTGGTATTTATTTCATGAAAAAAATACAGGTCGGACTCGATTATCCGAATTTTATCGATTTTTTTTTTCACTCCGGATAATCGAGTCAAAACATTTTTTTTCTTTATTTGTTTTTTTGCATGTATTTTTCGTTTTTTGAAAATAAAAGAGGAATTTGATTTTTGATTCATCCCCTTAAAGTCAGAAAAACCTTTCTAACATGCAAAAAAATATTTTATCCAGATTCTCTCAGAAGGTGATAGACGATCATATTTGATGGAAAAAATCCTCCTACGCATATGTTCGAATTTCAACAATGACAGAGTTACAGAACTATTTTTTCTTTCGGACTCTGTTGCTTCAAACTGGCTCTACATTAAAAAGTACGCTACAGAAGACGATTCTGATGCTTTCATTTGCAAGATGAGAAAATTTAGTACAGGATATAGTAGTGGAACAACTAAATTAGTTAATTTTAATAACATTTTGGAAGTGAAACACTTAAAAGTTAATAATTTCTAATGTGTTATTATTAATTTTATCCTGAAAAATTATATTAAACTAGATTGTTTCTATCAATTAAAATGAAGTTCTTTAACCGCTCCACAATTTGTTCTTTGACGCACAACTTCTATTAGGCTGTCAAAAAAGTCCTGCGGTATTTTTTTTGAATTTTCATTTGTTCATAAAATTAGTTACAATCATCTCTTTTAAGTCAAATATGCGCCGTTTTGTTCGATGACTTGTTCCCAACGAGATGCCAACTTCATAATACCCCTGTTATAGAAGCTCGCTTCCTTATTGGCAAAAAACTCGGATAGCCAATTTTCACAGGCCTCTTTTGTGGCTAACTTCTGACTACCTAGCTCGTTCACCATGGACAAAAACAGGTGGTAGTCACTTGGTGCAAGGTCCGGACTATACGGCGGATGCAAAAGAACCTCCCATCCGAGCTCCCGGAGCTTCTGGCGCGTCACCAAAGAAGTGTGTGGCCTAGCGTTGTCCTGATGGAAGACAATGCGGCCTCTGTTTATCAAAGATGGCCTCTTCTTCATGAGTGCTACCTCCAAGCGGTCCAGTTGTTGGCAGTACAGGTCCAAATTGAGCGTTTGGCCATAGGGAAGCAGCTCATGATAGATTATTCCTTGACAATCCCACCAAACACACAGCAGAACCTTCCTGGCCGTTAATGAGGGCTTGGCCACCGTCTGAGCCGCTTCAGCGGGCTTCGACCACGACCGTTTGCGCTTCACGTTGTCGTAAGTGACCCACTTTTCATCGCCAGTCACCATCCGCTTCAAAAACGGGTCGATTTTGTTGCGATTCAGCAGCGATTCACATGCGTCGATACGGTCAAAGATGTTTTTTTGCGTCAACGTGTGTGGCCCCCATACATCGAGCTTCTTTGTGAATCCAAGCTTCTTCAAATGGTTAATAACGGTTTGATGACTTATCCCCAGCTCTTGGCCGATGCTACGGCTGCTACTATGCCGGTCTTTCTCGGCTAATTCAGCCATTTTGTCGCAATTTTCGACGACAGGCCTTCCGGAGCGTGGCGCATCTTCGACGGCCTCTACACCAGAACGAAAACGTTGAAACCATCGTTGTGCGGTGGAAATGGAAACTGTATCGGGTCCATAAACTGCACAAATGTTATTGGCAGCTTGAGATGCATTTTTGCCTTTGTCATAGTAGTACTGTAAAATATGTCGGATTTTATACAAAAATACCTTTCCAACAAGCTATAGTATGACTCGATACAATGAATACAACTAGAACTATGCGCTTAAAACGACACCTCGCGGAAACACCGCAGGACTTTTTTGACAGCCTAATATCTTTCTTAATTTGGCTGCAATATAGATATAAACAATTCCTGGTGAAAATTCAAGCAAAATTTTCAAAAATCACGATTTTTCCCCACTGTACATGTAATAACCAATTAAACTTCACCTTAACGTTGGAAGGTTACATTTCTTCATGAAATAAGCCATATTTGAAACATGAAAAAAATATTTTTTTCCAAACTGAATATAATCGAGTCCAAAATTGTATATAATCGAATCACATATAATCGAGTGTGTACCTGTACTGTATGCTATTAGTCAAATCATTTCATTTGATACCAATATTGAGGGGACTGCAAAAATACACCGTCGACCATTTTGTGCCGGCGACCTTTTCGAATTTATGTTGTTCATAATGTAGTGTATTCTCCAAATCAAGCAATTCAGCCATTTTTTTGCGGCGGCCAAATTGAATTTTTCAAGATCATGGAATAAGGAATTTTATAATGACAGTAGAATTAAATGTATATACCAAATTTCAGATCAATCATTAAACAGGAACGGGGTCAATTTTCTATTAATGTTGGACAACACAACAAACATTCAAACATACATAGAAACATAGCTGAATGAAACCACTCAAAAAGTAATTAGTTGTTTGGGGACTGCGGGCATCTTGAAATTGGATTTTTCATTATCTGCTATGTTCTACTAGTCGAGAACTTTCTTTTGATACATTTTTGGGCATTTTTCATAAATAACTGTGTTCTACTAGTCAAGCCTTTTCATTTAATACCCCTATTGATGGGGTTCTGAAGAAATAGGTAATCCGCCATTTTAAGTGGCCGCCATCTTAGATTTGCATTTTTCATAAATAACTGTATTCTACTAGTCAAGCCCTTTCATTTGATACCCATATTGATGGGGTTGTCAAAAATATATATATGGCGCCATTTTGTGGTGGTGGCCACTTTTGATTTGAATTTTTCATAAATAACTGTATTCTACTTGTCAAGTCCTTTCGTTTGATACCCATATTGATGAGGTTCTGAGAAAATATGTAATCTGCCATTTTGTAGTGGCCGCCATCTTGGATTTGCATTTTTCATAAATAACTGCATTCTACTAGTCAAGCCCTTTTTTTGATACCCATATTAGCTATTCAATACAGAATTATTATACAAATTATTCAAAATTTTCGAAAATCAAAAATAAAATACTCCGGATAGTCGATTCTAAAATTCCGGATAATCGAATCTCGGATAATAGAGTCCGACCTGTATAATGAAATTAACTCCGGAAAATATTTTTTCTTCATCTTTATTCAGTTTTAATGACCATTTGGTTCAGCCTCCTCAAAACAAAATTATTGATTCTCGGTCTGTGAGACCGTATGCGCGAGTATAGGAGGTTTAAAGATGCTCACATGCGAGTCATATGTGCAGTCTCGTTCTTTTCCAAATACTTGTTTAAACACCAATATATGAAATTACTTCGGATATATAGGAGAGGCCAAAACTTGTAATTTCTATTATTTCTTTAAACGGTTTCAGAACGGCGCACTGCTTCACTGTTGTGTCGTTAAATTGGCGAGTGTGTAGCCCCCTATGATAGTTTAAACATATTGCGGACCGCGCACGAGTTCTTTCGTGTTTCGCGTTCCGTCTGTTACAGGTGGATCACGAAATAACCCGTTTTTTTCTACACTTGATGGTTAAATCCTTGGTTTGTTAATAATCTAACAAGGCCTACCGATGGCTCGCCTTCGTCTCATCCACACCGAAGGAAACGATCTCATTCGTGGTATCCGAACAAATGAAGCGTTCAAGTTTGCACCAAAACGTGCGGTCCTTAATATGTTAATTTGTAGTAAATTGATATACCTTGCTTATACAAATTCGTAGTACTTACTTTTACACGACCAGTATTAAAATTATTTCAATGTGTCAGAAAAAAAGTTCAATTGTTCCTGCTGCCAGATATTCGGCCATCCGGTCTCGAAGCTTGCCGGATATCCGGTATCCTACCAAACTGCTATCCGTTTCATTCTAGTTATTTCATTTGAAATTCATTGAAAAATGTACAAACATTTGAATCCGAACTCGTAATATTCATTCTTCTTTTCCCCTCCAGATGATCCTCAAGCTGGAAATGATAACGAAGGAACGTGAGCGACACATGGAAAAGCTCTGGAAAGAGTTCCAGCGGGTGCTGAACGACTACCTGCGCAACACCGAGGAGCACCGTAACGAGTACAGCAAGTTGCGCGATCAGGATGCCTGTGATACCCGTCTCATCCAGGAACACTACGTGGAGGTGGCTCGTTTGACCGAACTCATCGGTAACCTTCGGCTGAAGTTGGTCACCATCAGAGAGGAGCACGAATTCAACATGAAACAACTGCAGAAAACCAAAATGGAGCTGCAGGAACGCATGCGTAACATCAAACAAGAAATGGAGATCGGACTTCGGATGGACGAGGAAAGGTTGAAACAGCTGGCGGTTTGCAGCAACGGGGCGCTCAAGTATCTGCAGAACTTGCTGAAACGAGGAAATTCGATTCTGCAAATTGCCAATTTCTGCAGGAAATTCGAAACCGAGAACGAGAGTTTGCTCCCGTTTGTGCACAGTGCGGTGAAGAGACAGATGTTCGAAGTTGATGAGGATGAACTGAAGGAACCTTCCACGGAGTTTGAGGTGTTCAAAAAGGACACATTCGGAATTGCGAAGAAGTTCGAGAACTTCTGGATGCGATTCAACAAAGCGAGAATCGACTGTGCCTGTCTGCAGGAGGAAAAACAACAACTGTTGGAGGAGAACGAGCGTTTGAAGAGCCAACTAAAAGATTATTTGATAACCGTAAACATCAATAACGGTGGGTCGTTGGAGTCCAACGAAACTCTTCTGGCCAAAAGACCTAGTTCGATGAAGGTGGAGAAGGTGGTACACATTGAGCTAAAGCAGAAGGCTATAAGATTCACCAAAAATGGCCAGCGTCGGCCGGTGACCTGTATTGAGGGTAATTTGAGCAACGCTATACGAAACGAAAAGCTCCTGGAGATTAGAGAAAAACCAACGGAATTATATTCACTCGTTCCGCAATCGTCATAATATGTGTGCTGTGGGAAGAGTTCGTTTGCACAGGTGTTTCAATTGGGTTGGCCAAATATTATCACATTTTCAAGCAATTATATCTTCCACATTTTGTGTGTTATTAGCAGTGTTTTTTAAATATATTTATAAAACATAACTCTAAAAAAATATATTGCTTCAAAAAAAAAACGTGTTAATAGAGAATCAAACAAAAAATGCTGGACAACCAGCAAATGACTGAAGCAAATAACCAATAACATAAAATTTCATATTAAAAGATAAGGCTGTAGAGGGAGTTGAACCTACGTGTAAAGCAAGTTTACTGGCATGGTATGCGGTGGAAGGCATCAACGTGGAGCGGAGACAATTACCGGTCGGTCTGCTGCCACAAAAGATTGCGTTCTTCGGATCATAAAGTCCGGCGCTTTTCGGAACGTCGGAGCCATTGCCTACAAAAATAAAAGAACTTATTACGAATTCATGGAATGCTGGAAATTTCAAACCTGTAATTTGGCTTCGACTATTCCTTTGTTGTCTTCGGACAGTTGAATTTTCTGGCGAGCCTGCTTCAGCTCTCGATCCAGTTTTTTCCGCTCCTCTTCCAGCTGTCGCAACTTCTGCTCGGCATCCTTGAAGCGCTTCTCGTTCTCCTGCTGCCGGAGCTCGAACTCCATCCGTTTCTGTCGCTCCAGCTCGAGCAGTGCCTTCTGTTCTGCCTGCAGTTGTTCCAATTCCTCTCGCTTATCCCATTCTTCCGCTAAAACGCGAGCCTGCAAAGCTCGCACAATTTCCTCGTCACGCTTAGCCTGAATCTCATCCTCGAGCATACGTTCCAAACTAAGCTTCACATCTTCTAGCTCTGCAACACGACGAGAGTCTTCGCGTGCGACCGCTTCATACTGCCGGGCTTGGGATTCCGCCGCAAGACGAGCTAGCTTCTCCTGTTCTAGCTGGACGTTCGTTTCTTCCAACTGTTTCAAGTGTATCCTGCGTAATTTTTCCTCTTCCTGGCGTTTCTTCTGCTCTAAGTCGCGCTGTTGTTTTCTGCGATTGACTGTGTCTCGTTGGAATCCTTCACGTCCCGTGGAGTATGTAATGGCCAGCTGAAGTGCCGATATCCACTGGAGACGTGTTTTGTGATCCTGCGCTCCCAACTCGTACGCACGATCCCGTGACACTAGGGTGAATTTTTGAATTCGCTCAGTCTTACTTGATGATGACACGCTCGGTTTCACGGTAAACTTCGAGTCTAGTGCAATCGTTCCACACACCTCCTTATCGGTGTGATGTTTGTAATAGCTCAACTCGCATGGCTGTATCACGAAGAAATACTCGCGGAACGTTGGCAGCACGTATCCTCGCCTGTACAGATACCCTTTCTTGATCACGTCCATTATTAGCGTCTGAAAAATGTCTCCAATCGCTTCGCAAATCGACGCTACGTAATCATTCACTTTGTCGTAGTCCTTGAACCTTAAGATCTCCAAAAACTCGTTAAACTTTAGCCCATTGTCCGACGTCTTCAGATAGTCATATTTCTCTCCGTTGTTGTAATTCAACCCGAGGGAGTTCAGTAGCTGCTTGACAACGATCAGCGCCTCCGATGGGTGAATCCTCACCGTGAACCGATTGTCGTCCATTTCGTCGTTGTACAAGTCGGCCATCAGACAGAAGATCCGGAACAGCTGGTGGACGGCTTCTTCGGTGTAGTATGCGTCATCCATCTGGAAGTCTTTGTGACAAACTAGCCAGCACACCTAGAATTGAACATTCGAATGAGATTGAGTATGTGTAGGAAAGTCATGTATCGGATCAAACCTCATCGATTTTCTTTTCGTAATTTCTAAGCACCGAAAGCGGTGTCTCATTGGGAATGGAAGAGAATACCTCCTGGCCGAGGTAATATATGTAATGATCGAAGTTGAGGGTAGGGGTAGATCTGTAGTGGTCCAGGCCACGCTCGACGCCATAGAGGTCCAGAAGGGTCGCGATGTTTGCCGTGAGGACCTGGAATGATATGATATGAGATATGATTAATGATTATATCAAGAGCATAATTTAGTATTTAGTAGTAATGTAATACATACACTGGAGTCGCTTTTTACGAGGGCGGTTTTTGTTTACGCGGCACGGTAAACAAAAACCGCGTAAATTCCAAAATGCGAATAACGAAAATCCGCGTAAATTCCAAAATCTGTGTAAAGAACTGCGTAAATTTCAAAATCCGCTTAAAAATAAACCGCGTGAATTTCAAATTCCGTGTAAAAATCTAACAAAGAGTGAAGTATTAGTTTAAAATGCAACCAATATTCTAACAATTGATTAACTGATTATTTTTTTGCATTCTACAATCTTGATATCTGTATCTTCTTTTATTTCTCAGCTACTAATCAGTAATACAATAGACGAATGTCATGCCAACTCGACTGGCCGTTGGCAGCACCATCTCAGATAGCAGTGAAACGTTGTGGGTGTAAAGACATGGGTCATTTAAGCAGCTTTGCATACTTGAAATATTCGAAAAATAATTAGACAACTTTTTGGAAAAGGCCAATTTTTTTTTCTTCAATTTTTACAAAAATTTATAACTTATAAACTATGATACCTACAAAATTTATGTCAAAGGATGAAATGTAGGAAATTGTTTAAACTTTAACAGAAAAAATTACCAAAAAAATTTTGGAAAAATATTTCGCTGACAAAAAAGTTAATTTAAAAAATAAAATTAATTTTTCTCAAAAACGTATTTTTTTAAAATTCCCAAAAATATATATGAATAGCCCTTAAAATTTCCAACAAGTCGTCCATACATCGGAAGATGGGCACGTTTACATGGAAAAAAAGTTCTTCGAAGAACAGCTTTTTTGTATTTTCTTTGAAAAAATACAACTTATCCTAATTTTGTTTAAAGTCAAGAACGCGATATAGTGTACACGACAAAATTTTAGATCTTATTAAAATGTGAACTTCTGTCGAAGACGTCAACCTTCTATCTTTTATAGTTTTTGAAATATAAGTCATTTTTGTATGAAGACTCCTGAAAAAAATAATGTTTTGCTCGTAACATTTTTGTGTGTAAATTCTCACGTTTGACATGTTCTTGACATATTTCCAAATAGAGAAAAGCTAGCAGAGCATGTAAATTGCGATAATTTATACATAAAAATGTTATGAGCTAACCCATCATAACACTTTTATGTATTTTTATGTATTTTATGCCCATCGTCCGATGTATGGAAAACTTGTTGGAAATTCTAAGGGCTATTTAAATCAATTTTTTCAGAATTTCAAAAGTATATGTTTTCGAGAAAAATGAATTTTAAATTTCAAAATATTGTTTTTCAATGAAATTTTCTTCCAAAAAATTCTGTGATAATTTTTAATTTTTAATTCTGAAAGAAATAGATATAAATAGCCCTTGAAAATTCCAACAAGTTTTCCATACATCGGACGATGGGCACATTTACATGGAAAATTTTTTTCGAACAACAACTTCTTCATGTTTTTTTTTTGAAAAAATGCTATTAATGTTCAATTTTTAATTTTTTTTTGTATAAATTACCGCATTTTAAATGCTCTACTAACTTTTCTCTATTTATAATCATGTCAAGAACATGTCAAACGTGAGAATTTGCACACAAAAATGCTACGAGCGAAACATTATTTTTTCAGGAGTCTTCATACAAAAATTACATATTTTCCAAAAACTATAAAAGATAGAAAGTTGACGTCTTCGACAAAAGTTTATATTTCAACAAGATCAAAAACTTTGTCGAATACACTATATCGCTATCTTGACTTTAAACAAAATTAGGATAAGTTGTTTTTTTTCAAAGAAAACATGAAAAAGATGTTGTTCGAAAAACTTTTTCCCTGTAAAAGTGCCCATCTTCCGATGTATGGACGACTTGTTGGAAATTTTAAGGGCTATAAATATATACATTTTTGGAAATTAAAAAAAATACTTTTTTGAGAAAAATGAATTTTAATTTTTGAATTAACTTTTTTGTCGGCGAAATTTTTTTCCAAAGTTTTTTTTGGTAATTTTTTGTGAAAGGTTAAACAATTTCCTACATTTCATCCTTTGACAAGAGTTTTGTAGGTATCATAGTTTTTAGGTTATAATTTTTTGTAAAAAAATAAGAAAAAAATTTGGCCTTTTCCAAAAAGTAGTCTAATTGTTTTTCAAATATTTCAAGTATGCAAAGTTGCTTAAATGACCTATTTATTTACATCCACAACGTTTCACTAGTATCTGAGATGGTGCTGCCAACTCCTAGGACGAGTTGGCATGAAATTCGTCAATACAAACTTATTTCATGAAAATTCACATCAATTAACATATATTAACATATTGAATTTTTACGCGGTTGATACGTACCGCGTAAATTTCGAAACTCGCGTAAAAAAACCGCGCAAATTCTTAAATCCGCGTAAAAATAAACCGCCTAAAATAAAACTGCGTATGAAAAAACCGCGTTAAAACGACTTCAGTGTACTTCATATGTGATATTAATTGAGCTACAATGAAAATTTGTATTTGAAATACAATGCATTTTTCATTTATATTATTATCCATCGTTAGCCATGATTTCTCCTCAATTTTCAAGCAGTATTGGGATTTTGCTTTGAGAAATATATTTTGCCTCTTGAGGGGTTCCGAGTGTAGACCAATTGTCTCAATTCTTCATGAGAAGTGAATTGCCTAAAGACTTAAAAATAAGTCATTTTCGAGAACGAGTGATAGTCGGAAGAAAGAATGTCTGGTGGCTACGGCAGATGATGTGATACATATGCGGTCGAGAGTGGATAAAGGGTTGTCCAAAGTTTTTCACCAGGCAAGTATGCATTTTGTGATTACTCGTACCTGCCTAACTCTGTTGGAAATTCCTAATCTAAGTCATCCTGGATGTGGATGCGGAGTATTCCAAACATCCTCCTCAGACAATTACGTTCCATCGCTACCTGATGTACGCAATAAGATCGCCGGTGCATTCGGTGTCGTCGCTGCGCATGCACCGGAATACCCGCATAAAACGAATGATGAGCTTCTATCACTGGGAAACACGAACAACGGGATCATGGAAGTCCCTAACCCGTCCAACTCTGTCGAGTCCTGCAACCAACGCCAGTATAGTCGTCCCGGTTCTGTTGTTAAATCTGGGAAAGGGGTCTTCGAACATGTCACTCTAGGCGAGTATAATTCAATTGAGCACCATTCGCGGAACTATTTGGAGCTGAGCGCTTCCAACAGCTTCAAGGGGTGTAACGTAGTCCGCCTACTTACGGTACAGCCTAGGTAACGCTAAATGGACTATCCGGGTCCCTAATCCAAGGAGGGCAGTAAACGTGTCAAGGGATGAGTGGCGGAGGGGCGATATAAGTAGGAAGTCGTGAACGGTACCTGTGGGGTTCCAGAGCACCCCCCACAGTAATGCTTCCCTTACTGTGTTACCGCAGGGCTCTGGCACAGCTGGCCGTTATTTCCCTAGCGACTTGTGGGTTTCGTATAAGTGTTTTTATTGAGTCAAGTCTTAAAAAGAAGGAGAAAATCTATCCCTAGAGAAGTGTTGCCACATTTGAATCTGTACCAGAGTGGTTAAAAATCTTTCTCATCTGTACTTTTGACGTAGAACTACGTCCCTCATTAAGGGTGCCAAATCAGAAAACATGTCACGTTTTTATGAAATACAGTTAACGTTAATAACTATGTTTTCCGCGAACGGATTTAGACTATCTACATACCAAACGAATCGGAAATTCCCTAAGATTTGTTTTTTATGCTACATATTACAATCCCCTGATGTGTAAACAGTTTAAATTGATGAAAACTAGAAGCATTTCCATTTTCCCAAACATTTGTTCTGTTCATTTGTGAGCTTCCCTACCCATGCCGTCAATAACGAGCAACTTATCGATGGTCAACGGAAGGGAATGATTTACAGTCACCGTGAACAAAGAAAAGAAGAAGAAGAAGAATAACGAAGGAGAATATTTGCCTGGAGCAAAAATATTGGATCTCGCTAACGCAAACTTTCAGTATCGTTCTAGATACGAAGCAATGAACATCGTTTGTTCTTCCTTGTTTTGCGTCATCACATGTCTTCGTTTCGGATTGAGCTGTGGACACGACCAAATATCTCTAGCATTGCAATCCTTACATCAAACTGACGCCATTTCATTAGGGTCCTGAACTACACAATTATGTAGGGAATCATCGAACTAGGCTATCATCGGCTTACCAAGAAAATAATTGTATAGGAATTTCGTGTGTCATTTGATTTCACATGACAGTAGCAAAACTATCTCCACCAAGGATGGCAGCTAAGCTAATCGAGACCGGAAATATTAAAAGAAAGAGCTTCTGTTGAGAAGAGCGCAAAGCGAAGATAAGTGTGTGTGTAACATAATATCCGAAGTTATTTATAAGTGATTTGTACAAAAAACAGCGTAGTTCTACGTCAACAAAATGGTCGTGCCTTGGACACAACCTCCTATAATTTTTTCTTCCAAAAATCTGTACAACAAAAAATATTCGTTGTAGAGAAAAATCTATTTCATTAGAATTAAAAAAAATACTCATTTATTCACTACAAATACTACATTTACATTTGCCAGTCATTTGTGGATTTGACGATGCTTGTACATAGTTTTTCTGAATCTAGATTGTATATTTTCATTTATTAAAATATTCGAGCAGCCACCACGACGTTTCATAAAATCTTTTGATCTCAAAATAGCGTTCATCGTATTGTTACTGAGCCGATTTTGAGGCATATTCTTGTTCTGATTATACAGGAAACCCTGTTTTTGTGCGGTATATAAAAAGAGGCAAATTTGACGAAGTTATCGTCCATTTAGCTTTTTTCAATGGTTCATATGCATTTCAGTGCGACAAAAGCATATTTGCGTCTAAATTATCCACCTTTCAATTCATTCCCATCCTTCCATCAACTGACATGCGCATGACATGAAAGCACAACACAGCCACGCGCAACCGTAAAAACAAACTGTCCCATCACAAAACAGGGAAACAAAAGGAAATCGAACGATGAACGGCATGGATTTGAGTTATTTTCATGGGGGATTTTTTTTTATGCGGTCCCTATCTACCGCACAAAACAAGTTTTTTTTCAAATTGTGTACCGAACACGATTTTTTGAAGCTACTGGTGAAGTTTTGCACGGTCCCTATCCCCCGCACAAAAAAAGGTTTGCCTGTATTCAGAAAAAATCGCTCGACAATTGCCGAGAAGTGAGACATAGTAAGAACGTTACAAAGAAAGCATTGGAGCGACGAAAATACGAGCGAATCGTCAATTCTTTTTAGAAATGTAAATGCTCGTTTTCTAAAACTGTGGTTTCGTTACGGAGTAATTTTACCTTTAGGATACGGTATTCATTCTTCAGATCTTGATCAATTATTGCATTGTAAATGCTCAGCAGCACCAAGCGATACTGCGGCGTAATAGTCGTTTTGTACCTTAATGTTGCTTCGTTCAAATGTAAGAAATTTCACACACGGAAAAATCTGTACCAATCTGAACTTTTTGAAGAAAATCTGTGCCCTGTACCGTACAGAACCTGTACCAAAAATAACGAAAAAATCTGTACCTTTCCAGATAAATCTGTACGTGTGGCAACACTGCCCCAGAGGATAGAGAGTAATACGGTGCGCGGTAACACCTTTCTGGTCCTAGAGGCCAAGAATGAAGAGGGGCTTCCTCGGAACCCCTTTACGATTAGTAAATCACTGACCCACTTCGACTAGTATGTCGTTGAAGCCAGGTCCAGGGTTGCCATAATAAAATCTGTGTTCTTGGTCTCAAAAAATCTTTTTATCTGTGTTTTTTCTCCGAAAATCTGTATCGAAATCTGTATCAACGTTTTGCCGTCGTTTATCTGCTCTCAGCCACCACAGCAAAAAAGCATACTAATATTATAATTTATGCAACAATGTATCAGTTCACACTTTTTCTAAACGAATTTTAACGTCTTGTGAACGTATTTACGAACCAAAACGGTGCTACTATGAATAATAGATAACGGTACTCAGTATGAACAAAAGTTGTCATCCATGCTTGAGAAAAGGATTAATGGAAAACTCCATGTATTACGGAACTGTGTAGATGTGAAGAGCATTGTTCTGTATGTTCAAACTGAAAGATAAATGGCGAAATGCACCAAACTAATTATTTTTGTGGTACATGTGAAAGATATCACACAAAGAAGAATTATAGTAAATATTTTTTAAACATAAACATTAAAACATTGTTTAGTGAACACTTATCAGAAGCTCACAAAACATAATAGAATCTTGTTCATCTTCCATAATCTCACAAAGTTATACATCACTGCTTCATCATGTAAAAAATTGCTACCAGTGCGACACCATGTCGAAATTGATTACGTCCGCAAAGGGTTAAATTTATAAGTTCAATTTTGAAGCATACTGTTAGCTTTAGTATCATTGATTGGCATAGTTATTATGAATTTGACGATGTTGATGGTATCCACATGAAATTTGTATTCACTAAGAAAAATATAAACAGTGTTATTTATTTATTGTAAAGCTAGTCGATGACGCAGACCTTTGCATCTTTTCGCCTTAGATTGAACCTGATAAAGCAGTACTATACGCTACATATTAATGCCAAAATGACACTCAATTAGACTGATTCGAATGCTATATAAATAAAATTGGTGAGTTGGGAAAAAATATTATGGAGATCAAGCCATAACTAATATTGGATCGTTATTTTGAAAAATCTGTAAATCTGTATGAAATCCTAAAAAGTCTGTAATCTGTATCTACATATGCTTGGTTTCAAAAAGCCTGAAAAATATGTATAAATACAGATTATTCTGTTGATTTGGTAACCCTGGCCCAGGACCAGTGATCGTGGACGGAAATACATCGTTGAAGTTTCCAACAGGAGCCGAGCTGAAAAACTTGCGTATGTTGGTAACATCATCGACAATACGGAGGTTAAATGTACATTCCGCTCTACCCTGAATACGTCCAAGTGGTTGGTTTTCTGTCGTGATGCGACAGATATGTCGGAGGTTGACTTGGAGAGAGAGTTAAAACCTCAACAAGTCGTTCAGGTCAAGAGGGTTGGGAAAAAAGTAGAACAGAACTCAGATACTAAACATTTTTTCTCGCTTGTGTGATAACAACAGCACGCCCCCATTTGAACCGTATACGCTTGTGTGAAGAAAAATACCTCAACAGAGAGAGCAATCCAGATTCAAGCGCGCAGTATAGATATTCGGCGCAAGCACGGCGCAAATTTCAGCGTAAAACTCAGCTTAACATATTACGGACCGCCAACGAGATTTCTCGTGTTTCGCGTTCCGTCTATTACGGATGGATCACGAAATAACCCGTGTTTTCTACACTTTATGGTTAAATCCTTGGTTTCCCAAGAATCTAACAAGGCCAACCGTTGGCTCGTCTTCGTCTCATCCACATCGAAGGAAACGATCTCTATTCGTGGAGCCGAACAAATGAAGCGTTCAAGTTTGACCCAAAACGTGCGGTCCTTAATGAGTTAAAACTGGGCGTAATAACGGCGCTGAAAACCAAACATTTCATCTGTGTTTCGGGGCGTGCTCATTCGCCAGAGCGCATGTGTGCACAAGGAGTGGGAGCTCAACTGGGTACAAAAATCTTGTTGCGCATCAGCACCGAGTTGCATTCTGAAGACTGAAAATAAGGAAATTCAGAAAAACAAAGTTTGTTTCCGTATGTTTAACGATGTGTGACAACTTTCTGGTCGAATCTATGGCTTTTTTTTTATTTTTATACATTCAATTTTTTTGGAACGGAGAGGACCGACACAGATATTGTGCAAATGCTCTCGATGCGGACTGAATTGAAGGCGCAGAAAGGACAATCCCGGGCTCAACGTGTTAAATAGTAGCAGTTGCCCTGTTTTCTGAAGGAACAAACATTATTAGGATCAAGTTAAACGCTAACGTTTCTTTTGAGGAAACAAGGAAACTAGACACGGCCAAAACGACGGCAACGTCATATGCGGCCGTCGTAAAGTCCTCATGATTAATCGACCCCGCACCAAGTGTAACTCCTGAGAAGATTAGCACCAATAGCGCACCAACGTTTCCTTCTCTCTCTTAGATTCCCAAAGGCTCTTATTGGGAATCTAAGAAAGAGAATCTCAGAGCTGGAAAAGATCGTAAACGAACTAACTAACCAGCAAATTGTCTGCGAGTAGTAGCATCCCCAGTGAGGGAACAACTAATTTTAGTACCTTTTCCCGCAAGGGATTGTCCACTAGAGAGGATATTCAGTGCGGAAATGCGGAGTATCCCTATTCGAGCGCTAACTCGTCGACTAGTATTGATCCCAATATTATAGACATATGCTAACTCGACTCCGTGTTTTATTCATCTTACGACGAACAATATTCCAGAGAACTCATTTCTTCAATGGAACATAAGAGTGATGGGACAAAATATGGAAGATTTACAGCTTTCTACCCGGAAACTCTCCTCGGCAATAATCCTCCTTCAAAAGCTACCTTCCCTTGGAAAGCATCGTAGAATACAGGTGGATCTCTAAAAAGGGACATCCTACCACTGGTAGAAATGGTATTACCATTGGTAGGCGTAGAGGCTTCATTCTCAATATGGGTATACCTGGTAAGGACCCCATTAGAAGGGCGAACAATTCCATTCTTCTCACTTGAGAGGCTGCATGGAATCGGGAAAGGGACTTGCAGAATCAAAGCATCAACCGGGGAATGGAAGGATAGAGCCAACACGTATGCACAGCGATTTCTCTCACGTTGTCGTATCGAATGTCTGTCATATAGCTCAAAGTCTCTATAATCCAACTCAGCAATAACAGTCTCAAGGAACCGCATGCCGATTCAGCTGTTGATCTGATTCCCTCTTTGACCTTTGCGGCTGGTGCTTCTCTAGTGGCTAGAGTCACCTTTCTCGATTTATTCGCAATTTTCGTGACCACTGACGGGATCCTGTTTTTTGTGCACCCAACGTTGCTAACTCCGAATCCGTTTCGCCACTGCCAGCGATGGGTATGCACAACCCTCCGTTAGTACTATCATTCTCGACTACTGGCGGAGCAGTGTCGGTTGCTGGAGATCTCAATGAAGGTGAACAACCGCTGAAGGATTCATCATCGGACTGGGGGCATAACTTTCTAAGCTCAGAATGATTCAGGATATTTTTTCTCACGTGGATCGCCAATTGTAAGTATTCGCTAGTTCAAAGGTGAACTTAACCTCAGCGTCGGCTTCTCAACCAAGTACGAAGTGGGCTCACGATAGTTCATGGGATTAAGTTGGAACCACTATAACATAAGGATTCGTAATTTTAATAAAAAAAAGTCACAGGAGGGTTGTGTCCGAGATACGACCGCATAGTCGACGTAGGATTCCGTTAGGCTATCTGTTGATTTTAGATATGTTGGAAAAATTACATTAGTAAACTCTTTGATAATGATTTGGTGACCCTGAAAAGGACAGTTTTGTTTGGTTGTTCGGTATTGTTTGTTCACTCCACCAGTGTTTACCGAGTGACGATGATAGAAGTATGGTAAACAGTCGTTGGATGATGCATATCAGATAAAAGATGCCGAAGTGGAACGAGATATGAAGGAAACCGCCCTCTGTGATCCTAGACGAGGTGCCTCCTGTGTTATGTATGGACGAAATAATGAAAAAAACTCTCCATGTAATATAAGATAATTACCAATATCGAACATAATTATCAATTTTTCTTGTTACTTGTTACTTTAATATAGAGAAAATATATTTGAAATGGAAAAGGTAATTTTCGTTTATAATTTTTACTTTCTGAGTGTTTATTCAACTCAATGCGAATTTCAATTGGACTAACAACAACTACATACAACAATGTGTCGCATGTGTCGCCAATTTCGACCAATCAAAAGAGGGTATTTCCGTTAGGGGTTGAGATTTTTCAATTGTTCGATAGTTAGTTTCATTTTTTTTTTGTCCCTTTTATTTATTTTAGGCTCATTTGCATTTTAGCTGTAACAGAGCCGAATTTTAATCGTGTACATGTCACATATTTATCATATCTATAATTAGCACATTACACAGTTGCCATTTTTCGGCGTTAGAGTATTCCCTTCTATACCATTCCATATAGTACACATTTACACAGTAGCAGCCATTTAGGCGTAAGAGTTTTCTATCTGTTCTTCCATTATCCAGTTAGACCGGACAGCGGAGACAGTTGATTGATCATTGTTGAGTTATTTATAGAACAGCAGCCCAATGTGTCTTGCACAGTAGAGCAGTTGTATGGATGAATCGATCATATTTCGACCGTGGATCGATCTCCATCGCTGATGATTGTTGCGTGGACGTAGTTATTCTGTAACAACACAAAGATGGTCAATGAGGGCCCTGAGTTTCGAACTCACGATCGATCGCTTACTAAGCGAACGCGCAACCAATGTGGCTACGGAGGCCCCCAGTAGTTAGTTTCATGACATATATTATTTTCTTCAATATAAAAAAAATGTTATGGAGTATCGAAATCGATTGACGTAAAAATTTTATCAATCCATCATGAAATGACTGAGGAATAAGCCTTCGAAATTGGACAATTTTCATGATGTGCTCGATTTTCGATTTTCAATATTTTCCCAAAAGACGTAATCCTACGTCAAAAAGATGGTATGTATGATTATGGTTTTTTTTTCTTTTCAGGTTAGAAGGTTAATATGATGCGGCCGAACTGGAACTAAATAATGGAGCATGTAAGTTGACGAGATGGTATAGAGAGAGGTAGGTTGTGGTTTTTCGTATAACTCATACACGGTGGCCGCAGACGATCTCATCGGCTTAAACGGTCTTCGCCGTACTGCAACCTCAGAATCTTCCGATAGACTCAACCGAAAGTGTGTGAAGTCACTCGGCGTGGCCGGTTCCAAGGACCAAGGACTCTCGCACTAATACTTTAAATCTCTTATTACTTTTTGACTTCAATCACCACAAGATTCCTTCGAAGATCCGTGAGCTAAGAAGGAGTCGAGTGGTCCTCGCTTTTCTTCACAGCTCGAAAATCCTTTCTTTCTGTCTGTCTGTCTGTCTGATTCTTTTGGGCTCGGAAACTACTCAACCGATCAACATGAAAATTATTATGTAGGGATTTTGGGGCCGGGGAAGGGGGAAGGGGGCAGCCATACAAATGAAACACAAAAAAAACCAAAGTTGGCATGTGAAGGTTTTAGGGTGCAATAAATTATTCTATAGTAGTTAGACACCCCTCCCACCACTCTAATGGGGGGCTGCCATACAAATGAAACACAAATTTCGGCATTACTCGGAAATTAGTCAAGCAAACAAAACCAAAGTTGGCATGTGAAGGTTTTAGGGTGCAATAAATGTTTCTATAGTAGTTAGACACTCCTCCCCCCTCTATAAGGAGGGGCTGCCATAAAAATGAAACACAAATTTCCGTATAACTCGAAAATTAATCATGTAAATGGAGCCAAATTTGGCATGTGAAGGTTTTAGGGGAAACGAAATGTTTCTATGGTGAATAGACACTCCTCCTGAAAATAATCTGATTTTATAATGACGAGTTTTGGTAGAAGTACTAGGAATTTTATAGTAAAAGGTAATTTTAAAGGGTAAATTAAAAGTTCAAGCAATGAATATTTTTGCGATTGAACCCATTAACGTGCGCTTAATAAGAAAACGTGGATGTGACAACGAAAAATACAATTTGGGCGAAACGAAGTTTGCCGGGTCAACTAGTAACGAATATATTTCAAGAGAGTTCGTATGTTATTGTTCTGATCTGTAAAATTAATCTAAATGAAGATTTTCTTTACGAAACATACATACGAGTATCACGACTTTTGAATTTACGCGGGTTACGTATGTTCGATTCTAGATTTTTTTGTGGCATTATGTTGGTACTCACTTATGCTGACAAGTACGGCTATTTTGAATGTTCAGTTAATTTTTGACAACTGCTTTTCTTACACGTGTTTTGGTTCATCTTCGATTTTTGCCTATTGCAAAAATGAATCGAAGAATCTGTATCAAAATTTGTGTGAAAAACAAAATTAAGCGCGCGCACACATTCCGAAGGTTGATTGTGACATATGGTGAACCTACCTTGGAGCGAAATAACGTTTATCGGAGTTCGAAAAAAATTATCACGGAGGGTTGAAAAGATGTAAACGATGCAAAGCGTGCCGAAAGCCCGAGCATGTAAACAGCTGAAATCGAATATAAGTAATCCGTGGGTATACAATAATCGTGATACTTTTAGAACAGCCTTTGTAGATAGAGTGGTCCACTCTATCCCATTCCATTAAGCATTTCCATTGCAATAGCGTCAGCACTACAAAGGGATTTCTCTAGAGATAGGCAATAGGTCAAAATCCAAGATGAGCCAAAACACGTGTAAGAAAAGCAGTTGTCAAAAATTAACTGAACATTCAAAATAGCCGCGATACTTTACGAACAGACCTCGTATGCGTACCTTTTATTTTCGAATTTTCCATTTTTATTTTAAATATCCTTATTTTATATATAAAGATATGTATAGCCATTTTTTCGATTTTTTCTAATCATCCCAAATATTTTCCAAAGTATTCTATTGTTCTAATTTGGGTGAAGACGAACTCAACGATATATAAACGACGCAGATCTGATCAATCGTTCTTCTGTGATGATATTTTACACTTACGTGGGAAAATCCCTCTTTTATATATAAAGATTAATCAATTAACCGCACCACACATGTAAGAAGAAACACTTACCTTCAGTTTAGATTTCCCCACGAATCCCGAGTCATCCTGCTGCAGGGCACTGAACGCATGCCAAATGCTATTGGTGACGTTCTTCAGGAGTGTTGTCATTTCTGCAGATTCAGTTAAAAGCACTAGCTGAAATATTCTTCCTATTACGAAATTCCAACTATCTCTTCACTACCAGAATATTCACTGCACTAAACACTTTCATCATACACACGCAGCTAGCACTGATTGTTAGAGGTATCACAGTATGTTTGGGATGTACCATTCACTTGTTTGCATTTACGCTATTCTATTTATCCATCATTATAGCATTCGCAACACAGGTCTTTTAAGTTCAGCAATGTTTAACCAGCTTCGGAATTCACTAGCTGCTGCCAGCTGGGTTTGATTGCTTCAGTGTCTGAGAGCAAGAACAACGCGTTAGAAAATTCCCACAATTGATAAGCACTACTACTTGTGGCACAATTTTATTCAAATCATTCACAGACCCCTCTGCGTGCGTAAATATGAGCGAATGCGTCTTTGGTCAGGAAAACAATGATTTGTTGTTCGTTGATTCCATTGTGTTTTGCTAGAGAAGCATATTGCAAAAGTTTGTTAAATGTTTCCAATTGTATATCATTTGCATTCCAGTTGCCAGCGCTGATGCGCTTGTGCGGTTCACTTACGGAGTTTCAGGGTCTTGCTCAAATTAAAACCAAACTATAAACGAAACAATAAAGTCATATCTTGTTCCTCTATCAGTGAATCATCCGAAAAGCCAAACAACACAAAGGCAACTACTTTGTGTACCATAAAGAAATTCGAGGCTGAGTCAACTCTTTGGATGCACATTTATTTGAAGAAAAAAGTGTGACTGCAGCATATTCCATTTTTTTCTTGTATACCCCGTTTAAAGTGTTAAGACCGACGATGATGACGATATTCAATGACGTATCGGAACGTCAATCTCAGGCGATTTCTTCAAGGTCCAATTGTTCTGTACCCCCTCACCGTAATAATTAAGGTATAATTGAATAATAAGCACGCTTAGACTTGGCGCCTAATATAATCTTTGCTAGTGAATTAATTGAAACAATAAGCAATAATTTCCGTCACTTACATATCGTTTATTAAACCTCGTTTGGCTATAATTGCTCAATCCCGGACAAGTTCTTCAACTGTATTGTGCAATAGCCGTTTTATGGCAAGGTTAACTTTTCTCCCATTAAATCGGTAACGACAGACCAAACCAGACCGGTGCCAGTGAGTGTAACCATCGTTTTGAATTGAATCGCAATTATTATGATGTTTGTAGGCGGTTTGGACTCCTCACCGTTCTCGATCGCTTTGATACAAGACAAAAAGAATTGATTTCTCTAGTCATTAAATTCCTAAAACAACCTTTTCAGGATAATCTTCTGTCCAGGTTTCACCGCTCAATTAGCAGCTATTTTACAGTTTTGTTGACAGATACAGTTAGGCGTTTGATAGCGACTATTTCGATAGTTTATCGAAATAGTTGAATTTTTAATTATCGGCTTATAGATTTGCACCAATAAGCCGATAATTAAAAATTCAAGCGTCTGGTCCACAGTCAAGAGTAGTGACATTACCCGATTTGTATGGATATTAAACACAGATCGAACAACGGTGCAGTGATCGTAAATTTTTTTTGTTCATCTCGCGACAGGTTAATAGCCTGTCTGTGTGTGAAAATAAACATAGCTTAGCTGCAAACTGTTAATGATCCCCAGTGATACGATCTACAGTGGTGATGATATGGCACAAAAGCCATACCCTATCAACAGCGGTCTTTGCTGCTGTTGATTCCGGAATTGTCAGCGGTGCTAACAGAAGGAACTGCTTTCCTTATATGGATGCTCTTTTAGGTGCCAGTGGTGTTCTATGCAGGTACTGTTGCTTAGGATATCGTTTGTGGGGCCGAAAATTAGCCGTGGTCGGAATTCGAGCCTTTCTGATTACAACTTTATCGCCACAAAAAGCCAACAATGCAAACCTGTCGTATAGCTGGTTTTATCACGATTCCGCCGGCTAACCTATCACAATTGGATGTTCGGGGCACTTACTCCACCTGGACGGATTATCACAAATTGCCATTCTCATTGTGGAAGCTTTGCATATAATAATCCATTATACAATTACCATAAATAAGTCGTCGAACAAAAGGCACAGTCGTGATGGGGCAATTTGTCTATCGTGTAAAAATACCCATAAAAGCATTGGGGGAGGTCGTGGCGGACTCATACTTGTCCTCTGTGTTTGCTTCCGGCGGGACTTTTGCGCAGTAATGTTAACCCCGGTTACAAATATGGGCATAAACTTATATTTATCTTCGGTCTTTGCCTCTTGTGGCCGTTATAAACTCATTGAGCTATCTGGCGCCATCGCACGACGGCTGCTCTGCTGCTGCTGCCAACGTTCAGTAACTGAACCGCGTTCGACAATGGTCAAGGTCATTCCAACCAGTGCCTCTTCCTCGTGTCATGTTTTCCTTCCGCTTTAGGGCATCCAACTCAAGCAGTAATTTGAGCGCTTTGAAATACACTATGCTGCGCATGACTCATCAATGATATCGTAGCCAAAATGAGAAGATCGCTGGGAGATCAGTAAACTATCTCAAAGGGTCACCATATTTGGATCGCGGCGTTGACCGCTTACAATCAGTGCGCATTAGAGTGCGCGATCGACGTGGAACCCAAAATTGACGCCTCCTCACTACACATTTCTCTGAATGTCCGAATTCAATGGTCGGACTAACGAGGGCAGCATCAGCTACATTTCCATCACAGAATATACTTATGATAGTATGGCGAAAGACGCAATCAAAACAAGTATCATTAGTACTGACCATATTAATGATAGTTACAATATGTTAAATTTTTCCGTCTTCAGGCAAATCGCTTAGTTATTCTCACTGGGATGAAATTCTAGTGTTCAAATTACGAAAACATCATAGAATCACTTTGTTTACATGTTTATCGTTAGTCAATGTTTCAACCGAATGAACCTTCGGAGCATTGACATGCAAAGATAGAATCATGAATTATGTGATTATCACCGCCTGTTGGATAAAAAAAACTGCAGAACGTCTCGGAGTATGAAACCCATCGATGAATTCACGCTTAACTTTTTAATAGGACCTATCTGTTTTGATCGATTCTCTTCATCGACATTCTCTATCGCTAATAACTCAGCGGGAAAAGCATTCCCTAATCTGTTCGATGATCAGAAGTGTAGAAGGGCTCCTCGTTTATCAAACTATGTGGCAAAACTGGCGCAAAATATGTATGCCAGACCGAGATAATTGAAAGAGAAAGTCAGTAGAGAGAATCGATCAAAACAGATAGGCCCTATTGAAAAGTTAAGCGTGAATTCATCTAAATTATTACAATTGAGGTGTGTGATAACGATCGTTTTTAGTTTTGTTATATAATTTGATGCCATTTAGAAGGTAGCTTGATTATGCCTCTCTCATAGAAGTCTTTGTCCTTATTGGCGAAAAGCTCTAGTAAGGAGCTGTCCACATGCCAGGTGGACAACTTTAGGGGGACAGGGGATACGAAAATTTCCACGCTTGTCATTGGCGAGGGGGGAAGGAGTTTAGATATTGTCCACGTGGACACGGTTTATAAATATATTGAAAAAACACTCGCTTCTGCATTCAACCATACGTGAAATCTAATTTGCATTTCCATAGAAAGATGTATTTATCAATAAAAGAGATGACCTGTTCGATAATGCTTCCTGGTCGAACATTCATATTTTTTCATATCGTTGAATGGCCTATCCGGCCGGATACCAAATATTTAAAAAAATTATTTAACATAAAATAAATCATAACACAATAGCCTATAAACATCATTCATACAACACATAATTAAGAACAAGATTTGATTACTGACATGTTAGCAATGTTATTGAAATTGAAATAATTATCAACTCATAGCAGTATTAATTCACAACAGTACTCAAAATTAACCAGTGGAAAATTATGATGAATGAATAGTAAATTTTCAGCAGTTGATAGAGACAACTGTTTATGCTTTGCTTCGTATCGTTTTGTCTCATATACCAAACAGTCTCAAATTCCGAACACTTCTTTTTTAAACCTAAATTTACTACACTTTGACGTTACAAATAATTGAATAATAAAAGCCCTGACATTCTTCGAGGTATAAGCTACATTTTAACATCATTTACAGGCATTGATTTAGCCTATAATTTAAAATATTAAACATTTGCAAAAATGTGACAGTCAAAACAAAAGATAAAATGCTTGCGTTAGCAAATTGCGTAAAAAACAAGCATCGTTAATTTTTTAGTTTTTGTAGTTTATTCAATTTCTTTGTTTGATTTTTTTATGTTAAGTGCTAGAAAAGGTGAGAAGCTACTATAAATGGATAAAAAAATGATATTTTATGCAGAAATATTCATTAAAATTAGTATTGAAGTAGTGTTCGGAATTTGAATCAAGTTTCTTTGCATGATTCAAATTCCGAACACTTTTAAATGTGAATTTACTGAACTTTAATGTTATAAATAGTTGAATAATGAGAGCCTTGACATTATTTGGGTTATAGGCTACATTTTCACATCATTTACAGGTATCGATACAGCCAGATAATTTATAATATTAAGCATTTGCAAAAAAAAGTGACAGTCAAAACCAATGATAAAATGTTTGCGTTAGCAAGTTCCATAATGAAAACCCTAACATTCTTCGGTTAGTAGGCTTCATTTTAAAATTAATTTACAGTAACAGATACTGCCTATAATTTATAATATTAACCATTTACAAAAAAAAGTAACTATCGAAAATCAGTGATAAAATGTGCGCATTAGCAAATTCCGTCGAAAACAAGCATCGTGAATTGTATTTGTATTTCAATTGCTGTTTAAACGATCGTTTGGTAAGAATCTCGTTATGAATCTACTATAAATTGTTAAAAAAATCTTTTATGGAGAAATCTTTACTAAAATTAACGTGAAAGTAGTGTTCGAAATTTCAATCAAGTTTCGACGCATGAATCGAATTCCGAAAGCAGATGTTTGAACACTATTTTCCGGCAAATACAACGATAGTTCACAAATTAGGGTACAAGGACAATCCAATTATGGTGCAACAGTATAAAAAGAACATTTGTTAACAAATGTTTGCATGCTTTTTCCTTGCAAAACGCAGGTCGCAGCTGCAAACCAACGAGAGTAAAATTGATTTTTCTAGCCAGGTCTTCAACTAAAACCACAATAACAAAACCGGGGTCCTGAAGTAACAGGGCGAACTCGATTATTTTATAATACAAAAACATAAAACAACACATTTCTGATTTTTGGATATGTAATATAAAAATGTAATATTTTTTCAAAGTGAATCGTTGGTCTGAAACTAATGTTTCCCTTTTTTTCCAAAAGCGACGTTATTCAAAAATTCATAACTTTAGAATTATCTAACAGATTTGGATTATCGACAAATTGAATTAAGTCAATGAGCTGGTCTTCTTTGAAAAAATATTAAATTTTCAAAAAAAATGGAATCCTTTTCGCATAGATCTCGTCTAGTCGCATAGGAATATCGAACGAGGACTAAATCATGTTAACATTGAAAAATAATAACTCAAAAACGATAAAAAACACACCTCTGATTTTTAAATATGTTATGTAAAAACTCCTCAGCTTTCAGGAAAAAGTACAAAAATATATAGCGCCCTTGGTCCCGAAACCATGTAAACTATAAAAAACGAACACAATCGATAATTACGAAAACCAAATCAAATTTTCTAGCGAGTAAAATATTTTTCTACATCGATCATCTGAATCGGTCCACTAGTTCAAAAGTAATGAATTTTTTAAACAAATGCATTCTGGCTGTTCGGAATTTGAGACAAATGTGATTAATGTAATTTTCGATTTTTCACCTTGAAAATATATTTGTGAATCAATTTCACTGTAGTCAAATGAAAAATAAGGCTCTATTGTATCCAAAAATTAATTTCACGAAAGAGTACCATTTTGAGTAATGAGACACTGTTTAATGGCCATCACAGCTTAAGTGTTCAGAATATGAGGCAAAACGGTACACCAGGGCAATTTCAGAGAAAAATCTCTCGCTATGGACATCTGTTTTCGTTTCGAGAGCTCCTAAATAGCCTGATTATCAGCCCTGATAGCCGGGTGTGAACAGGTTTCAATCAGGTAATTTGGAACTTCTTCTAAGTAGTTGAAACGACTTATCAATCCAACACTCGAATATGCTCTAATACGAGTTAAGTTCGATGTCCTTGTCCAAATACCTTTTTTAATGATTTCAAAAACCCAACGCACTGCTTCATCTAAACTGTTGAGTCGTCAAATTAGTGTGTGGTAGTGGTAAGATGGTAGCTCTAATTTCGGGGAAGACGTACAATCGATCCTGGATTCCAATAGTTCTGAAGACATTGGCAACAAGGCAGAACACAATCTACAACACTTTGTAAAAAACTTCGCGACATACCGGTCCTTCAAAGTAAAAGTCGAGTATACCAGTTCCAGACGCCTCCACGACGAAACTGGTGTACCTCAATATTACGTTTTAGTGTTCATATCTATCTATCCGAACGACATCCTTTTGGTAGTGGTGAGGAATACGCATCATGATCAAGATCAAGATGATGGTCGACTGCGACTGCGGTCCAGTCAACCAAACCAATCTTGAAAATTACCTACTATCGATGCCTTCAGCTCGACTAGGTCTAGGCACACATGGATACAAGATATCAGAAGGTATTTACTACCGGATACAGTCCTCATGGGTGTCCTCGGACATAGCGACAGAACCGGCGATGATGTGGCCGATCGTTTTCCGGTATCGGTAGCTTTGGACAGCTACTAAAGTGTGAATTGTCACTGGAAGACATCATATTATGGAGCACCAACATCTTTCAAACTTTTTTGGACAGAAAAATGGTCCGCTGAAGTGAAGCGGTTTCTCTGGAAAATCAAAAGTTTCACAACCAAGTTCAAAGACGTGAAAACAGTGAGGAAGCAGCGAATCTTGTCCAGACTAAGCACCGGCCACCGAAACATATCACACAGCTACAACAGGGGATCCTTTCATTCTCTCTGTGAGAGGTTCGCAATTCGATCGATCACATCGTTTGTGTTTGCCTGAAATACGAGAACCTCCTGAACTTTTACAAGATCAGTGGGAGCATTTGTGACATCCTCGGTGATGACCCTCTAAGAACTGGTGCACTGCTTTGTTTTCTAAAAGATATCGACTTGTATTTTAAAATTTGAATGAGAAATCTTTTACTACTAGATCGATTCAGATGTTCGACATATCAAATTAAAACCAATCACCTTATCTTTTTTGCTAAATCTGCTAAACTAAACCTGCAAAAATTGAATTCTGTTCTCGTTATTATTAATTGTATTCGTTTTTTATTGTTTTCATAGTCTCGAGACCAAGGGCGCTATATTTTTTTATATTTTTTCTGAAAATCTGAGGATTTTTACATAACATATGTCGAAACGAAAGAGGCGTTTTTTTCGTTTTTAAGTCAGTTTTTCGTCAAAGTTAACCGATGGTTCGAAAAATATTTTTTTCCTCTTTTTTCCAACACGAAAATTCATAACTTTTGATCTAGTGGATTGATTCAGATGATCAACACATAAAATAAAAGCCAATTAGCTAGTCCTTTTTGAAAAAAAAAAAAAGAAAAAGTTGATTTTTCGGACAACCCTGAAATGGAAATGGTCACCCCACTGAAAAAATAAAACAATACGGGTCTAATGTTTTGCGATAAAGAACAAAACTACCACTTTTCACGAAAATCTGAGAACTACTTTATCGGTTTGGCATGGAAAGGCTGTATTAGGGTGGCAATGGATGTATGGAAAAAAAAACCATCTTCGAATTTCGAAAACCGACCATGTACATTTTGTTTATTGGCCCAAAAAATGATCTGTGCAAAGTTTCAGCTCAATCAGACATGATTTAGGGGTGCCTCAAAACGCTCAAAGTTTTGATTTTTTGATCGTCGAAAATCTGCAAAAAAAATCGAAAATCGAAATTTCTTTTTCGATGCCAAATGACTTAAAAATGCATAAAACGTCGAGATTTGGTGTCATCTCGAAAAACTTTTTTGGCCGAAAATCGACCTTTCGGGACTTACCTGAGAGGCAATGAAAAAATAGTTATCGAATTTAAAGTACCGACCATGTCCATTTTGTTTGTTGGCCCAAAAAAATGACCTGTGTAAAATTTCAGCTCAATCGGACATGGTTTAGGGGTGCCTCAAAGAACTCAAAGTTTTGAGCGATGAACGGTCAGGTGAGGTTGTCTGAAACCGACGAGCGGATCAAGAGTCAGTTAACAGTTGATTTAGAGCCGTCATGGCGAAAACAGCCAAGTAACTACACTCAATGCCAGTTCCACTCCGGAGCGAAAAAGTTGGACATCGTGAGGCACTTTGTGCCCGCTAGATATAGCCGATTCGGCATTTACAATATCCTTCTCCTTCTGAAAAAAGGTGACCGATCTGGTTCCGGCCGGCCGACCTTAAAGTGTGAATTTATCATGTGCTGTAAAACATATTTTTAGTTCCATCTTGGTCTAGTATCGCGAGAACAATAGCACTTCATGTACGGTAGACTCTTCCAAATTCAACGATGTAAAAAATATGTGAACCGATGACCTTGAGTAGTGCAGTAAGAACTGAATAAATGTGAGCAAAAACATCGATGGGGCGGTTGTAAAAAATGTAATGCAATATTTATAAACAGACTGTATTTTAAGTGTACCCTGATTAGAGGCGAATGAACTGCAAAGTTTAAAGCCTCTTAAAAACAAAGAAAGAAAGAAAGAAGTGTTCCCGTAATTAACGATAGTTCCTTATTTTCTTCGAAAAGGGAAGTTTCTAAGTTGTACCTCTAATAAGACCCAACATTGATTAAATGTCACAAACGACTGCGTCAGAATAGGGATACCAATAGACCCATAACTTTTCTATCGTTCAAATTGAACGTACCTGAATCATTGGAAAGTTTGGTCTGTTCCAGAAACTTTTGGCCAACTGATGTCTCTATTGCTCCTTTTTTAGAACACCCCCCAACGCGAGCCCGTTACGATCCAATGACTCTCCCAATACAACCCCGTATCAATGGACAGTGTCAGCAGGATCAGAACAATACTCCTGTTCGATTTTTCAATTCAGAGCCTCAACGCGCTCTCCCTCGAAGAGCCCCCTCTCCTCCATCGCAACAAAACATGTTGAGGCACGTGTGAATCCATCTCGTGTAAAAAATCAACTGCTGATATATTATCAGAATGTTGGTGGTATGAACACTTCCATTGTCAATTATTATCTCGCCTGCTCTGATGACTCATATGACGTCTTTGCCTTCACTGAAACGTGGCTTAACAACAACACATTGTCGCAACAAATTTTCGACTCATCGTACAAGGTATACCGTCTTGACCGATCTGTTGTGAACAGTAGCAAAGTGACTGGTGGTGGGGTTCTGCTGGCAATTAATTCAAATATTGAATCGCGCGAACTATTCCCTCCCGATGGACGCAGTGTGGAACAAGTTTGGGCTACCGTCTTGCTGAACAATCGTACAATTTTTATCGGAGTTGTTTACATCCCTCCTGATCGTACCAACGATTCTACAGTGATAGATCAACATATTTCATTGCTTAACTGGATTACGTATCAAATGAAGTTGATCGACTTTATACTCTTGCTTGGAGATTTCAATTTACCAGGTATCGGCTGGACCCAATGTGCTTCGAAATATTTGTATCCTGTTTATTCAAAGTCTACTATGAACCGCTTGAATGAGCGTCTATTAGATGAGATTAGTACCGCTGGATTGTGTCAGATGAATGAAATCCTTAACGATAACCACCGCACGCTCGACCTATGCTTCGTAAGCTCGGAAATCGTTCACAGCACAGTTGTAACCCAAGCACCTGCTCCTCTGGTGAAGTTTTGTCGTCATCACCCTCCGCTTCTGGTTTCTATATCTGCTCCTTCTCCTCTTGGTTTCGTTTGCACCGCAGAGTCAACCTTTTATGACTATCGGAGAGCTGATTTCTCATCAATGAATGGTTTTTTCCGTAGCATCGATTGGAATGAAATTTTGAAGGACTGTGATATCGACATATCAACGTCTTCCTTGTCCAATGTGCTGCTTTACGCAATCGAACAGTTTGTTCCTAAGAAGAAAGCCAGTAAAATAGGTAGCCCTCCATGGACAAACAGGAACTTAAAACGATTGAAATCCATGAAAAGATTTTACTTAAGGAAATTTTCCAAACATCGCGATTGTCTATGGAGGGACCGTTATTCTTCTGCAAACTGGAATTACAAACGACTGAATAATGCTTTATACGCCGCGTATCTCAGCCGCATCCAAACAAATCTGCGTGCCAACCCAAGAGGATTCTGGAAACACGTTGATAGTCTAAGAAAAGAATCTGGTCTACCTACAGTCATGACGCGTGACAACATTGAAGCGAACACTACAGAAGATATTTGTGAACTATTTCGGAATCAATTCAGTGGCGTTTTCGTTAGCGAAAGTCTCAGCAATGATCAGGTCTCTGCAACTGTGACCAGTATACCCTGCCTGCCATCTATCGCAGCCTACCCTGTAATAAACTGAAAATCTGTAGAAAAGGCTTGCGGTAATCTGAAGAAATCTACTAATGCTGGACCCGACAATATCCCATCTGTAATTTTGAAGATGTGCTCTAACAGCCTCTCGTTACCGCTGAGCATCTTGTTCAGCCGCTCCATCCTTAGTGGTACCTTTCCGAATGCATGGAAAAAATCATTCATCTTTCCTGTTTTCAAAAAAAGATGTTAAGAATTATAGAGGAATCGCATGCCTATGTGCTATCTCCAAGCTTTTCGAGGTTATTGTGTTAGACTTCATTTCTCATGCTTGCAATAATTACATCGCCGAGGAACAACACGGCTTCATGCCCAAACGATCAACTCGTTCATAGCTCGTTCACTTGAAAGGAGACAGCAGATCGACGCAATATACACTGATTTCTCTGCTGCGTTTGACAAAATCAACCATAACATCGCTGTAGCTAAGCTTCAGCGCCTTGGTTTCAACGGCTCTTTTCTCAGCTGGCTACGTTCTTATCTAACCGACCGTGTCATGTCGGTGAAGATCGGTGATACCCCACATTTCCTACATCACGTCCAAAACATCCAAATCGGTTGGCTTCATTTTCCGCGTTTCAAAGCAGTTTAAAGATGTGCATTGCATAAAGGCACTCTACTGCGCATTGGTACGTTCAATTCTCGAGTACGCTTGTGTAGTATGGTCACCATACTACCAAAATAGCATTCAGCGAATCGAATCAATTCAACGGAAATTTGTCCGATTCGCCTTGCGCAATTTGCCGTGGAATGATCCTCTCAATCTTCCAAGCTATGAGGACCGTTGTAGACTGATTGGGTTGGACTTATTACGTTCTCGAAGAGATGTTGCCAAGGCCCTATTTACGTCAGATTTGATTTTATCAAACATTGATTGTCCTGAACTTCTTCGGTTGATAAATTTCAACATTAGCCGGCGTTATTTGCGTACCAATAATTTCTTGTTCCTCCCATCATCACGCACTAATTACGGTTATAATAAACCCGTTTCTAGTATGTGTCGTGTGTTTAACCGATGTAGTTCCTGTTTCGATTGTCATCTTTCTCGTTCGTCCCTTAAAGCTCTGTACTCTGTAGTCCTCACATAGATTTAGTTTACCAATAAGTTAGTTTAAAGAAGTATTTGTAGATCAGTAGTAAGGTCGATCATTAGGGCACTTATGTAAAGCCTGTTGACGTTTTTGAATAAATGAAATGAAATGAAATGAAAGACGGAATGTCTTTGTTTGAAGCTTGGAATTTTTCAAGTCAGAATGAATTTATTTTTACGCAAATACGCAAATTGATTCCACAATGATCGATTTATGTTGACGAAAATCAATGAAAATTTGAAAGAAATTGAACATGACTTGACATCGGTAAAGTTCATTCGAGGATCTCAACTATGTTGTCCTAGAATCACAGAAAAATATGGATGTTTATCATAGTATTGTTCATATTGTTTTGTAGAATTATCAGGAAAAATACTGTGTTTTGTCAATAATGCACCTTTTTATTATCGACCCAGAGTGTATTGCGTATAGTTGCTAAATTAATTTCAAACCAATTACACCGGAATAAGAGAAACTATATGATAAATGAACACACAAAAAAGCACGCATGTCCTGTCAGAATTTTGCTTCCTCCAGTTTTTGGCCTAACCAAACACAAACAGTATTAATGCTGTTGTTGATAGCAACGATCGTACAAGATCACGTTTCTCATTTCTGCCTCATTCGCGTGGCTCATACTGGTGTGCAGTGAATAATTTCGCGCCACGCTTCTCTCTGATGACCAAGGAGGCAGAGAGGAGGTGCACGACACCCAGGCAAAAACAAAGATGCTGATGCCGACATGCTGGCGACTGGCGATGTCCAGCAGGCGACAAAATGCAACATTACCGACCAGTGGCGGCCGTGTTGTAGCTCTGCAGAAGTTCAACGGATTGATTTGAGGTTGTCGTGGAACGCACTATAGGCCATCCTTGAGATTCTTAACTGCGAGCTACCGGTTCACTCGAGTATTGACCTCTTGCGAGGCTCTTGAAATATGCGAATGTGAAGGTCCACCGATGGGACGATTATGCCCTGACACTGACGTCCGGTTGTAGGTTTTGAAAAGTGTGGAAATTTTGTGGGGATTGGAATTCTAGATGCATATTTAATTAAACTCACTGATCGTGGCCCAGATTCGTTCGCCTGAAGGGCGTAAAAGATATTGTGTTACCGCCTTAGGATTATTGAGTATACTCACAAAGATTATCGAACAGCCAATCGAATGTAACAACAAACTCATAGGTAAATGATATGAAGTAATGAGCAATTTGGCAATGGGAAACAACACACTTTCCTGGTGATAGTGAAAATTATGATAACCACGAAACTCATATCACCAAAACAAACTCATTTGATGTCATACCGCAGAGAATAAATAAATCACATTCAATATCTTCCGGCTTTTATGTATGTGAAAACAGCAACTCGAACCTTGAAACAGCAGGTTCACTATACAAGCCGCATATTTTTCTCCAATTATCCACCAAGCTAGTATTCACCCTAAAGCTATTTAAATCACTAGCACACTCGACCCTAATGAACTGATTACTTGTTAACTTAACACCCAGCAGCCGATAAAAAGATAAACTTGTATCGAACAACGTCAGCTGACGCATTCGCGACCCGCGAGTATTCTTGTTATTTCACACATCCGTACTGCCAGAGAGCGGAGGAGGGGTCACTGCGAATTGATCTGATTAGTTAGTTGTAGTAGCAGGTACAAACTAACGCACGCACTTGTTACGATTCACATTGATTTCTAGCACTGAGCCGTTCTAGTTGGTACCAACCTTTTCGAACGCGAGAAGGAACCAGTAAATGCATGCGTACGCAATCGAGCTTAAAGCGATACTAAGCACAAACTGTGGAACGGTCAGTCCTGAGTCATCCAAACCGACCGCACAACACACAACACCCGGCGGAGGCGAGTTGCAGTCGCCCAGCATTGAGACTTGGTGGGATGTATCGGTTTGGTGTAGGAAAAGGTATTCTCTCTGGCAGGGGATGCTCAAAAAAGTGCTAGGAATAATGTAACCTAACATTATTCCTTGTGAAGTTAACCTCAGCTTTCAAGAAAAAATATAAAAAATATAGCGCCCTTTAGTCCAAAGCCATGAAAACATCAAAAATTAAGTACAAGCAATAATTACGAAAACAAAATCTAGTTTTTTTGCATGTGTAATACTTCTCTAGAAAATATTAACTAATTGTCTTTAATTCGATATGTCGATCATCCAAACGGGTCCAGTAGGTCCCATTTTGTAATGGATTGAATTAATGTAATGGATTTTCGAAAAAAGTCATTTTTTGGAAAGGCGCAAAAATGGATTTTTCGGATCACCCTAAAATGGGAATGGATATCCTAAAGAAAAAATAAAAAAGATACGAGTCTAATATTTTGCTATAAATAACAAATCTGCAGTGGTAGACATTCGTCTAGCCGCAACCCCATTTTTCCTCGATATTTTTAAAAATAAGTCAAAAAATCTTTGTACAGTTTTGCTCGTAAAATACGATTATTGTTTATTATCATCGAATTCATTCTAAAAAAAAGCATAAATTCACTTTTTGTTTTCTAAATAATTCAAATATGTGGAATCAGGGTGGACATTCGGTAAGCCGCTTCCTAAAATTTCAATAAAAGAAAATTTGTGCGGTAAATGTTGAGTCCAATCGGTAGCTAATATTTAGTATGTCAACCTCCATTTTGGATCACTTTGAAAACTCGATTTGGTATCGAGTCAGACAGCTTTTAAAGTGTTGACATATTGATTATAGCCCAACATTCTTAAA
This sequence comes from Toxorhynchites rutilus septentrionalis, assembly GCF_029784135.1. Classification (NCBI taxonomy): domain Eukaryota; kingdom Metazoa; phylum Arthropoda; class Insecta; order Diptera; family Culicidae; genus Toxorhynchites; species Toxorhynchites rutilus. Next base: position 140,595,259 of record NC_073745.1, read on the forward strand.
TTACTGACTTGTGACTGGAAATGTTGTCAAATTGTCATCCGTTTGCATAGACCATCTCGGCCAAGATTCTCCATAGGTTCTCTATGGGATTGCAATCGACTGCCAGCAGGTCATTCAAGAAGCGAAATGTCCTTCTCGGCAAACCATGCCTTCGATTGCTTGGAAACGTGGATCTATGCATAATCCTGCTGAAAAAACGACATCCTCGGTAGCGTTATTCTCAATATGGCCAATCAAAACGTCCTCCAGTAATTAAAGATACTTTTCGGAGTTCATTCGGGTGAAAATGAAACAAATGAGAAGCTTGCTATGATAGGAAACAGTTCCCCACACTGTCAAACTTCCGCCACCAAAGTTTCGCTTCAATCTCACGGCATGCTGTTGACTTAAATTGTACCAATAGCAACTGTAACAGTCCGGAACATCCAAATTGAACTCTTTTCGCTGGAAAATACAACATTTCTCCATTCTAGTTTCCATTCCATGTATTGCCGGGCGAAAATGGGATGGTTCTGCTTATGGGTGGCGGTCAGTTTCGGCTTCCCTTGAGGTTTCTTCCACATGATGTTTGGTGACTCATTCAAGATGCGCGCAATATGCCTCTTCGTTACTGGAACAACCGATTCTGCCATAATGTATGATCAGGACATCGTTTCCTGGTTGCTTCGTGTCTTATTCGACCTTTAAGACGCAAAGTAACTTTGGTGTTCCCATTTGTTGGTCGTTATATCCCATATTTCTGGCACTATTTAAAGAAATACCGTATCACTGTCTTAGACATTCTTTGTGTGGACACCGACTGGACAACATCGTTGCTGGACGAGCTGGACGGCGAGGGATCGAGTGCCTTTCTCAAGGCAAGAGGGCGGATGTGGTAGCGCTGGAATAGAGTAGAGTAGAGTTTTCAAAGGGCCTTTCTCAAGGCTAGAGACGAATGAACTGCAAAAGTTTAAAGTCTCTATAATACAATACCTTCCTTCCTTCCTGTCTCAGATAGACCAATTTTTGTTACGATCGAGCGATTAGAAAACTTTTGTTCACTGAAAATCTTCATTCTTTTCCGCCCCTCTTCCGTCAATAGAATACCTTTCGCCATTCCTTTAAATTCTACGTAAATCACTAATCTGACCAACTTCTTACGTTGCACATCTAATATTTATCTTGTAAATTGAACATTCCTAAGCATTTTGACGTAGGACTACGTCTAACCGGAAGATATAGGGGGTGAAATGGAAATCTAGGCACTGAACAAGTAGGAAAAAATGCAAGATTTGGAACGCTTATAACTCGAGCATTTCTCAATAGATCGCAAAGATTTTTGCATCAATTGATAGGAAATATATCTACGCATCTATCATAACGAATAACGTTTCATTTTTCCTGAGATAAATAATTGAATAATTGTGAAATATCAAGCATTGTCCAAATGCACTATGTGCCCATTTTTGATTGATCCATTTTGTGCTCCTCAAATCGTACCGACCAAACCGGGCAACCAGAGCAGCAACGAAATAGAATGAAGCACGATTGGAAAGGAAAAAGAAAAAATGAACGAAACATTGGTCGCAGTCTCACACATGTGTAATTCTCGAGTCAGCCAGTCAGCTTAAAAATCCCCGCTCCGCTGCCGTAACGATCATTTTCATTCAAACCGTACACCACATCGGTTCGCATCACAACACATCAACAAACCAACCCAAGCAGCCATGTCTGGACATGGTAAAGGAGGAAAAGTGAAGGGAAAGGCAAAATCCCGCTCGAACCGTGTTGATCTGGAGTTCCCCGCAAGGGTAGCTAGGCCGAGCGCG